>NW_020229312.1:0-320950 GCF_003227725.1 Camponotus floridanus | reverse complement strand
AAAAAAAAAGAAAAGAGGGATTGGGTAATAAATTAAAAATAATATTTAGTCAAAAGTTTAATATATTGTTTAAAGTGGTCCTAAAAGTTTTAGAATTATATGGATAATTAAATAATATTTGTTAATTTCATGTATCGCAAAGCTTTTTATTATGTTAATTATTTCGATTTATGATTCGATTATTTTGCTGTATTTAGTATATTAAAATAAGATAAACCAGAATATTTTATATATATATTATACTAATATAATTTAAAAACTTAAATAATTTATGTAAATGAGAGAGAGAGAGAGGAAGAGGAAAAGAGAGAGAATCGTTATTGAGAAAACATGCAATATATAATATGATCTGAATATAAATGACATATATATATATATATATATATATATATATAATCTGAATATAAATGATAAATATAAATGATAAATAATTTATAAACTATTTACCGGATAATGTTGCTTAGTACGTGGCCCAATGCTTTTTAGACTTGCTTTTCCTCTCCTTCGCTATTTTTTCGTTGCACTCACTTTCACTCCTGAAAACAAGATTAATTAAGATTAGTTAATTAAAATTAGTATACACAAAAATCGCGAGACATTTTGCACGGCATTCCCGATCGCGTAGTAATTACAATTAAAAGTTTAGCAAGTACTAATTATAATTATCATAGCGAATTATGTTTTAATACTAGTCATAATTGTGTTTTATCGTTAGAGAAAAAATTTAATATACGAAGTATTTCGCACCTTACTCTTCGAATGTTGCCGTGTGAATGATATCAAGACCATACATGTAAACACAACGCGTCATACGCCGCCAAGGCCGACCGTGTTATTATCCATTCACTGCTGATATATTTTACGTACTTTAACATATACACGAAATGTTAAAGTGTCTAAAAGTTTTAGATTACATGGACTAATTAAATAATATTTGTTAATTTCATGTATCGCAAAGCTTTTTATTATGTTAATTATTTCGATTTATGATTCGATTATTTTGCTGTGCGTTTTGATTCTAAATTAAAAAATTAAATTTTAAATAATTGAAAAATAGAACGAGATAAAGCGTCGCGGGAATTTTATTCTATAAATATCATTAAAATAATAATTTCTTCTTGTAAAAATCAATCTTAGATAAAGTATAATTTATTATTTTAGATTTCTGTTTCTATGATTCTTACTTGATTAAATGAATAAATTACATGAAATATGCGCTTCAAGAACTTTCTGCGATATTTTGCGATATTTATAGGCGCAGTGTAATATTAATTATCTAGGGATAGTATAGGTTCAATTACAATGCGATATTTTGCGATATTTTGCGATATCTTGGAACAAAGATTATTATTCTGTATTTAGAGTCCCTTATTAAATTCTATTATCGCATATTGATTATTTATGATAAATGTTGCATAATTAATCATCGCTAATCGGGTTTGTCTAGACTATATAAAAATTTTTAGTAAATTTTATATTATACGTATATTTTAGAGACATTTTCGTGTATTAAATTATTCCATGTAATAAATAAAAATTATTTTGTATTAAGTTTCAAATTATATTTTACATTCACTTTTGTATTAAACCCTGTATTGAAAGAAAATAAAAATAAAATTAAAAAAAATTTTTTTTTTCGTCTCCACCTTACAGAGGCATTTGCCGGATGAGGTTTGAGTACTCTAATGAACCTAAGAGCTATGCCGGCAGTAACGTATAATATGCCGATATTCATATATATAGACTATTTTTATATTTAAAATAATCTTAAGTATGATCTTAGATCGCGTCTTGAGATTCCAATCAGTTAGTAAAAGTAATAGTTGTATTTTCCAACTTACTTAAGACGATCTTAAATATAAGAATGAATTATGAATGCCGGCCTTAGATAGAGTTACCTATGCCAGACAAGTCGAAGAGTCAGACTAAGAAAGATATCAAAAAATTATATATATATATATATATATATATATATATATATATATATGTTATTTTTAATTATATTAATATTTTTGAATAAAAAGAAAGAAAAAGAGACAGTAATTGAGAAAATAGAAAAAAGACAACTACAGTGATTTTGAATATCTCAAACCCTTTCTCCTCCTCTTTCTTTCTTTCTCTTTCTCTGAGTGATTTGAATATCTATACTCGAGAGAACAAATGTCCATAGAAAATATTTCGATGGACTCCATAGAAAGGAATAAGATGACAAATGATGATAATCCTTATGATTTTAACACCAAATTATACAATAAACCATAATAATCCAAGAACTCAAAGAAGAAAATAATAGATAATAGATAATAGATAATAGAAATAGATAATAGAAATGCATAATGATTGGAAATGATTAGAAATTAAAAGACAGTATGAATACAACCTATTTATTAATAGTAATACTATTTTGTAATTATATTAAATTTTATAATTTAGTACATTGTATTATATAAAATATTAAGCATAAAAATATTATGCTGGTAAGAAAATTATAATAAAAGTATATAAATAATGTTGACTATATTAGAATGGAACATATGAATTCTTTATATTTTATATAAAGGAAGAGATATTTAAAATATTTTGCAACTATATTTTTCGAATCTTAATTATAAAAACTTTAGATCAATCAGTGATTAATTTGACAAATTCTATACATGTATTAATAATTAAATAAGTAATAAATAAATAAGTAAATAATTAATAATATAATAACTTTTTTAAATAATTAAAAAAGTGATTAATAAATATCAAAGATCAGTTTATTGCTAATTAAGATTTATAGAAATAACGGTTAAAAATGTTTTTATTCCACAGCAGACATTTCGTGTTTTGTAAATAAAAATATATAAACATGGCAATGAATATAGAAAAATAATTATTTCATCTTTGAACATTACATTAGAAGATTACAGTATCTTTCACGATTGCATAATTTATTTACTATCAATTTATATACATGAGTGTCTTGTTATACTCTGGTGTTACCGACATTTCGTGCACATAGCACGGAACGAAACCAGAAATTGTGCACATGATACCCTCTGAGAACATTCATGGACATTGGCTTTGTAGTTCATGTCCACGTTTTCAATGTCCATAGAGGGAATATCGCTTTCAAGGATCACCTAAAAGCAGGCCATGACATCTCTCAGTATTCTCTCTGTCACTGCTCTACGTTACTTATTATTCTATGATTGAACTTGAGTGAATCGTTTATTACCCGGATAATTGAATTTGTTTCGTGTTGTTGAAAACTAAATTCGAGATGATTAACACATTCCGCCTGATATCTCGGCAAAACCCTCATCAATTTCGTCAGTTTCATAAATGGTGAGTGATTGACATATCTCGAGTACACATGTGAACGACAATGCGAACGAGCAAGATTACATAACCTCACTTGTACATGGTTAATCTTAATTTCGAAAATTCGAAATAATATATATTTATATTATTAAATTATATTAATATAATATAATATTAATATAATGTTAGTTCTTATATATTATATCATAAATATATAATATAAGATTATATTATATAATTTTATAATATTATAAATTATATTATTTATATATATAATTTTATTCGATAAAATAAAAATTAGCAGAAAATAATTTAATTGAATAAAAAGATACGAAAAGTTTAATAATAAATGTTGGGTAACTTTCTCAAATTAGAGGCACTTCCAACAGGGAATTATTTCAATGATATACTTGTTATGCATTTAGCATTATTCGACAAACGGAGGCAACAAGTGCTGCGACAGCAACTACGCCACCTCAACCACAACCACCTCCGTCAGGTGTGGACAAACCGGTGGACCCAAAAATTGACAAAATAGCTAATGACATAAGTGCTCTTAACCTAATAGAAGTAGCACAGCTTAGTGATTTATTAAAGAAACGACTAAATCTACCAGATGCACCTGTCATGCCTATGGGAGGATTTGTTGCCGCGCCTCAAGTTGAGGTAACTTTTTTATTATTGTAATGTTTTATATATACATATATTATACAAGTTCTATTTTATGGAATGTAACTTGTTTTGTAAAAATATAAAGTTCTAACTATATTTATTTAAATTTCAATTTGCTGCAATGTCAGGCTGAGGTAATCTTATTATATTTAATTAAATTTGAAGATAATAAAAAGAAAATATATATATAATATCAAGTATCTATTCATTCTATTTTATTCATGATAAAATTTTTAAAGTTTTCAAGGGAATTATTTTTTATTTTTTCCATTTAGGAGGAAGAAGAGCAAGTGCAAAAACGAGTACAAACATCGTTTACTGTTAAACTGACAGGATATGACGAAAAACAGAAGATACCTTTAATAAAGGAAATAAAGAACCTGTTACCCGACACAAATCTTGTTCAGGTATTAAGTTCACTTGTTAAGTACTCTTGTTCTAATCAAGTGTTATATTAAAAATTGTTTTATTTTGTACAAAAATAGGCGAAAAAGTTTGTCGAAAGCGTACCTACGATAGTGAAGGCGGATTTAGCGAAAGATGAAGCAGAAAAATTGAAAGAGTCTCTGTTAAAGGTCGGTGGTACAGTCGAGATTGTATAAATCATGATTACATATATTGTTATATGTATCTGTAATGTAATCTGTTATACAGTAAAAATTTACTACTTATATAGCGATGCTTTCTACTACTCCTGTATTGAAAATACTTTGTAGCATTTCATTTCATTTCATTTTTATTATTATTGTAAGATCCTAAAATTAAATTATTGCAATATATACATATCTCTACATTGTGTATATATTTTTTACAAAAATCATATTTTGCAATCATAATATCTATTTTCTTTCGATTAATGAATAATATTCCTAAAGGACTTATAATCTAAAAAATAATTTAATTAAAATATACACAATTATTTTATAAAACTTAATAAAGATGTATTGAAGAAAAAAAAAAAAATATATATATATATATATATATATATATCTTATATATACAATATTTTAAAATCCTGTTAAAAATTATTTTTCCTCACAATTTACCATTTCATTTAATTGCTTCTGATGGTTGTATATATAAACAATTATTTTATATTAAGATTTTTTAAAATTTAATTATGTTGAATCTTTTTGGAAGTTACTGGATGTTTCTTTTTAAATCTTGTCAATTTTTAAAGAAAGCTTTACAGAGTAAATATTCATGGATCACATATTGATAGAAACCGAAAAAATAATTGATGATGTGAAACATCGTTTATAAAATATGATTCAACCTATTTGATAAAAAGCGCAACCATGTTCGATTAAAAAAAAAGATTAAGATATCTAAAAAATATTAAAAACACTTTTCCATTACTCTCCACGTTTTTCGCAACGAAATACAATCGGACAAGCGTTCCGATAAAGTACTTGCGAATCGAACGAATGGCGCTGCGACGGCCATATCGATAAAATAAAAGTGTCGCCCCTCTCGAATGCTGGGCCCCGTTCCTTCTCTCTCCCTTAACCCTCCCCATCCAAAGTCCAGGGAGGACCCGAGAATCGATAAAATAAATACAAATTCGTGGTCCAAAGGACGCGCCTTCCGTAGAAAATTTTGACGGGAGATTTTTTCCGCGAACACGAGGGTTGATCGATCGATCGTGGACGCAATCGAGGCGACGCTACTGCCGGCCACGACTACTGCCACGATGGCCGAGGAGGCTGACACAAACGATAACGCGGCGATGGAAAGTATAGCGCAGGACATACTAGAGGTGCGTATAACCCGGTGACGAGCATCAACCGGGTCGTCCCGGAGGAGAGACGGATCGCGGGACGATCGACGAGGGGGAAGGGGCGAGGGGTGATGATCGCGCGATCGGCGACGCGAAACCGGAGGTTAACCCGCGGTGACATTCCTCCTTCTGATTTTGACAGGTCAGCGCCGGAGGCGGCGGCCCGCCGTCCGCGGCCACCGAGGTGGGCGCGTTGCACTTCCAGGCGTCCCAGGTGATCGCGCGCCTCGAGCAGGCGGTGGAGCGGGAGGCCGACGGCCACGGCGGCACCACGTGGAACAACCCCTCGGGATTCTTGTCGCAGCCGAGGAAACCAGACGAGATATTGGCGTTGATACAGGTGAGCGAATGAAGGTGTGTAGGCGTGTGTGTGTTTATCAGCGGAAGAGCCATGGACGCGCGCGATTGGTTGTTCCGATAGCGCGATAACTTCGACGATTGTTTATCACGTGGCCGAGTGTTTTGCGCCGCTTATTTTCTTTTGACTGTCATGTGTGTTTTATTTAATTTTTTATTACGCGTTTATTACGTTTATTATGACATATAAATAATAAATATAAGTATACAGTAAATATATATATAGTAATAAATATAAATATATTTTTAATATAAATATATTTTGAATATAAATATATATTTTTTATTATACTTGTGTTTATTATATATGACATTTTATTACTCAGCAAACATTAAGTAACATTTATATAATTGTTAGTTGTAATTAAAAGCCCATCCCATTCAACAATGTTACATAACAGTTATATAACATGTAACATTTAACAGTTATAATGTAACATATAACAGTTATAATGTTGAGTGGAAAATTATAATGAACAGTTATATAATTGTTATTTGCTGGGTATGTTTATTTCTTATTGTATGTTTATTACATTTTTCTTATTGTATTTTTTATTTTATTTTTCTTATTATCTTCTTATTACATTTTTTATTATGGTATTTTCTTATTATTTGTATATTTATTACAGATATAAACATACAATAATAAACATACAATAAGAAATAAATATGTAAATAAACATATAAGAAAAATATAGTAAGAAAATAATAATAAAATAATAATAAAAGAAAATAAGAAAAATAATAAAATAAAAATATAATAAAAATATATAATTATATATATATATATATATTAAATATATAATTATATATATATATATTATATAATAAAAAAATAACAAAATATAATTGAAAACATGTGTTATAAATATGTAATATTACACTTATTATAATATACAAAGTCGAAACATATGACTGATGTTAATTAAAATTTGACATTGTAAAGAAATAAAGACTCTAGTGGTTTCATCAGAAAATTTTTGTTCTGCAGGATTTGGTGGTTCACGAGGACGCGCCGCAATCAGCCGAGGCAGATTCCATAGACACGCCAGTCAGTCAAATCACGGCTCTGCCGAGTCTAACCGAGACGGTGAGATTGGCCTTAGTCACGCACACCGTTTCAGCTTACGCGATAGCGCTACCAAAGTCACACGCGCAAAAGCTCGCCGGTCGTCTCGCAGCCGACACGACGAGATGGCTCAGTCACATCTTCCGCTTCGTCGATTGCGCGTCCTCCTTCCACGAGGATCACCTGGAGGGACTGGTCAGGGTGACGCGGCTCGCCCTACATCGAAAATATCCTCGATACATGGAGGAGGGCTTCACCGCACTCGTATCTCAGACTCCTTTAATTTACAGCTCCGTTGCTGCACCCTTAGGTGTCGTCCAGCACTTGTGCAGACAGGTGATATTCCTCGATCCTTTTTTCAGTGATTATTGTGGGATATATGTTACAGAAGAGTTTGAAGATCGCTGAAACTGGCTAATACACATTAAAGATTTGCTATGTTTCCATAGCTCTCTTTGCCACTTCATTGTATAAGACCAATCCCACACAACACCATGTTTGGCTCGAGGCATACAATGGACATCTCGGCGTTGGAGAGGCGCTTAGCAGAAGATACTCAATCCAACAATGTGACGCCGTTATTGGTACTAGCCGAGGCTGGTTCCGTACTAACGGGTCATTGCGACAATATTACGCGATTACGAGCGATATGTGACAAATATAACGTTTGGTTGCATCTCAGAGGACATTCACTGGCTGCGCTCGCGTTGAACAACTCGACGAAAGATTTGGTAAATGGTCGCATGGTGTTATTCACAAAGTTTTGCTCGCCTCTTTTCATCGTTAAATATCTTTTTTAAATCTTCTTTTATTTTTTTATGTTGTAGCCATCAAAGATTGCAGACAGCATTACATTACCACTTGGCACATGGCTAGGTATACCTTCGCTACCAGTAGTTGTATCCTTTTATGATGTGTTTTGATATCTTCAAGAATATAAATGTTAAAATGACAGTAGTATTTGAAACTGAATTAAAATGTTCAATATTTTGGTATAAAGAGTTGGTTTTTTGTTGTCTATATATTCTGTATAGTCTTTATGACTTATTCATCTCCTATTATGAAGTTCTTTTATATACATTATGTCAATCAATTATTGTTTCCATTTTCCTTAATATTCGTTTATATAGACATTATATAGATTAGCAGATATTAAAGGAGGAAGACCTACTCCGAGAGACACTACCCTATCGCTAGTCTCAGGATTAATGGCAGATTCATTGTCTAGAAGATTACCAACTTTACCTTTGTGGGCCGTTTTGCAAGCTCTAGGTCGAGACGGAGTATACAACAGATTTAAAAGATGTTTCTTGGCAGTGGAAGAGTTGTACAATAAAATTAAAGAGTTCTCTTGCATTAGAATATTGGTAAGTTTCTCCGGAAGAATGAAATACTCTTTGCCGAGAAAAAAGAAAATATACAGTGAAACCAAAATTTCTCTTTCAGAGTCAACCGCCAGGTGGTGAAACAGAGTCTTACACTTTAAGCGAGTATCTCGCAAACAATCCTGTAAACAATTTACAGTTATTCGAAGTTGTAGCGAGCGCGTTAGTTTTCCAATTTGTACCTGCGCACAAAGATCTTCAAGCCACGGAGCGCGTGCTACCCTATTACGATAAATTAAACTCCTGGTTGGGACAGATTCTTCAGAGGGACATTGACAATGTACAAATAGAACTTTGTGATATAGAACAGTGCGGTGTCGCGATTCGCATCTGTCCGTTGGAGAATCCCGATCAGCCACCTACGACCGAAGACATAGATAATCTAGTGACCTGTCTTGAACAGCAAATAGTAAGAACATTTTGGATTTTGCCTGTATTCCTACCGAACGTAAAACGATAAATGTATGACATTTTCTTTTTATAATCTTCTCTTAAACGAGTAATTTAAACTGGCAAAGCATTTAACGTTGAAGATGCGGTAGGAACACAGTGCCAAATGTCTTGAATTAATCATCAACGTTAATTGTAAATTCATCAGTAACGCCATCGCAATTTCATTGAATAGGAAATATTACTAGCGACAGTGGAACACAAAGACACCTTCGTACGTTTAGTCTCAGAGAATGATTCTTTACATTTAGTGGAAATGCCGGGTTGGGCGGGTTTGGGAGGTGTGCGTTACGCTCCACCTACCTGGATTCACGTTATGACCGATCAAGCAAGGGAAGAATTGAACAAGCTAAATACGCAATTGGTCGAAACTCTGCGCAGCACGGACGCCGCGTTTTCCCTTGGAGAAGGCGCAGATGGTTTGGCCTGTGTACGATTTGGCATGGTAACACAAGATACGGGTAAGGACGAGATACTTTTTTGAACATTGATGTGACTCCACATACGTTATTTTTCATTGAAAATGCTATGATACTACTTTCAGACGTTGCTGAACTGTTATCCCTAGTCTTGCAAGTTGGCCAGGAAGTTGAAGCTAGTTCTAAAATGATGGATACCATTTCTGAAGTAGTTAAGAGAGGTATCGAGACGGCGCAAACCGATCTCGAGAGGGAAAATGCGGAAAAATTATGGCAGGAAGGTATTCTTAGGCACGTCCCTGTAGTAGGGACCTTTGTCAATTGGTGGAGTCCTATTTCCAAGGAGACGGGCGTCCGCGGTCGTAGTTTAAACTTGCAAGCTGGTAATTATTAAATTTTATACAATGACATGTGTTTCCATTCACAAAATATATAATCATAATATAAATAATATACTTTTATATCTGTTGAAACAGGTATTGTGGAGAGTACGGAAAATATTTATAAGTATCACATGCAACTGCAACCTAATTTCGCGAACAGCAACGGTTCTGGTGCCAGAACACCGCCTCAGCCACTAGTGCAAACACCAGTCGGTGCTAATAGTCAAAGCCATAGTCGATCATCCAGTCATTCTAGCTTACAGAGCGGTAAGAGTATGCCTCTGATAATCAGTGCCAGTTTCCAACCTCAAGTGAAGGAAGAGTCGGGGCAAACATTGAAGTCGTAGTGAATATTTCTACCGTTACGATGATACGTCGAGAACACATTCTTGTTTCCAAGTTGTTGAACTTGACATGAAAGCGATATTACATTGGAACGCTAAGATATTTCCCACCTCCAGGTACTCTTTATATCTGCAAAGTATTAAACTGTAATCTGTATAACTTATTTGTTGGGTAAAACAAAGCGCGCGCGACAGTTTAATTTTTTTTGGCCTCTGATACTTTTCACCAGAGCTGTTTCTCACCTTCTCACCTAATGCCTCCGCAGAGTCTCTTTCACATACTTCGCTCTATTAAACGAATAGATTTTCGCTACTAAACGATCGCGACTTAATCATGGGATGGTCCATGTACTTATTAGACTGATACACGTAGCAGTGTTACTTTTATGGTAAGTTCACGCATAACAATTTTACACTGCAATACCTGTTGACGCGGCAAACTTGTACGCGATTCGATTTTGATATGCTTCGGCGATCGATTTCGCCTTTATTTTTCTCGTGACATATCTTTTTTATTCCGATCACCAGCGATCCAGCCACGAAGATGCAGAAACAAGCACGAATCTTGACGCATATTGCATGCATGAAGGACAGGTTCCATGAAGAATGTGAATAAATTTTCTCTCTACACAACGCGAATTGCGAATAAATGCATTAGTCTGGCACTAGCTTTATGAAACAATAATTGGAACAGATCATTTTCTCTTCTAATCACACACAGTTGTCTTCTGCTTCTTCTATCTTATTAATATTAATTTGCATTTGATATATTTGGCAGATATCTTTTTTTAGAATATATCACAATAAAACTTATTTATTGTTGCATATAGTAAAGTTTTATATGTATTATATATGTATCAGATATTCTTAATTACACTATCTCGAAAGATGCTTACGTACAGCTTTTTTTTGTCATCAAAGTCATTTAAAAATATTTTCTCCTTCTCGATCATTTTTATTCCCTTTAAATTACTAATCTATAAAATGATATTCTTCGCATTCGTTAAGTTTCCAATTTCCACAAGCACAATATTGTAATTAAAGTGTAATAAGGAATATTTCTTTCTCTTTCTCCATGTACATTTATATCTTTTATGAAAGATAACGAAGAATATAGCTATGTATCGTGTACGAAAATATTATAAGAACAAGTGTTCTGAAGGCATTCAAAAGATGTAAGCAATGACTCGCCAAAGAAAGAACTTATATTCCCATCTAAATAAAATAGAAAAAGAATGATCTGTATTATTGCTCCCATATTAATCAATGATGAAAAATCAAGGTAAAATATTGCAATGATTAAGATCAACAGGTAAAATGTATCGCGTAATTAGGAGTAATTCGTAAATTGTTGAAAAATATTGAAGAGATGAAAAGAAATCAAGCAGTATGTATATTTATGTACCAAAATTGTTGTAATAAAGTATTGCTAATGACTACGAAATATTGTAATATAGAGAATAGGGATTAAAAAGTCTTGTCTTGCGCTTCACACACACACACACACACACACATAACAGACACATACATATTTATGAATAATGAATTTCTACGGTTATATAAATTCCTACGGCGATGTAATCGCGATAAATAATTATGGATCTTAGGTTTTTATTTCTCTTTTTATAATATTCATGTTCCGTTACAATATGAGGAATTAAATCCAGAATATGGCAATTATAGACACAATCGTAATATACAAAAGTGGTATCGATTAACGAGCTTCGTTCTCTGTCTCTGTTGCCTCCTATGTATATATTTATATCCCTCTTTGAGATAAGTCTCTTTTATATTACATCAAAATTCGCGTAACCGCACACATACAAACAAAGACGCAGTAGAATATCATAACTTATGTAAGTTGGAGAGTAATCGAGTTAGCCTCTACGTACTTTATAAACCAATCTCTTTCACGCAGTGAGAGATAAATGCGCAGAAAAAAATAATATATATTATCTACATTTCTGCTATAATAGATATAGCAAAAGAAAGTTGCGTCAGAAGTGCAACTTAAATTGAAGAAAAAATATCGAAAGGAAGATGGATACTATTACGTGACAGAAATAAACGTCCCATCCCAACACGTATCAAAGATTACGTGTTTATCTACGAATATAGGGAGAAAAAATATTAGAGCCCTGGATGTCCTTCTTGTATATATCCAGTATCAGTCTTAAAAGGGTGCAGAAAAGCTTAGGTCTCCCATTTTCCTCATCTGTCACGCGTATCCAATCCGATTCTTCTCTCTTTTTTGATTTTCGTTTATTAACTACTCTTCTTAATTCGCGAAAAATTCGTGAAAAATTGCCGTAGGCCAAGAAAATCGATTTCCAAAAATGAGTTATTTAATGTATCATACGTCGCATCATTTCCATCATCTTTGAAAATAATAATTTCCATTCTCTCTCATGCATACATATATATATATATATATATATATATATATATATATATATATATGTATGTATGTATGTATAATAGACACATATATATTCTCTCTCTTTCAATCATCCTGCCTTCCTCTCTATTTTGTTTGTATTTGTTTCGCAGACGCTCTCATCTTTTATGCCACACATACACAATTACATGTATTTATCGTATAAAAATCATGAGAAACTTAAATTATCTCTCATTCGTTAGAAACTCTGATTCATAACTGTGTGCTTCAGACTCTCGTTTCAACTACAGAAAAATTGAAGAATTATAATAAAAGAGAAAATTTTTCATTATAACAATTGTCTAGATTACAAGTTCGCATGGTAAGAGATGTTTAACAACTGTTTCCTGTTCTAGATTATTTTGGAATATACGTCAAACGCGGGGTAAACTAGTCTTCTCTTCGTTATTTTCGCCCGGAAATATAATTGAGCGCGAATCGAATATTCCTTTGCAGAAAACTATCCAAGCATGAATTAATTTTCGACCGATTGACTTTTCGTCAACCGATCGCTCGACATTCCTTCATCTGAATAATACATTGATCCCGTTTGCGCGCTTTATTGTAAAATCTCAAACTACAATTTCTCTTCGATTATGTAAAGATATCCATCTTCAGCGTTTTATAAGTTGAAAAAGAAAAAAAACAATATATTAAACAAGTGAAAAAAAAATTAAATATTGAATAAGAAATAAAATTCTGCGTGTGATTTGATAATTTTTAATGGAAAAACAAAATGGAAGAAAAAAAACTACTTCGATGCAAAATAAAACAAGTAAACGTAATGATATAACTAAAAAAAAGCTACGAAGCTATAAATAAAAGATGCTCATACTTCGTTAAAACACTGAAGCTGGATCAGGCTATATTTTCTCTCGACAAGTAATTTTTTTTTCTTAATCTAGAACATGTATCGGGGCAATCACGCACTAATATAGCTTTCATATGTATTAATAGTGACGATACAAATATCTGAGAAAAAAGAGCAATCCTCTTTAAATTTTTTCTTCAAGTCTTTTTATCTTTGTTTTTTTTTCTTGTTTAAATTGAGCCCATTGAGTTAAAAATTTGGCAAGAGATTTTTCACCTGTTATCGAATGTACTCAACTTTATATACTGACTAGGGTACTTTTCCGTCTCTCTTTCTATAAAATGAACAAAATACACACTTGTTCATCTACGCGGCCGGTATACCGCGTGTACACATTTAATATTTATCTCGTCGAAACTTAAATTAGCGCATTTAACTAAACTATACTACTAGTATATCTATATGAGCTATCGCGCTCTGTAATAAATATTACAATTATTTACATTGGATCAGAAAGTCCCCTTGCTATTCTCGCTCCTTGTAATTCTTGGTGTGTATTGCGATTACGATTAATTATAATAGTTATTCGACTAAACACAAGTTCCTAAGAAAATTCTGGAAAGTGGGTTTGCGATAAATGCATACATTATACACTGGAATGGCACGATTTTCTTCCCCGCATCCCGAAATCGTAGTCAAACTGTCAACCAAAGCGGCAAAATGCTTCCACGAATTCGTATAACATCTAGATTCGATTTATCACACGTTTTACGTTTACTCGATAATCTTAACTGTTACTGTTTATATACAGATTTACTGAATTATATGCGGATGCTGGTATAAAGTCACTTGTTATCGTTTGAAAATCTATCGACTCTTAGAAATTTCTAAATAGTAGTCAATTAGAGATGTACCGAATACACTACAACCTCAGGCATCCGTTCAGGCAAGAATTGACGAATTGCCAAGCGGATGCTCTGATAATCGTAAACAACACTCATCCGGTTATTCAGGCACAAAATTATTCCTTGATACTCGGATCTAATTATTTACGATTAAAACGTGGCGATTATAAAGATATCTAGCAAGCGGGAAATAATTACTGAAAGTTACGTTAAAATTTTTTAAAAGATGAGCCTTTTCACGTAAATTCTACTTCTCATCATCTTTATTATTTTAACATTGGTGTTAAAATAATTATTTGATATTCGACGCTATTTGACAAACATCAAATAATCGCTAGATTATATACCCGGTATATCTCTGGTGTTACAGAATGTCTCTCAGGAAGACTGCAGTCCGCAGAAAATTCATTTTCTATCCTTACAAAGTAAGATTCGATTTTAGATCCATTTCTTCCACCGCCTTAAAAAAAAAGTAATACAGTAAGTTTAACTAGTACGACTTGTGGAAGTAGATTTCCAGTAATTTTTATAATAAATCGGACACTCACGCGCGTGTTTTAGCTCCTCTTCCGCATGTGAAAATTGAAAACGCATAACATCTGTGCTACCATCATGTTTGTACTTAAAAAATATATTCGCCTAAGCATTGGCAGTACATCGTACATCAATCGACTTCTGCCAAAGTGTCTCGTAAAAATCACGAGACATTCGTACGGTAACTAGAGATGTATGTATATATAACGCGTTCACACATATATATATAAAGTGTATTGCATATCTCTCAGAGAAAAATTCAACGTAGATTCCCTCGGTGATAAAATGTAAAAAGTATATATATAAAAACCTCGGTATATCTCTCTCCCTCATTGTATATTTTGGTATTTCTTCTTCAGGACATTCAACGATATTTAACTTTCCTCAAGTTAAACATTGTACGCGAAATTAACAGCTAATTTAGAATGAACAAGCGAATAGTCTCTCTGTAAATGATGTCAATGTAAATATCTTTATATGAAGATCTTTGTGCTTATTCGTTGAGATGTACCTTGTCGATCAACCAACCAAGCAATAAATACATACGTCGCCGCTTTAAGTACCTATTCCTCTCTGGATACTTCGCGCGCGATCTGATCAAGAACGCGATAACAAAGAGAGAGGCTAACACAGAAGGACGTACCACAATCACTGTACATGATATACAAGTACAAAATCTCGGATATAAAGTATGTCTCACACAAGTTTCTAGGTTCTCTAAGATTTTTCTCGTCTCCTCCTCCTCACATCTTTTTCCCTCACTTTTATCGCAGATCCCCGAAATCGATTTGCCATTTTTTTCTCTTAAATAGGAACTCCGAATCGTACGACTTGAACTTGTCCTTCATCGAAGGACAAGATTTTTCCCCAGGTAAAATGACAATGTTTTGAAAATATGATTCACATACATTGAATACGATCGTCTCTTCTTTCTTTACCATGATTAGAGTTCCGTTACGGCATACAGATTAGGATCGCTACCCTGTACCTGACTCAGCGTGGCCACAGTCGGCTTTTCCTGCCTCCCCTGCGCTCGATTATACGTACCGTACATATTCGGCACCGTGTTATTTTGCGCGGCGGTACCGTTGAACTGACTGCGCGAGAAATTTCTGTCCAAAGTCCTGACCTGATCCTGCATCTGATCCTGAATGCGAATGTTAGGCGCCTTGTTCCGCACCAACGATCGAAACTGATTCATGTTAGTCTGCGAGCGCGACTCGAACTCCCACGTGGGCTGCTGTTGACTCGCGGGATTCGGCGGGAGCGGTCGATTTTGATTCCAGGCCGGAGTCGGACCCCTCTTTAGATTGGCCAGGTTCTTCGGATCCAGCGTTTGCGTCTTGCGAGAGTCCTGGAAAGTGGCAAGGTGCGCGGGTCCGTGCGAATTGTGAGACAGGGTACCGGTGAAGGACGCCACGCTGGGCGTCCAAGGTGGTTCTCTACCTGTGTAACATGAAATTTGATGTGTCATTTCAATTTTAATCGCAAAGAGTTAGAAAAAATATAGACTCTCATCGTCATATTTCGTTTAAATCCACCAAGGATGCATACGTATTAAGCCTTTTTTTATATTTACCGGGCCCTGCGGGGGCGTGCCCTCAGTAAAAGTCACTGGATTCTAGCGTTTTGCACTGTTTGCTCAGAGTCGCGTACTGGCCAGGTTGATCTCCGAGTCCAGAACGGTGTTCAGCTCGTCCACCCGTTGATTGCTGATTATGCTGAGATGATTTATGATCCCCGCCTGCTCCGCTCCCGTTAACACCCCCACCTCTGTAAATGGTGAGGAAGAACAAACCAAGTTGCAGCATTATCTTTGTTTTACATAATGACCGATGTTAGCTTATCTAAACATAAATCCAAATTCAATCACGCCTGCAAAACCGTCTATACATTATATTCACGTTGATAAAAGATTAGGATTACAAAGCGCGCTATTCTAGTTTTGTAATGATATTATAAAAGCAATCAAAAGTGTTTGCTAAGAAAAATATTAAATTTGTTCCTAAATATGCTATGTCTCGCGCAAAAACACTGAAATATTTAAATAATTAAAAAACATCAAATATAAAATCAAGACAATTATTCATATGCAATTATCACACTTTATCCCACGTATATTCGTTAAAAGCACTAATATAAAAATATAAATTCGATGTAAATTCGATATGATTTTTTTTTTGATGATGGTAAAATTATATATGATTAAAGCAACATTCAAAGGAGACGCACTGAATCTAATATAATATTTTAGCGCGATGTTCATCGATTTTTGAATTCAATTAGCTAAATAAATTAGGGAGAATAAACTGAAAATCTCATGCACAAACTTTAACATGCTCTCGTGCAGTTGACGTGCTCGAGCAGTCGCAGTAGCGTAGGACGGTGGGGGCGGCGTTAGCAAGAGAGGCTGCTTAATCGTATTATGAGTGCCAAGAGCATTCGAATTAAGCGTAGGGGCTGTAGGCGGGTACGACCCTTGGCCTCGAAGGGTCCGCGCTGCTATCGCTTGCGAGGCTGCCGACGGTGGTAAGTAAGGATCTTGTTCATCGACTTGATGGTAATCCCTTCTGGAACAAACGCATCATTGATTACGCCTTGTCTAAGTCGATCCAGCCGATACCACAAGAGTTCTCTTAAAATAGAATATGAACGATCCCATGGTACCTGCTGAAGCGTGAAAGATAAAAAAAACTTGGCCGCAATTTTTATATAAAAATATCTTGAGATCTGCAGATATTTAATTTTCATAAACATCAATACGCTTACCGTTTTCGTATATATATCCATGTATGCGAGTCCACCCAAACTAGTACAGTGAACAAGAGACCTGCGGCTAAACTGGCTATTAGCATAAAGCTTAATCCGTACCTAAAACATATTGCGGAGAGAGTTATTACTGTAGGAGAAAGTTTTACATATCCATATTCAGCGTATAAAATTTATTAGGATATCAACTTACAATCCCAAGTGACATAGACTCTTAGCGGCATGAACGTATTGCTTGTGTAGAGCTTTGCAGTCGAGTAATGTGGCCAGGCCCGATACAAGTCTGTCTACAGTATTAACATCGGTGGACAAGCTGCTGAGTTTCGGCTGGAGTTGCTGATCCTTAAACAGTTCTATCGCTAATTTAGTCACGCTATTCAAATTGTGCCTCATGTTTCCCACCGCACGTTGCGCGTCCCGCAATCTCTGCGTAAATGGATTACTGCGCGTGTTCTCACAATGTGTGTAGTACGAGAGTACCTCGGAGGCTAAGGTCGACGGTACGGCTTTGCTTAGATAACCGTCGGGCGATACACAAAGATCACCTAGTGCTACAGAAGTGGCCAGATATAAGGAAGCCATGAGCCAAGAGACGATTACCGCAAATAAGCCGAATACGGAGAATCTGAAAAGAAATTCTATCAGAATGACTTCGTTTTGACTTCACATCTGTAACGTGTACAGAAGATGTAATCTCTCTCAAATAATAATTAATTAATAATATCAATTTTTAATATTTTGCTCAGGAATGTGTACAAGATAATTTTAGATAAAATTGAGATACTAGATAGGTTGATTTCCATTTTTAAAGAAACGTACGTTATGAGGACGCATCTAGAGTGCCGTGCAACACCGACCACCAGAACCACACAAAGAACAAGTAGAGCGCTCAAGACTGCCATAGTGATAGGCCATCTTAATTGCTCGATCTTCTCTCCCATTCCGATGGCGCCAGCGAGACTGATACCGCTTAAGGGCTTTCGTATCTCGAAACTCCGATTTACAGCGATGCTCGTGTTTTGCTTCATACCGTTAAGTGCCACCAATAGCCAGCCTAACATAGTTTTATTGCTGACCGGAGCGTCGAATTCGTCACCTAGGGCGGTCAATTGCGGTTGCACTTTTTTCTTCAGAGTCGCTTCTATAGTGTCAGTCTGAAAAATGTATAATTATGACATGCAAGTAAAAATACGACTCTTATAGTTGATTATTTAAATTATAATTGAGCTAAGATTCTTAATTTATATATCTTCTATTAAATATTGAGAATATTTTTCAATGAAATATCCTTCAAAAATAGGAATTTTACAAATATATGCCACATAAAGTTATTTTTTCACATAAGAATTCAAAGTATTAAAGCGATTCACTGTTCAACACTTATCAGAATGTTTTATTACTATGATAAACAAAATACAACCGCAAAATACTGCGCAAGAATCAGACCTGATTTCTGACGCCCATGAGGATTCCATCGACGTTCTTCGCCGCGGCTACCAGTTGCACTAAACCGTTGTGCACGTCGTCGTTGCCATAAAGACCAACAGCAACTGCTCCACTACAGAGCAACGCTAGGATGGCCAAGGAACACTTCAATGCGGTTATCGACTTCTTGGGGCGCGGCCTCCGGTCGCAGCATCTCGTTACCAAATAAACCAACAATACCAGCAACGTTAAGATTAACCAGGCTGCAGGAATACTTCCCAATATCCCGAGGCTCTGAAAAAATTGCATCCAGTCTTTTTCCCTTTTTCTCATGTACATATCTTTTTTTTACAAAAAAAAAAACTTTTAAATCTGAGACTTTTTAATATATAAAATATAATTTTATATAAAAGCCATTTTATAAAATTTTATAAAAGTTAACGCACAAAAATGAATCATGAGTCTTTAGATTATGAAGTAAAAATTTTTTCAAAATTAATAATAAAAATTAAATTAAAATTTAATTTAAAATTAAATTTAATTAGGAGAGAAGCTCTCCTCTCTCTCTTCTTTCTCTATCTATCTTTCTCTCTTACATTCTTGGCCTCGAGAAATTTCGGTTACGCGCGCTATCTAAATAAACAACGTCCAAAAAATTGGACGAACGCCAAGATTTGTTCATTTCCGCTACTCTCAAAGATGCTCGTGCCAATAGCGTTATCACATCGTCGTGCATCGTCGAGGACTGCATTGTGACACCATTCCGGACGCATTTTACGCATTTGCTTTGTGCGCGAAACTGCGCTCAGGACCACCTCGTAACTTTCATCCGCTTCTCTTCTTTTCCCAAGATGTTTATCTCGTTTCCCGGCGACTTTTAACTCCGCCGATCCATCCTGCTGAGCAAGCGCGACGGAAACGTGCGCCGAGAGCAAGTTTCAAAGTCGACTCGGGTGTTCCGTTCCATGAATTCGTCGACTTCGACGGGGAAAACGTGACTGAAGAAAGGGAAGGGCAGGAGAGAGAGAGGGGGGGGGGAGATGAAGAAAAGACCGAGGGTAATATGACGGGATACACCCGAGCATGTTGCCCCCCCGTTCGCGAGTTGCCCCCGAGGCGCATTATGCGAAAGCCTTTGTGCATTGTTTGAGCTTTCCCAGCCATTGTGCTTTCCTACTGTTACACGCGGCCTGGATTCTTGCGCGCTCACGCTCGTGGCATCCACCTGCCTGTCGTGTGTTTTTTCGGCCTTTTTTTTCCTTCCCTTCTGCCAGCTTCTCGTTCTCCGTTTTTCCTCCTTTTTTTCTGCCTTTCTTTTTGCATCCTCGCCGTGTTACATCCTCGCCACGTCCCGTCACCGATTGGCTTCTCCCGGACACATGAATCGTTTCTTTCCTCCTTCTTTTTCCCCTTTCTCGTTCCTGGATGTTTCCTCTTTGAACTTCTATGTCCATGTCCATGCATCGCAAATCTACAAGCTGACTATAATAATAATCCATAATGGCCTTTGCCCCTAAGGGGATACCTCGCGGGAAATTGTGATTTTCCAACATCCAAGGTGTTAGCATCAGGAAATAGAGAGTATCATACTCAAACGGGATTCTCAATTAATGCACGACCGCTTGTGCAAAATGTAAACTCGAATATGAAACAAATTACAAAATATTGAAAGAATCGAGGGATGAGAGGACCGACACCAGAAAGAACACCCTCTTGAATTATATCAGCGGGAAAGATGTTGTTTCAAATATTTATATAAATTACATGTATTTGAAGTATATCCTCCAGCGAGATTGAAAAGTTGATACTCCCCAAGAGAACATTTCAACCAGCGCACACACACACATTGATTTGAATAAAATATTTATCTTAAGACTCTCTTGGGGTTCGCACGCGAAATCCGAATCCTCTCGTCGAGTAATTCGTTCATCGATCCAGGCAAGAGACTTAAAAGCTCGGGTCGATTAATCGGGGACGCACTTTGTTTCCAATCAACGGAGGTCGGTTCGTCCATCAGCAGACGCTGAAGGGATCTAATAGTAAAATCGTGCCCCAAAAAAAAGTCAAGTCGACAATCTTCATACATCTGCATCCGGGGAATGCCTACCTCCAAATATATTTCGGAATGCGGGTTGAATGTGTTATTGACCGAGTGTAGAGAGACGTTGAGGTGCGGCAGACTGTGAAAGATCTTCGCGTATTGTGGTACCGTGTACTGCTCCGGAAGCTGCTGACCGCCCGCCATTTTGCCGGATCCTTATCTGCCAAAAACCCTTGTCGAGAACGTGCCTCCTACTCGTCAAGACATGCTACGCTCGAGCGCTGTAATTGAAAAATCAGAGATCAGTATATTTCTGAGAATATAATATTCGGAAAAATCAATATTAATGTGCAACGAGATACTGTGCAAATAGAATCTGGATTTCGTGCTAATTTAAATTTAAATTACCATTTATAATTAACGTTTATGTAATTGTATAATATGTACTCTATAAATTGTATTACATAATTCATTAATATATATGTTACATGATTTATTACTTTTTATATACTTTTCATTCGAAATCTAAAAATTCTGTAGGAAAAAAGCGAACTATTAATATATTATATATTTATTTTCCTTTGTTTTATCTTTTATTAAAAGCGATAAAATATCAAATCACACACACACACACACACACACACACACACACACACACACACACACACACACACACACACACACACACACACACACACTCTCTCTCTCTCTCTCTCTCTCTCTCTCTCTTTCTGCTTTTTAGCTTCTCTGCTTTTTAGAAAAAACACTGAAGATAATTTAATTAATAAATATATTATTCAAATATTATTTATTAATATTTAATTACACATTTTCATAAACTTGCAAAAAATAAACTATTTCTTCGGAGAGACGTACAAGAATGTCCTACTTTATTATCTTTTGACAGATATGTCAGGTGTTCTAACAGTCCAATAAAAATTTAAAATGTCTCATAAAATTCAAAATAATTGCTTCCAAATATTGCAACATATTGTATTAATACACTACCCATCATTCTTCATTTGAATTAAAATATTATACAACAAAGTAATTCAAATATCAATTTTTTAATCGATTTCCAGAGAATGATCTTGTAAATAAATTAATAGAAAATTAATTTGTGGGTTAGAAAAAGATAGAACTAATTTATTAGCGATTAAATTCCTACCATTTGATCTACGTTGATCCCATTAACTTCTCGCGCAATATTTCTACAGTTTATCGAAGAAAGTTACTCGCAATTAAAACGTCAAATCTTTTGCTAAAGAGCCTCATCGAGAGTTTTAATTTGATTATTTCGTATTAGCATATTGTGTGTGCTCCCGCTCTTTCGTTGTGAGTCATACGATTCAATCTCGGCTAAATACGTGGACGTCACTCAGTGTCGCAAAACGTTTTAGCGTAGTGATTCAACTCTTCCGTAGTGGAATCAACGCGCGCTTAATTAATGAAGTCTGCGCCAGAGCCTGGACTCCCCCTGTCCCTCGTCCCTCTCGCTCTATTGACATCGCTAAAGATTTTCCAAGATGCTTTTTAGTCCTCAAATCGACTGAAGCGGATTTAATGGGCTATTATCGCTTAAAAACTTTTGCAAAACTTAAATGTTTTTGTGAAAAAACTCTTTCATGTACGTCTACTTGGTATGTATGCTTATTCAATTTAAGAAAATAAAAACTTGAAGTTAATGATGAGAAACGTACAACAAATTGTGATATAAAAAATTGAAGAATACAAAACAACAATTATTTTCTGAATTAATAGTCTGTCAATTAAAACAATTTTAACAATAATAACAGACTCTGAAAAAAAAATTTATGTACATATGGAAATCAATTTTAATCTTAAATCTCTCTCTCTCTCTCTTTTTCTATTATTGTGTAAGCTTACATTAAACTTAAGAAAATAAAAACTTAAAATTAATATAATAATGAAACGTACACTAAATTGTGATATAAAAAACTGAAGAATACAAAACAACAATTATTTTTTAAATTAATAGTCTCAATTAAAATAATTTTAACAATAATAACAGATTCTGAAAAAAAATGTATGTACATGTGGAAATGTAATTTTTATTTTTATTTTAAATTTCTCTTTTTACGTATGTCTATTATTATGTACGCCTACATTGAACTTAAAAAAATAAAAACTTGAAATTAATGCAAATTATGATATGAAAAGCTAAGAATTTAAAAGCATTTATTAAATATATATAAAAAAAATTGCATTATCATTTTTTTGCAATCTTGATAATTAAAAAACTAGAAAATGTAACTTGGAATAAAAATCGCCAAGTTTAAGCAAACTCAGAGAAATCAAAATGCGCTTTAAATATCTCGTCATAATTATAAGAATACGTTGATAAACTAATAGCGCGAATGCGTGGGTGCGCGTTTATTTTCGTCGATTGAATAAATAAAACGCCTACGTAGAAGGATGGAATCTCGATCAGAATAAAATTCTCGTAGAACTACGAGAGACTTAATTCATCGTGTGTGTACGAGAACCTGTTCGAATATGTTACAGTGTTAAACATGATGTTTGAATCGGGGGGTGTCTCCCGACCGATTAGCGTATAACATATATTTCATATATTTTATACGTCGTCTACACGTTCTATATCGAACTCTTGCAGACAAGCAACAAATAACTATCTCCGTAATAAATATACCGCGGATCGATAAAGTGCAATGTACACATACGGTTTATTAACCTACTTTCCTGATTCCATTCTATCCGTACATCGTAAACTCACAACACGCTTCTTCCCCCAATGGACTCGATAATACATTCAAATGAGGAAATCCATAATAATATACGTGCTCCTTCATATCAACATTATATCATCAACGGTTTGAAAATACTCGAACCAAGAAAGTTTCTTGATTCCTTCAATCAAAATATCACGATTCGATAAGAAAAAAGAAAGCCTCTTGCAAGGGATTGATAGAAAAAAATTAAATTAAATTAAAGACGCAATAATAATAATAATAATAATAATAATCGAAATAAATCGCAATTCGCGACAAATTCAAATAATCGTAATCGAGCTGTCACTATTAAATATTACGAAAGAACCGCGAGCGATTCCGTCACTCGATAGTGATTTTATCGGGCTTAACGTATAATAATATCTGATTCGCGCAGAGAAATCTTTCGTACTTTGCATTTTACGTCACCGCCGAAGCGCGAGCGGTTATTCATTTTCGTCCGATAAAAAAGCGGCAATTTTATCGCTGGAAACGCCGCAAGAAGCCATTCGCGAACGCCATTCGCGGAGGGACTACCCGGTGTACATATCGTGTATGTGCGTCCGTATTTTTATTCATATATTTTTATGCCATTCCACATGCATGCGTCAACGCAGGTAGGAATAAAGCCATCGCCAATCGCGTCGTGGTTTTAAATGAAGATTATTACGCGATCGTCCATCTGTCACCTGCCTGGATCTTTTATTTTCATCTCCTTTATTTATTTATTTTTTTAGCAGCCAAGTATTGTTCATTTGTAAAGACGGAATGGATTTATTTCGGTTATTTGCAGCGTGAAGAATGGCAGAATAATTCCGGTGCCGTGTTATTTTAAAATTCGACCGATTCTCTCTTCCGCTATTTAATATAATTTTAACGACGTATTATTATGTAATTATGTAGTCTGTAATTATATTAACTTCGTTCGATGTATGTATTTACATACACTTTACTTTGCAAGTCAAAATTGTAATTTCAAAACTAAAAGATTTAAAAACTGAAAATTAATTGTTATCAGCTATGCTAATAATTAAGTCTGATAAAAAATCGAAAGAAAAATTATAGAAGTACATAATATTAAAAATATTAGAATATAAAATATAAAAAAATAATAAAATAAATATATAAATAATATAAATAATAAAAATCGTGAGCAAGGAAAGATAGAAATTTATAAATAAATTCCTTTAGAAATCTATTAATAAAATATCCACAGAGTTTCCCCTTAAGAAATTTATTAATAAGATCCACAGTTTCTAGGCTCAATATTTTTCTTTAGAGCAACGAACCGATCCATTATTACAGGACTACGTTGTTCACGTCGTCCGCATTTTTTGTAGCTTCATTCTTTTTCCTTCCTCTCGAGCTATTCACTACGCCTGTTTCGTTCTAAGTGCATAAAATGTAGAGCGTGCATGTAACGCGAACGGAGCTCCCTAGTAATATCGAGTAAAGCAGAGACCATGTTGCTTTGTCACGAGAATGTAAATGTAAAAAAGGGAATTTTGCGAAATTTTTTTCTCAAGCCAGATAGGTTATTTTGCAAATTTACGATGCATTTATGAATAAATTCAACAGAACGCTTTTTGCTTTTTTGTCGTCACATCGCTTTTGCCTCTTCTCTAAATAAGACACGTTGTTATTTTGGCATAGGATACCTTAAGGTGGTTTCCATTTAGCGATACAAATCGACATAAGCGTCATTCTGTCTTTTCTCAATGAACAACGATGAATATCAATGAATAATAAAGAATCTGTCTTTTTCCAACATTGGTGAATAATAAAGATGGAATGACGCTTGTGTCACGAACTGAAAAGCGCCCTTAGTGAAGAAACAACTCGGAGCAGCCTGATTTTCGGCATTAAAACCTGATAAGCATAATTTTTCTCGATGAATAATAATGAATATCAATAAATAATAAAGAATTTGTTTTTTGTTTCAACATTGGTGAATAATAAAGATGGAATGACGCTTGTGTCGCCAAACGGAAAACGCCCTTAGTGAAGAAACAACTCGGAGCAGCTTGATTTTCGGCATTAAAATCTGATAAGCGTCATTTTTCTCAATGAATATTAATGAATAATAAAGAATCTGTTTTTTGTTTCAACAATGGTGAATAATAAAGATGGAATGACGCTTGTGTCGTTAAATGGAAAGCACCCTTAGTGAAGGAGCAATTCGGAGCAGCCTGATTTTCAGCATTAAAATCTGATAAGCGTTATTTTTCTCAATGAATATTAATGAATAATAAAGAATCTGTCTTTTTCCAACATTGGTGAATAATAAAGATGGAATGATGCTTGTGTCGCCAAATGGAAAACGCCCTTAGTGAAGGAGCAACTCGGAGCAGCCTGACTTTTGGCATTAAAACCTAGTAAGCGTGTCTGTTACCGACCAGAGCGTGTCGTGAATCGTGAATTGCGCGCGCAAAAAAGTCATCGACCGATCTTTCATAGTCGTTTGGTATCGCCACATGCAATTGCTCGCGATCGATCGACTATAACGCGGCTATAACGCGTCGTCTATAGAGCCTGTCTCGATGACTCTCGTCGAGAGACGGGACGTCCGCATGTGGTTTCTTCGCACGCTCGAGCACGTTGTCACTTTGAAAAGATTGAGTTGAGTCTCGTTACGCGAGATTCCTGCGTCTCGAGCACGTGCTTTCCACGAGATCGAAGTGCGATCAAAGCGAACGGAAGTGACACGGAAATGATAAATCTTGTTTCGCTTCGAAAAAAAAATGACGATAAGAGTGATTGATAAGGCGACATTTTTTAATTTCCACGAAACTTTCCACGCACGTTCAACATCGAAATATTTCACGTAATATTTATTATATCATATTATTACAAAATTAACGTTATGTAAATTGGCGAATGCAATAAATGTGAATAAATATTAAAAAATGGTATTTAATGATCAAATATGTAATGATTAAATATGCAAAGTGTATAAAATGCGTGTATGTGTAAGACGCAATAAAATCTCTCCAGACGAATATTCGGACAAAGATTTTTAATATTGATTAAAAATTGATATCGAATACGAAATTAAAAAACTGCTTTCTATAAATTAGGAATTTTGGAATTATTTCGCGAATAAATGTGTGTATAATACTTTAATTATTAAATATTTATTTTGATTAATTTCATTTATTTAGTAAAAAAAATAAACGGGAAATAAATTTACCTTATATGTCAAATTTAACGCTCCGAGAATTGGAGTTTTATGCCTATCGTTTTTCAAAAAATAACGCACACATGTGAACAGTATTTTAATTATTAAATAAAGTAAAGTATATAAAAAAATATATCGTGGAAAAAATATATCTTTTCGGCCAAATGTTGACCAGAAAATTTTAAAAATTTGAAAAACTCATATATCGAAAATATGAAATTAAAAACTAGTTCCTTAGGATCATTTCCATTGAAAAAGGACGCGCGACATATGTACGCGTGTCTCCAACAATTTCATCGCGAGAGACTTACACTCTTGAGTTAGATTTCAGAGTATCAAGGAGGATACACGTGAGATTTTGCACTTGAATGATCGCGATCCTAGATCCCTCATCGTATTTTCGACCCGTGTTGTCGAACCCGGGTCGGTGCACGCTATCGCACGCTAAAAAGTCATCGACCTATCGCGTATAATCGTTAACATCCGCCACCTTCCATCATATCGCCTCGTGTTCCTCGTCATCGTCGCAGAATGACGATGACATTTCTCGTCGCAAAGACAACAAGATGGGCCCGAGGAAGACCCCGCTCGATATCCTCCTCTAGAGAACGAGTTATCCGCGTTCCATGGTCATCGCCGAGGCTTCCGCTCTCTCGGCGACGATCATGTGAGGCGTCTTAGGCTTTTACGGGACCCTCGGCCCACGCTACGCAACATCTGGCGAGGTTTCCTCGGTTCCGGGAGACGAAATCCAGCTCCCATGCACTTCATCCGACAACCTCTCTTTCTCTCTCTCTCTCTCTCTCTCTCTCTCTCTCTCTCTCTCATTCGCTCTCGCATACATGCACACGCACACAGCCGAGTTGGAGTAGTGTATTCTCGCACCCACACACTGTCGCCCCCAGTATGTACCGTGTATCGATCCCCGAGAGTACACGCGAAGACGACAGTGAGCGCCATCAGGCTCCTCTGTTTCTCTCTTTCCCTCTCTCTCTGTTTCTCTCTCTCGCTCTACTATGTATATACTATATATATATCATCTCTTTCTCGCTTATCTCGAGAACTAGCAGGCGCTGCCTTTGTTGCGTACGAGGCGACCGTGCTGTTACGTTACTCCGGGGCACTTTACAAAGCACACGGGGTACGATATAACGTACCTAAGGGCGAGTCCGCGAGAGAGCACGGGATCCTCGCCGGGCGGATCACCTGGTGTGGGTGACGGGGATACTTGACGACACTCGGCGACTCTCGTTCCGAGATGCATCAACGATCGACGAGTCGAAGTGAGAATTCTTACCTCGATTTTTTTTCTCAGTGACAAGCCCGTGTACGCTCGCGCACGTAAACGCGACCAGCGACATGCAACACACACGTGCACACCCGACGACGGCCCGAGTCCGACTGACGAAGGGGTGGGGCGGCGTCGCGGCCGATCGCCCCACTCCCCGCCTCTCCCCCCCTCCCTACCTCTTGCTGCACTTGCGCGAGGGCTTTCCGTTCGCGGATGCGTTCGGCTTCTCTCGTGCACTCTTGTTTGCGTTTGAAACGAGATGGATAGATATGCGTTCGAACGTATGAGGTGCAGAAAGGAGCAGCTTTAACGAACAGATGTCGCACAAAAATGGCGCGAATAATGAATTGAACGGGCTAAGAAGTCCAATATTTTCTTTCTATCCCGATTATTAAAAATCTTCCTTCTACTTCTTCTTGTTAAGTTATACATTATAAAGTAATTAATAAATTAATTAATTCAACAATTAATAAATCTATGCACGTACACATCGGTCGTTGAAGTATCCAGCTCCATCTAGTTGCAATGCATTAATATTGTAACATAAAACTGTCGATACGTCAGCTACGGAAAGATAAATAGGATAATACAGAAAAAATGGAAATGTAAAAAATATTTATAAGCTTATTAGTAAAAATTTTTTTCTTAAATTGCACTATAAATTATGTAAATAAATAATATTTGAATGGCAGCAATGCAACAATAATAGTCTGTGCTGTATGGGAGTATTTTCATTTAATTAATCATTAAAAATCCCCCTCTTTTTAAACATATACATGCAATCTAATTAATTAAAATATTTCAATTTAAATACACATTTTTTAATGTATTATATATAATTAATAAATGCTTAAATGTTTGAATAAGATCAAGAGATGCCTGCAGGAAGATTGTCTCCTTTTAAAATTAAATGCTCTTAAAATAGAAAGAAGAAGAAATATTTTTGCTTCATTTGTGTTTATTTTCACTTTTTCGTCAAATCATTCAGAATTTCTGATCGTCGATAAGATATCAATAAATGTTGCGGTGTCTTAATTTACTTAAGAGCCCGTTTTATTTGGTCACAATAAGAACTTTGCACGCGCATTATATAGTCAGCATTAAACCTAAAAAGATATTCAAAAAGACAACGTATCATGATATCCTTCTTCCTTGCTTTCTTTCTTTCATTCTTTGTCTTGTAAATGTGTAACAAAATGCAATGCACGACGAGTGACACGAAAGCCATAAATGGGACAAAATTACATATGCAACGTGCATAAAGTGGAATGACATTTTTTCCATATATACATTCTCTACTCTTATTCCAACAAAAGAGTAAGTAATATAATGTTAATATATAATGTATAGATTCTTTTTCAGTCAATTTTTACCGCAATTTCTAAAATCATTATAACGGGTAGAAAAGGTCGCATGAATCTCACGGTTCACATCGTTGCTAATCATCGTTATATGCACTTCCTACCCGTGCCCATGATACGTGTGACTAGTAATATAAAAATTAATTAATTAATACAATAACTTAAATATCTTTCGCACACTATATATATATAATCAAATGTGTGTTTGTATATATATATATATATGTATATATGTATATATATATATATATATATATATATGTTATAATATATATAACATATATATATAATATATGTGTATATTATATATATAGTATATATATATATATATATATATATATATATATATATATTCTCGTTTTTTCACTCTTTGCTCATGTTCACTACTCAACATCCGATTGGAATGATTATTAAAAAATTGAGAAATCGAATATTTAATCGCAATAAGAGAAACCAACTGCGGATTCAAGTTTTCATTATATAGAAAAGCCATTCTCTTTCTTTCTCCTCGTGTTTTTCGTAAATTAATTATGCCTTTTTTTGCAACAGTGGAGTAATGTGTCCGCACGATTGGAAGAACTCGAATGACACAGCTTGTAATAATATAAATTGTAACTTATGCTGCTTTTAAACAATGAAACTCAGAGAAGGAAACTAATATAATTCGACGACTTTTGCAAAAACAAAATCTCTGTATCTAAAATAAAACGCTTATAAGTAATAAGATTGAATAATGTGCTTAATAATGACGTGTGTGCATCAGTATTAATTATTTAGATAAGGCCACTAGTGGAGAGATGATACAGGTATAATATAAATATTACAATTAAACATAGATTCAAAGCAATGGTCAATGATTACATAGTATGTCCAGAAACGAAACGATATTGTAGAGAAAACGTGTATTAACGCAGAATCGATAATGTATAAATTTTTTGTTATTGTCATATACTTTCATTGTAAGATAAACACACAATGCTTATGATGTTTACGTTGACATAATATTATTAAACGCGTTACATAATTGCACGAAATTGTCATTTCGGAAATATCCTTCTTCTGGACACAATGTAGAATTTAGTTGCCTATTGTATTGAAGTTCTAGATACATAATATATAAACACTAGAAGTTTTCTCTCTCTCTCTCTCTCTCTCTTTCTTAAGAATACGCGATTTTTTTATATATAAGTATAATTGAGTATAAGGTTCTTTTAAAAAGCTATTTTTTAGCAGCTATTATTATAATATAATACAATCCACGCGAGCTGTATACAAACATGGTATTACAATTACAAAAATTACTAATGCCTCATATTTTCTATTATCCTCAAAAGATCGCCTGCGTGTAAATTTATTACACATTTTGAAAGGACAGGCGCGGAGAGAAGCATGCCGCTGAAATCCATGTTATCTATCTCAGCATCTCTGTACAAAAAAAAAATCTATATAAATTCGAGCTGGAGGAACGATTTTTTGGTGTCTCTAAATTATATCGTCCCACATTCGGTAATCGAAAAATAACGAATTTATATTCTATCGGTGTAGTCTTTCTTTCTTTTCTTTTATCTCACCCCACTCGACGTTATTCAAACATCACGGCACACCAGGCACTGTACATTGAGCATCGCTCGAGCCAGACATCTCAGCCTGGCTTATATCGTATGTTACAACGTGGATTCGTGTATCACGGTTGTATTCGGATCACTGCTGGCATTCTGAATTATTGTTGATGGTATGTGTGGCGTCAATGTAATGGATGAAGTCTTCCGCACGGGTTTAGGAGAGCCCTGCAAACAAATATTAATTTACAACACGTTTGTTTCTCTTTCCTCTGATTTAATCTCAGAAAAAAATGAAACATGAAACATATATTTGGTCTTGATAATAGTAGAAGAGATGTATATTGCGTACCCATTCCCTTCTGCAAGGTGTCTCGTCGTCCGAATAATGATCCATCTGTCCGATGTCGGTTTCCGTCGCCGCGTTCCTCTTCTTTGGCTGTAAAGTCGCGTAATTGCCGCAACCTCTAGTGAAATTAGTCATGTTCTTCTCTTCGACAATCTTCTCCTGACAGAGTATCTCTTGCGATTTACTTTGCTTATTGTTCGTAACATCACTGGTGCTCTTGTTGTTGAAATAAAACGGCGGCATTTTCGATACCCAGTGATCCAGACCAGAGCCGGCCGAGCTCGTGGACGCCGCGGATGAATTTCCCGTGGAATTATTGGACAAGCCTCTTCGTTGATAAAATAACATGTACGCCGAATTAGTGATTAAATTCGTGTCGTTCACCGCTTCCACGCGCGTGTCGTCAAAGCAATACCATTGCGTGTCGTATGGATTTCGACAAAACGCCGTGTAATGTCCACCCTGGAGATCCTGCCCGTGATGATTGCATATTGCATAGAGGTCGTACACATTCTCATCGTACTTGGGGATATTGTGTTGTCGCGGACGCGGTTTCTTCCAAGGCGACCAGCCCAGGCCACCTAGGCTGGTGACACTATTATGCGTCGCCTGAACGCCATTGTGGGCCAGATGCGGCGTCATATCGAAGCCGTACAAAGGAAAGTCCACAAGCATAGTCAGCTTGGACGTTGACCGCTGCTTAGACTGCTGGCGGAATCTCTTCAAGTGTATGACTAATATATCAGGCAACGACCAGAGACCCAGTTTTTTCACAACTTCCTGTTTCTTGTTGCAGTAAGGACAATGCCACGCGTCCTCCGCGCCCAGTATCTCTGCACGCGTGTACAGATCGAAACATTCCTCCAGGGTGACCGCGCCGCCCAATTCGGAATTGGTCTTGAGTTGTTTCACGCTGGCGTGCTCCTCAATCTGATCGCTATCGTCCTGTATAATATTGCGCTTGGTGGCCTCGTCCCATTCGAGGATCAGCTTCACGTGCTGCGGTCCGGAATCGTCCGCGCAAAGTGCCAATGCTTGCTCGATCTGCTCGGTGTAGAGCGGATGCTCGACACAGGGATCGATACAGGGATGCTCGTCTTGAATCGGCGTCGCTGCTGGATCCGCCACGCGAATATTGAAAAGTCCGGGGCTCTGGCTGGTCGTGAGAACATCGTCCGCTAGCGTACTGTGCATCTCCTTGAGTAATAATTTCTGCAAATCCTCGTACGACGTTTCCCGCGAAACTTGCATCGTATACGGGCTGCCAAAACGATGCTTCAGATCCCCCTTTACGAGAACATTGATCCACACCAGCAAGATGTATGCTTGTTCCGTAGGCTCCTTCAATTGTGGCAGTTCGATGCAGTAAAGCGGATCGTTCTCCATAATCACGGATAGAGGTTGACAGTCGGAGAAGGTTCTGCGGAGAAAAATATCTCTTATTTTCTTTTTTCTTGTGTTGTTTTCATCATTATTGAAATGTGTGAGCTATATCTATGCAAATGACACGAAGCACTGCGAAGTGTAACTGAAACAATATACATATATGTAAATCGATAGAAATTGTTAAGAATTTTTTTCGTACTTTTCCATTTTTTATACTCTCTTATCATAATATGTAAATAAAATTGATTAATTTTCATTAGATATTTGCTTTATATATTTTTTTATATTATTTTTACACTTATAATATATATTTTAACGTAAAGTTTTTAACCTTTTTCATATATTTTTGCTTTAAAATTTTAACAAATTTGTTTTCTGGAGGTTTTCTGAATCCAAAACTGATATTAAAATTTTCATTAAAAAATTCACAATAGCAAATCCAACATGACAGAAAATTAAATTTTTTCCCTTTAAATTCGGATTTTATGGCTCAGAACTCTTAAAGAGAAAGTTAAAAAAAAATACAATTAGTCTGGATAGACAGAAAATATTGTATTTTTATATAAAATTCATAATAAAAAATATGAAAATTCTGAAAAATTTTTTAAAATATTTTAGAATCTACCAAGTTCATAAAAAATTGCCCTTTTAATTTTCATAATAGATTAGAATTTCTTCATGAAAAAATAATTTTGACTATTTATTTTTATATATGATATTTTTGCGATTAATAATTAATGATTTCATAGTTTTTTTCACATTTTTGTTGTAGAGATCTTGTAGAAACAAAAAACGCGGTATTTGTTGTTAAAAAGATAGTGAAACAACTGGAAGAAAAAGGTGGATCGCCATCCAAAATAATAAATATCTTTCGCTTTAATTTATTAAAAAAAGATCTTTTTTTGCCGTTACAAGTTCATTGTCTCCTGTCTTTACCTGTGAAATCCTTCGTCATGGATCTCGGTTAATAGCATATGATTCTCGTCTACGCCGGTGTCGCTGGCAAGGATTTCTCTCAGCTCTCTCACGTTGGCCGCTTGATTCACACTCACGCCGATCTTAACTTGCCGGGGTTGCTGAGACGTGTAGAGGACGTTCACGTAGAGATTCATCTGACGGTGATTCTGCGGCACCGGTACCGACACACAGAGAAAAGGGTCGAAGGTGTTGGATTGCCGATGACATCTCGGACAGGTCAAACTAGACCGAAACTGTGCTTGAAACACGGCGTGCACGAAGGAGTTGTTACATCGTACGTGATTCGCTAGGGTCTCTGCGGCGACGATGTCGTCGGGTCTGCCAAATGAATTCTGCGAACAGAGAGAGAGAGAGAGAAAATTAGAATATGTAAAATAAAATTAAACGATAAATTAAATAATAAATTAAATAATAAAATTAATATTCCCCGTCAAGAATTAATAAGATTATATATATTTATATACAGGGTGTCTACTAAAATTTTGTAAAATAATTATTTGAAAATTACACGTAAGGAGAATATTTTAAAGATTTTTTTTTATGTAATTTTCTAAAAAAATAAATTTTTTTATTGCATGTGTTTTCTAATATTTTTCACTCGTATGACAAACATAAAGCTTTTTAAGTTTCAAGATGTTATATTTATAAATGTAAATTGAAAACATCTGAATAACTTTCATAAGATAAACATTTTCTTTGTATAAAATGTTAATTTCTTATCAATAAAAATTAAAATACAAAATACGTATATTTTTAAGACATTAAATACAAAAATCAAAATAGATATATATTTATAATATACTTTATACGTATAATTTACTGTTTACACTAAAAAAGTTTATTATAAAAGCAAAATAATCAAAAAGAGCGAATTTTTAAAAAAATTCCCTAAATCCCAATTAAATTCCACGAGAAAATTCTCTGATTTTTCTACAAAAAATACAAAATCTTGAGAATTTCCGATTTTTCACTAGGCACTCTGACATAATAGTTGAATAATAATTGAAAGAAAACAGGTGTTTTTCCAAATACAACTGTCAAATATTTTGCATCAACCTGACTGAATAAATCTTCTCTTTATTTAATAGCGTGGTTTTTACGTAATCTAATTATCTCGAACAAAGCTGACTGCCGGTTAATACGAAGCCGTACACAACACACCGGCAGACGACAGCGAACGTAAGTAGATTCGCGCGATCAGCCACATTATATACGTGGTACATTAACGCGAAACTCGGTTACCGCTTCAAGGTGCATAACGACAATCATTTGTAAAGCTATTAATAGATCACAGCCGCTTGACAGCTCCCTTTATCGCGTCGGCACCCACTGTCTCTCCTCCTCCTGCCTCTGTCGCTGGAGGGAAGACGCGGAACATCAAGAGAAAAGTGCCGACCGAACGCGACGCTAACGAACTCGGCCTGTCACAATTATTATCGATGTGTTAAAATTTATACACTCATTAACGTCGCATTTAGCGATCTAACGTCAGGATACATGCCTGGGTATTGCACGATTCAATATCCAAGAATCTATAACGGAAATGATTTATTAAACACATATCATACCATCGAGAATATGATATGATCTTTAGAGAAAAAGATATTTAAAAAAAATTTATTTAAAAAATTTATTTTATCCGAGATCAGTTTGCGTAGAAAAATTCGGAGAAAGAAAATCTCGCAAATGTTAAACTATAATTTAGATAATATCTAAAGATATAGGTATAATAAAGATCTATAAATATAGATAATATCTATAAATATATTTATGTAATAATAATGTATTTATATAATAATTTATATATTTATATAAAAATATATAGACAATATCTAGAACTATAATAATAGAAAGATAATTATTTTTTGATAATTGTTTTTATGACGTAATTAAATAATTTAATATTCTGCGTAAATAATCGAGGCTTAAGCGAATCGCTATCTCCTGATATTTTATTATCAATTGATAAGTTTACTTGTGCAAATGTGTACGTAAATATTTATATATATTTCAAATATTTCAAGAATTTAAATTTATGGCACAGATCTGGAGCGAAGTACTTATCTGAAATAATAATTAAGGATTTAAATTTGCCAAATAAAATGTAATCGATAAAAATCTCATTCGAATTAAACCGGAAAAATACCGCAGAGAAATAATAATTTACCATTTCCGTAAAATAACTATCTACCGTGTATCTCTTCGTCTAGTTTCACTGTAATACGGTATAAGATACAACGAGAGAGAAAGTCCTTTTAGTAGATAATAAGTATTCAAAGTTGCGTTTTTTTATAGACCTTTGACTGGCTTGTGTCGATATAAGTGCGATTTCATAGAGGACTATAAGAACTTGATTTTACTGGTATGCATGAAGCAGCGTCATATCGTGCGTTCAACGCAGGTGGTAGAAAACTTTATGCGTACAACTATTTGAACTTGCTAAGAGGATGATACTAAACTTATATAGGAAAGTTACACAGGAGTCATATCGGAGTCATTATCGACTAGCTATTCTTATGCGTGTTGCATAGATTCGTTACTATAAATGAAAGAGATATGTATCCATATGTAACACACAGTTCTTGGAAGAAAAACAATATTACATCGAATAAAATACAGTAAAATTATTGCTGAATAATTTAATAGAATGTTTGATAATATCAAGTATTATTTATTATGAAAAAAAATATCACAAATATAAAAACCTACGTAATTAAATATTAATAATATTGTTGAAAAATTACAGTTTATTAATATTAATACAATTAATATAACATTAATATAATATTCATATTATATTAATATAACATTAATATAATATTAATACACAGAAATGTATAATAAAAAATAGAATTTAAAAATATAATTTTGATACAGAACAAAATTACTCCTATTTTTTGTATCCCAGATTCACAATGAAATAACTATGTTATCACAAAGTTATATAGCATACAATATGTAATGTAAAAAAAAAATGTTTCGATATGATATCGATGACGAAATGTGCAGCTTATGTAATATCTCTTAGATATATAATTTTTCAACAATAAAGTATTCCTCGACGACAGAGTTGTTAACGTGAAATACCGCAACTGATAGCACTTTACAAAAACGCCACGCGATATCCGTTGCGTTCCGAGGTACCCGTGTAATTTGTAACACGCGATGAAAAACCACAAAATGGGGTATAATTGTCGGACTTGTCACACAGGATGTATGAACGTTTCGGTTGCCGGAAGTAATTTCCGATACGCGTATGACTGAAGCGATTCGCGATTGGAGCTTACAATTGGTCAATGTCAGATTGGTGCACGTGCACTCGCGAGACTCGCATGTAACAAATGTCACATACACTTCCAATCGATAATGGATCTATATGTATCGGTAATACACCCTACTCTAATTCCTGCCATTGATCCTCTTTTAGATCCTCGCACTGGAAAATACCGGTTAATATATTCAATATTCTCTCTCACAGAAAAGGATATTGCTTATTGATAACGAGCAGTATCCAGATAACAGGCTTTATAAATATTAGATGCTAGATATTAAATGATCGCATGCGAGATGTCAATTTTATCTCAACGATCACCTTCATGTGACATGATTTTTTTCATAAAAAAATACGCTCCAATTTTCGTGAAATATATATTTATATCAATTTATATTCAATATCTATACTTCATATTTCTATTCGTACATAATCTTTGACTGATAAATACAAAAAATATTTATTTTATAATATTAAAAAAATATTAATATTAATATTTTAAAATTATATTAATACTTTATTAATATTAATATTTTAAAAATTATATTAAAATATTAATATTAATATTAATATTAAAAAAGTGTTTACTTTATAAGAACATCGTATAACTTGCGTTTATTTCATATGCAACGATCCAATAATTAAATGTGCCAAAATTTCGCGGCCAAATCTTTCTTTCTAATATATTAAAGAATATATTTCTTCTCGTTTATAAGATGAGCTTATTATTCCATGATCCAATTGTCTCCTGCTCGCATGAAATGGAAAAAATTCACGCGATTTATAATCATTGATGCATTAACTTCGGCCTTCAGAATGCATGCACCAAGTGCGTATACGATGCAATTATCGACGCATGGAATTCGAAATATGTGCAGAAACAGCATAATTTTTTTTTATCATCATTGCGTGTACGAAGGATGATGGGCGTGACGTTTTTTTCCCCCTGTATCTGAGCTGCTCTCGCTATAAACGTGCTATAAATAGTGTTATGTAAATATTTTGCTAACAATTACATTGACTTCTTTTCCTTTCCTCTTTTCTTATATTAACCCTCCTGCGCAAGAATTTTCCCTGACTTGAACGTTAACCAATATGCACGAGTTTTTAGAAAGGGTTGCGAAGTAAACGCAATCATTTTCTAAGGTTTCTGGGATCGTAGATTACAAATTTGAAGTCAGAAAAGACCGTAATTACGATTTTTTTAAATCGTGTACTTGATCGCCATATTGGATCCGCCATTTTAAATTTTGAGATTCTGACTTTAGAATCGTAATCAGCGACCCTAAAAACCTCTAAACAAAAGTATCCAGACCGATTTGAACATTTTTAGGGTACTTTTGTAAAGATAAAAAATTGGAAAATTATTAAATGAATTTTCTCTTTTTTTTTTCAATTTTCAGTCTAAATTTTTTTAATAATATATGCAAAATTCGATACCGCAAATCGATCCCTCTTAAAATACCAGTCTCAAGTTTTAATTTGCGAGGTCGCAGGCCTCTTTAAGTGATATCACGCATATGGGGAACTCAGTTTGGCTGAATATACTCAGAATAATGTGCATTAACAGACGTCACATTTGCGTCATCAATTGGTCGGATTAATTCTCTCTCATTTTTTCTCAAATAAAAATACGTTACATTTGCGTCATCAATTGGTCGGATTAATTCTCTCTTATTTTTTCTCAAGTAAAAATATATCTATCTAGATTTGTTTTCATTGTTAACATATGTATTTTTATTAACTTGTTGACAGAATTGCGAATGAGTCATTGCGATTTTTCGCTCCCTGTGATTCACAATTATGATTAAAATAATAATTAAAAGTAACAATTATAATGATTAAAAAATAATAATAATGAAAAATGTATAATTATGATTAAAATGAGAATTAAAAATAATTATAATAATTAAAAAGTAATAACGATTAGAAATAATAATTGAAATTATTACATCGCAAACAAGGAATAAAGATACATTTTCTTTTAAAATAATTTGAATGATTTTGGAATTTTTACACTTTGATTAATCATAATGATATAAATATATTTTTATAATTTTTATTCCACGAATAATCTACTATTTAAGCATTGATTTCTACCGGAGACATGTACAGTATCCAAGATAAAAATTGACAAATTGAAAGAAATTTATCGTAAAACAAAATAAATTATCAGTTATTAATTTCTTATAATTATTAAATTTATTAACTGTCACATTCATAAGAGATAAAAACCAGATCATGTTGGAAAGTAAATATTTCAATACATTCGCACGCATATCCTAGATATGGAATAATTTATCAGGTCTGCGAGACAGAAGCCGAGCTGATCGATCGTAAAGTGCGAAATGCATGACATCGCAAGATGCACGTGTCGGTGCTGGATGATAGTAGTTAAGGTCACATCGTAATTCGCAAAAAGCACACGGCGATGTAAACTGATAACTGGATCTCCTCATGGCCCCATTCAAGGCCGGTCCTCGTTACGGTACTGGCTCCTGTTCGACTCCGGTTTCTTCGACTTCGGTGCTCGACTTTACGAACGACGCGATTGTACGTTTCGCGCGAATGTATGTCGGGGCCTGTGCACATACATGGTTTCTCAAGAGGCATTCTCGAGAAAAATGTGCGAGGTGTACTCTTTTCGCTCGAGAAGATAAAAAAAAAAGAGACTCGGCAGCGAGATAAAATTGATTAAGTATGTTCGCTTTGATTAATATGGGTCTGTTCTTATCACGTCTAATGTTCCCAATAAGGAAATGCATGTAGATGATGATTTATATAAATTTTTACATAAAATAAATGTATTTTACAAGTTTCATATGATGTGTGTAAAAATTTCAAGACTATTCGAATTATTCAAATTATTTAAATTATATTAGAAAAATAGCTTTAACTCTTGTTTGCGATATAATGTATTAATTTTAATTATTATTTTTATTCATTATTATTTTTTAATTATTATAATTATTTTTAATTTTCATTTTAATCATAATTATAAATCATACATTTTATTATGGAACAATTTATTGTTTGATTTTTACATAATAAAAAATTTTTGCATAAAATAAATGTATTTGACAAGACAAGAGGGGACGATAAATGTGAAAAATATAATTATATTATTTTTGAAAATATAATTTTCTTAAAATAAAAATATATAAAATATCATGAGTGGAAAATATATCTTTACTCGTTTCATTTTGTGTTTATTTTCACTAAGTTAGCTTCGATCTTATTTATAAATTAAAATAATCTCGAGAAATTTCAATAACGCACGTTTTCCATTTTCTAATTCAATTCCATGTATTCAAAATGATGTCAATATGATTAATCCATATTGTATGTTTAGTTTAAAAGTATCTATATAATATTTAGAAAATTACATAAGAATTATCGCCTGCTTGGTTTCGTATTTTGCTTCAAAAAATGCGAAAATTTATGTGTTATTGAGTGGAGATAAAATATTTTTTTTGTGATTTTTAAACAGTAACCCAATCAGTAATCAATGAAGCGTCACATTTTATTGATGTTCGAGATCGAATTATCGGATCTTTCGGTAGAAGAGAAACAATCTTATCTCCCCGACTCAGCAAACGATTTATAAACGCAATCGAGGACCGAATGATAAGATAACAGTGGGAGATGAATAATCGCAGAGAAATGAAGATATGGAGATGCAACAAACGCGTCTGTTTGCCCATAATTTATAGTGCATTGTAAATTGTTATTTTTATATCCCCTCGCTTTCCGTAGATGGAAAAACAATTATTTAAGCTGAAAGAAATCGCAATATAATCACCGATATTTTTTAATGATATTATAACTTTTTAATGATATTATAAATATTTTATTTAGGCTGAAAAAAATCACGATATAATCACGATATTTTTCAATGATATTAGAGATAATGATTGATAATTGTGACATTTTATAACGATTTCGTAACGATTTCGTGACACGTATTAAATCAGTAATAATCAATAATTGATAATCGTCACGTTTAATCTGAATGATTCTATAAGAGGTTTTAAATAAGCAATTTTAAAAATTTTATGATTAAAAAATTTTGAATAATTTTATAAAATTTTATTTTTGATATTTTAATTTATTTTATTATTTGAATTATAATAATAATTCTATGTATACATAAACATATTACTGTGTCAAAATTATCTGATAGACTTTAGTAATTACTTAGGAAAACAGGAAGATAGAGGCAATTCTTTTATGTGTTATAAAATATTTTTATGCTAAACATATTCGTCCAACCTTCCATTTACTTTCATGCTATCTTACCTTGGGATTTCAATCTTGGAAAACATAATACGTATTTTCGAACGTGAAATAAATTTGGGTTAAGGTCTCGATGAGTTGGTCGTTTTAATTTACTTAATTCGTAGTAGATAAAAAAATAAAGCCAAAGTCTGTCGCAATTCGTTTTGTGTACAATCATTAAATTGTACTTATGTAAGCAGAGATGTAGACAATATTTTATTTGAATAAATTTATATAAATTATTCGTGACAAATGGATTTCAATAACATTTTACTCGATTAAACAATTTTTTAAATAATTATCCGGAAAATATTCTCGTTATCTTGATTATTTATATAAATATGATTAAAATCTTTTTTAAATAATTATCCGGAAAATATTCTCGATTTTTACCTCGATTATACCTATTAATTATATAAATATAAATAAAATCTTTTTTATCATATACATATTGATTAAAGAGTTTTAATTTCAAAGGTTATATTGGAAACTGAAAGTAAATTAAGCAGAAAAATTTAAAAGAAAAATTAAATACATACATGAATGGCTTACGCATTTAATGAAAATTCAAATAGCATATACTGTATTAATATATTATAGCAGCAAGTAATGCAAACAACCAATAATCCAAATATCTAACAAGGTAACAATATAAACAACGGATAGAATTTTAATCATAATAATAACATAGTGAATGAAAATTTATTCGAATGATGTGCGTGTTTCTGTTTTTGAAAATTAATTAATATTTCAAAAACTATAAAATTGGTTTAATTGTAATTAAAAATTTTTTTTGATCTTTTGTTTATTTCGAAAACAATCAATTTTTTTTCAACCATCATAAACAACAACTCGTAGCGTTTTGTCTCTTCCTCCTATTCTCTTCTTTTATCTCTATATACAGGGTGACTTACTTAAGACCGGGCACCCGAATAACTGTTTTAGTTAAAAATATGTAATTGTTAATATGTAATATGTATGTAATTGTTAATTATTGCAAATAACATATTTTTTCTTAAAAACAACCATGTGTTTTCTTTACACCAATTGATTCCTCTCATTATTTTATATATAAAAGTATTGAGGTAAGATAATCGAAAAATGAATATTTTACAAGATATATTTTATAGTTGATATAAAATTAAGAAATTATTTCGAGTCTTATATCTCGAACAGTATTTCAAAATATTTAATGAAAAATAACTTAATTATAGTGTTTTGGAAAGCTCTTGAGATAAGCTATAAGAATATGTAATAAGAAATAAAGATTTCCATTTAAAATTTTTAAGTTGAAATCTCCTACGCGCTTCCACCTGGGAAAAAATGTTCCCCGAAACATGACCACGTCTTCCTCGATAATAAATAATTTTTACTTCAAATTTTCATTTTTTCCTATCACTAAAATTGTAGGAGTTATTCGGTCTTAAGTGATTCACCCTGTATATTGCAAAGATTTAAATTCTTACGATGTTCTCGGAGGGGCAAAGAACAGAAGGAGATCTCACGAAAGGCGGTCACCAGCTGACGATAAACGTAATTTCTAATCTCTCGAGAGAAGATTTTTTTTTAAATCGGCCTCCTTAAGAAGAAACGTCATCGTCGAAAATCCGTGCATCTCAGCAGCGACTGTCGTCGCATTTCCGGCTTTTCCCCAAGACGCACGTGCGTTCAGAGTTGAAGATTAAAGCACCCACACGGTTATTCTCGTCTCGTCCATTCTCCGCGATGTGCTCGCGCCATTATTCGTCACGCATGCGAGAGAGAGAGAGAGAGAGAGAGAGAGAGAGAGAGAGAGAGAGAGAGAGAGAGAGAGAGAGAGAGAGAGAGAGAGAGAGAGAGAGAGAGAGAGAGAGAGAGAGATAGAGAAAGAAAGATATTGTCAACGCAAGCTACATGTTCGTGTGCAATCGTGCCTACACACGATATACGCGTTCGGCTTCGTGCACGCGATTCCAGAAAGAGAGAGAGAGAGAGCGAAAGAGGAAAAAGGAGAAAAAGAGAGAGGAGGGGAGAAAGAGAGAGGGAGAGACAGAGACTATAGCGACTTTCGTCGCGCGTTTCTTACATTGGCGGCCACGACGAGCCAAAAAGAAAGTTTCTTTCGTCGTGACGACCAGCTTGACGATTAAATTACACCGAGGAATGCAGTTAATTGGCTGCTATGCTTTTAAACCGCCACCACGTGTTTCGTTTTAATTAGATTTTATTCGTTCTGCCTGAGTTTCTTCGGATTTTACTGTCGAGATGCCGTTATTTTAATGCTAGAAAGTGTCGATTCGTTTTTCCTTCCCCTTTTCCTCGACATGATATATGAGGCCAATATTATTATATTAAAAAAAATAATATTCATTCATCGATTTGCATGTTAGAGCATAAATATTAAGAATATATTAAATGTAAGTAAAGCATAAGTTTAAATAAGTATAAATAAAATGTAAGAATACTGATACTTTAATATTGTAGACTGAATTTCTTTTTACTCCAGAAATCCTCTACATTAATGCTTAAAATCACATCTCTTCATATATAATAGATAATTTTAAGATACAATTAAAATACAACTATCTTAATTGAAGGAATATAATTAAAATAATTGTATATAATTTTTAATGATTTAATAATAATTTAATTTTGTATTAATAATTTAATAATTGTATAATTTAATTGTATAACATTCTTGGTGTCATATAATTTTCTTAGTTATTGAATTAATCTCATTTTGAAGAAGCGAAGCATCTCTCTCTCTCTCTTTCAAAATGTCCATTACTACTTGTTATGTCTCCCTCGTGGAAATACACACCATGGCACAGTTTTTACTCGAGGTCAAGACGCGCCGAGCATTTTTTATATACGAATAGCCACGTGTCACACCGTCATTTTCGTTTTCGCACACGACCTTTCGCTCCTCGATATTACTAAAAATATGTTCGACAACACGACCGACGGCGACGGTCTAAAAATAAAAGAGAGCAAATAATACCTTTCCCGCGTAAAAAAGAAATATGACATGATCAACGAACGATTCCGACGAACTTGGATAAAAAAAAAGATATCGCCGAATGAAAATTAAATTTCGTTTCTCGCTCGAAAAAGTTTTCGTTTCCGCTAAGATTAAAAATAAAGCGATTAATTACTAAAACGGAACGAAGAAAAACATCAGCTGATGTCAATAACGTAAGAATTGATTAAGAACACATCACATCGCATAATTTCAGGTAGAGTCTTTAAAATATGTACGTATAATTAAAAAAATATAATATATTTAACTATTTAAATGTAAAATTAAAAAAATGTCATGTGTCAAAGAAAAGAATATATTGATTAAACGTCAAAATAATATCTTTTCTCACGTAAAAATGAAATATAGTGTGATTAACGGATTCCGAGGGATCTGAATAAAAAAAAGATAGTATCGCCGAGTGAAAATTAGATTTCGTTTCCGTCAAAATTAAATCCTATTTTCGCTAAAATTAGAAATAAAATTAATTATTAAAACGGAACGAAAAAAAAATCAGCTAATGACATAATGAAATGATTAAGAATACATCATATCGCACATAAATTCTTTAAAATTTATAATAATTAAAATAATTATTAAATAAATAATAATTGAAAAATATATATTTAATAAAAAAAAATTTTTAAATATAAATGAAATAATTAAAAAAATATATATTAAATAATATATATTTTTTTAATTATTTCATTTAATTTCATTTTTAATTATTTCATTAAATAATATATATTTTATTAATATATACTTTTATCAATATATATTAAATATCAAAATTTTAAAATGTAAAATATCAAATATCAAATAAAAAAAGGATGTATAGATTAAACGTCAAATGTGAACGACGTCACATACACGTGAGATTTATACACAACGAAGGCTCATATTTCTCTGCTACAGAGAATCTACTAACGAGAGTCCAATTTCCATTGGCTGAAACTCGCAAGAAAAGCGCGCGCGCTCACCTTAATGATCTTGTACTTCTTCTTGGTCGCCTGATTGAGGTCCTCGTGCACCTTGTCGAGGAGCCAGAGGAGGAACTCCTGGGCGTCGTGCTGCAGGTTACCGCGGTACTGGCTGCCGTACTTGTCGACGACGCTCTTGAACGCGGTGCTCATCTCCGGGTCGTACTGGCAGCTCCAGATGGCCTTGAGCAGCAGCGCGAGCTGCTCGGTGATCTCGCCCCGGGTGCCGTACTTCTTCGAGTTGAGCTTGTTGCGCCGCGACAGGTCGATCTTGTACTGATCGAGGACGAAGTACTCAGCGAGGATGTCCGTGTGCGAGAGGCACTGCAGCACCGCGTTCATGAAGCACGTGTTGCCGTGGTTGCGTAGGCCTATGACGCCCGGCACCCGGTCGGCCGGGATGTGGGCCGGTCGCGGGGGCGGCGGCACCCTGATGTCACCCGCGGACGAGCCGAGGTCGTCGCCGCGTTGATGATGGATCGACGCGGCGGCGGCCGCGGCCGCCGCCGCCGCGGCCTTGTGGCCCTGGACGCCCACGTTCGACATGTGGCGCACCATCTTGTTGATAAACTTCCTCCAGGAGGGCCGACGAAACACCTTCTTGCCGCAGGGCGCCTGTCGCTCCTGACAGTCCTGCACGATCTGCTGATTCCCGTGCAGCAATCTCCCCGTAGCGTTTTGCCGTTGCTGTTGCTGGTGTTGCTGCATGATACCCTCTGTCGCGGCGTGTCGCGACGCCGCGTTGTTCCTGACGCCAACGCACTCCTTCCCCGGGTGGTCCGCGCAGTGAGACGTCTGCTGCTTCGGACGTCGCCGCGACATTCTGTTGCTGGCGTTTTGAAACGGGTTTCTCGGCAGTGTAAAGGTGCGCTTGAGCCGCGCGGCGCCGCGCGGCTCCGCGCGCTTAACCTCCTCCTCCACGCCCAGCTCACCCTCGGACACCGATTTCATCACCGACGTCGCCGTTCCCACGGCGACGTTCATCGCCAGCCGTCGCGGCTGGCTGTCGGCTGGTCGGTCGGCTGGTCGGTCGGCTCGGTCCTGGCTGGTCGGCTCGGCTGGAGACTCGAGGTTGGAATCGACGAGGAATCCCGTTCGGTGAATCTCTGTCGCGGAAACGGTCACGCTCGTCGACGCTCACGTCACGTCACATCCCGGTCGTGGAACCGAGTCCGGGTGCTCCTCCCGCGTCTCGATCGCGACGCGACCGATCTCACCACCGCCGCCACCACCACCACGTTGTTACTGATCGTCGACGACACCCACCACCGCGGCACGCGGACCCGCAGCCCGTACACGGCGCTCGTACGCGCAACACCTCGCACGGAAACTGCGGCACCACGGCGGCCATTTGCCGCGTATCGGGGATCGGCGGCGGAAGAGGCGGGAGGGAGGGAGGAGGTTAGGTTCCGCGATTTCTTCGCGCACACGACACGGCCCGGGGCATAGACCGCGCGCGATACTCGAGAGAAGCGATAGCCGCGACGTCTCGTTCTTACCTAGGGGGCGTTGAGTGCCATCTGAGCCATGGCGCCGCCATCTGGCGGTCGACTTCGGAATATTAACACGTGGCGTCCGATTTTGTCGAGCGATGATATCGAAGGGAATTCGAATTTCCGCTAAGGATTTGAATCTTGGCTAAGGGGAAATTCGAATCCTCGCTAAATAGAGTGATTTGGATTTCTATATCTGTATTCTAAACAGAGAGGATTCCTGCTGAGTGGAATTTGAATTTCTTGAAATCTGAGATTTACGTATATATATTATGTATATGTAAAATATATATTTTTAATTTTATTTAAAAAGAAATTGAAGGAGATTAAATTTCTTTGATAAATATGCAGGTAATAAAATGACGTCAAATGACATCTTAATGATGATTTAATAATGTCATAATACGTTGTTAAGAAGTCTTTAGACATCATCTTGATACCTGAGTAATCAAATCAATCCCGAAATAATTATTTTAAAACAAGGGACAATATATATATATATATATATATATATATATATATATATATTATTTCGAATCATCTATTATACAAAATAATATTTATCAATTAAATATATCAGTTATATTATATCTCATTTTGTTTGCTTTTACTTCTTTTTTTTAGATGCATCTATCATCTGACATTTATACATATTATGTATATACATATATAGGATGCTCCCGGATTAAGTGGCCAAACTTGAAATATAAATTTAGGACGTCAAAACAAAAAAATTTCTTCTGGAAATATGCTCATAAATTCTTCATTCAAGAAATATTGATTTCTGAAGTTACAAAACTATAGAAATAAGTAATGTCGAATAATGGCTTTTTTTTTGTTTTGAAGATCGAAGGTTATTGAGGCTTGTGCTCGCACAAACAAAATTTTATCTATTTGTAATTAATAAATAATTAATTCGCTGAATACTTGAAAAACTTTACAAACACACAATGTTAATCATTCATTTTCTCATCAATATACTTGTTTCGGGGCTGGAGGCCATTATTTTAAACAAAATATTTAATAATTAAATTTTGATTATTATAAAGCAATAAAGAGGATAAACTTAAAATATTTTGAAATTATTCATTTCTAATAATTCCTACAAGTTTAATAGCTTCATCAGTATCCTTACTCAATACCTTCAATGAAGCATTTATGAGCATATTTCTAGAGAAAATTTTTTTTGTTTTCATATCCTAAATTTATATTTCAAGTTTGACCATTTAACTCGGACACATCCTGTATATGTATGTTATATTATAATCTTTTCAAGAAAGCAAAAAGAAATAAATTAAATTTTTTTGATAAGTATCAATCATGATTTTGTCGAAATAAAAAAAATGAAGAATAATATCAATATATCTTAAATAATTATATTGAATAATTATATATCTTGATATTATAATGATTTATAATTGATTGCGATTATCTTGATATCGCATATATCATGATAATCACACTGCCATTAACTCTAAAAACTGAAAAATATCGGTACTGATATAATATAATTATGTACTAATAATAATGATTTGCATTTTGTAATAATACGGCTATGGAGAACATTTTTATGATCAAGATTAATAGTGACAAAGAATCAATATGAAGAGTAAATTATATCAAATCTAAATCCTCTTATTTTTGAATCATTAATCACTCGAGAATACACATTTGCATTTTGATTAACTTGATTACAAGTTGATTGTAAATTCACCTAAATTCTGGTGATTTTCACCTTGAATATGTGTATTCATCAAAAATAGAGTTTTATGTGTCTATGGGTTACATAAAAAAGCACGTGGCTTCACACATATAATTGTTTATATAAGCTGACATTTACTAGCACATTGTTTTCTTTTCGACTTACATAATAATGTTTACAATCAACATTGCTGCGAATAAATCATTTTCTTGGATAATATATGAGTAAATTACTGTAAATGTTATAGAATCATTGTGAAAACTGTTTGTCGGCATCGATTTAAATTAATCGACATGGTAAATAATTTTGACACTGGTCAACTTGTCCATAAATTGATCTACGATCACGCAATCGTGGAGGTGAGGTTTTGTAAAAATCCTTCATCAGTCACGGTAGTTGTAATAGAAGTAAACATCGTAAATATACTTATTATCTACGCTTATTATCTGATTGTTTCAACCTACTTTAAGTAATATTATTTGCTTGCTATCTAGGAGAACGCTGCCGATTACATGACTAGATCAGCGACAAAATAGAACTCGACTTTTCTATTTCCCTAAACTTAATTCAGCGATACTTGATTGCTCTAACAATTAATGTTGAGAAACGTCATACGGATTTAATAGTTGTCCTTCAACCGCGAAAAAGTACATGAGTACAATATGAGCTTATTGTTCTATCTCTATGGAAGTAAGAATCAAGAACCAATATAATTTTCTCTCGATGCGCTAAAAATACGGAAAATGTGCCTTGCGCCGATTGTCGTATCTTCATTATTTTTTAACGCATCGAAATTCGAACACTCTCCAAAATTATCGATTTCAACTTCTGCTTACAAGCCTTATCATCAATTTATGTGTAATCGCGTGCCGTAGTGGTAAGAAGCTCTTAAAGTTGACAAGAGATTTCTAATCGTCGCAAGCCTTGACTAAGGGATGAATAGCCACGGTAGCACCCGAGCAACTCACGGTGTTCTGTATATAATCCTGGACGTTACTCTCGATGACCCACATAAGTCTCTTATATCCAGGTACCACTTGGGTTGCCAATCGACAATCGTTGCCTTTTTGCACCATCACGAAGTTCTCTTGCCTGAAGGGCGTCTCGGTATTCCACATGTAGATATCGGAGTCACCTGAAAATTAATTAAAAATGTTTAGAAGATCGAAGTTTTAGAAGATAGAAGTTTCCTCTCAAAATTACGACTCATGATAGAGAGGTTTTATAGACATAGATTTTCTTTATTTTAAAAGAAACAGACAAAGCCTGTAAAAGCACCTAATGTAAATTTTAACTATTTTTTGATATAACAACTTTTTATGATTCTACAAAAATAACTAATTAATGTGTCAGTCCTTCCTTTCTATTCTTCTAATTTTCTAGCGAAACTTACCCTTGTATCTGAAGAACATGGCGCAGCCGTTATCGCTACCGAGGAGAACCAGCTTCTCTTGCTTCGGCCCAACATCTGCGACCGATCCTTGGGTGAGACCTTTCCTCAGATTCTCAGCCTTGATCGCGAAAAGCCTATTGGATCCCAGATAAGTGAAGTACACCACTGGTGTACCGCAGGTCTTCTTCACCAGCGTCGAGTAGAGAACGTCTCTTCGTTGGACACCGGTGGTAACGGCATTCGGAAGGATTACCTTGTGTCCTTTATCCGCGGTGATATTGTAAACAATGATGGATTTCGAGGCGGCGTCGGTTATATATGCGTATACCTGGCCATCTTCTGCGTAATCGATTGTCAGATATTGCAAACGAGACAACGGATTTACCAGGAGGCTCAAGTCGATCACCTTCACGACCTGTCATGAGAAATATTTTGATATCGATCACCTGTCTCCAGAGTTCTATAATTTTATTTTTATATTATGGATTTTAATAAATTAATTTTGACTTTTGCTAAATTAAATACTTCGCTAGCCAACAATTAAATTATCACAGAAACAAATGATAATAATTTTAAAGATTTTATGCAAAAAAGAGGATTTTAATTATTCCAAAAAAAATATTAGACATGTGTCTTGCAATTACATTTTTAATTATAATTTTCCGTACCTTTCCTGATTTGACGTTAATTCCGACGATCTTTGGAGGACACCTGCGCACCGGTTGTTCCAAAGTGTTTACGATACCAACGTCTAATACCCACAGGATTTCCTGAATGTCCAGGACCATGTCCACGACGCTCTGCAGGGCCTGGCAGTTGCCTTCTTCCTGAATTGCCCAACAAGGGAACGGTGTCACCTTCGGCGCGCAGTCCTTCGTTTTCAGCGACATGACACCTAAGGTGAAGGGTACACCCGGTTTGTAGCGCGGCATCGCTATGATCATGTCCTCCTTGTAGATCTGCGCTCTGGTGCCGATGACATTCCTGGGAATGTAACGTCCGCTCGTCTCGTAGATGTTCCTCGTGCTCTGGCATGGCCAGTCCAGACTGTAGCCCGTCAAGGAAAACGACAGCTCCGGCATCAACTGCTTGTCGCATACTACCAGCAATAAGCCACTCGCCAGGATCACCAGGCTCAGAGCGCTCCTCGGGATTTTCATCCTGCGCTCTTTTTGTACGACAAGTTAGAATAATGCGTGTCTTCGGGTAGTCTACAAGAGCGTACAATGGAAATTTAATTATTAAATCAAGAATAATTAAAGAATTATTAAATTTATTTTATGTAGATCTTTTCGAGAAAATTATTGAAAAATTGCAAGAATTGATAAGAACAACTGTTGAAGGCGTGGCAAGAAGGATGTGAAAACTTACAAGATTTCCCGTGTGTAATCAGTTGGACGAAAATCTTTGAATGCGCTACTCATTTATACTGTTTTATACTTATACGCTCTGATTATGAGCCGATTGAAATTGTTTACACTTTTATGCGCATATTACCGCTTTCTTACGCAATACTTTGTAACAATTTTCTTGCTTAAGAGGGAATTCGCGAAGAGGAAATGCCTTGTGAAATGCCTTTTCGAATGTCGTTTGTAAATAATAATGAATCCAGGAAGAAGTGAAGATGCGATAAACCAGGCAGTTGTATCAGGAAATTATTATTTCATTCGTTTTGTCAACTCTTTTATATTTTCCGTTTTTAATAATTTTTTATGTTTATCCTTAATATTTGCCTTCAAAACTAATTTAAGATGTTTATATATATATATATTTATCCTTATATATCCATATATATTTATCCTTTAATTTTTACCTTAAAATTGAAGTTTCTATTGTTTTATTATTAAATACATTTAGAAAAATGCAACTGCTTAAAATATTTTAATAAATTTGTTTCTTCTTTTTTAATATATAAATAATATTTAATTATATATAAATTAAATTAATTTAATTATATATAAATAATACTTTCTCTTATTTCCAGTTATTAAATATTTTGTTTTTATTCCTATTTGTTTAATTAATGTTAACTAATTGTTAACATTAATTAAACAAATAGGAATAATGTTAATTAATGTTAACTAAATGTTAACTAATTGTTTAATTATAATTTTTGCATTTTTGTATTATTATTATATATAATTTTTAAATTATGCAAATATATTGTGTCAATTTATTTATTATTAATAGATAAAATATATTCTTATTTCAAGAAAATAGGAAGAATCGATTTATAACAGAAAAAATAATTTAACGATTTGTTAACTAATTAAATTATAAGTTCATACATGTATATACATTGTTTTTTGTTTACAACTAATTCTTTATGTTTACCACCGGTCTTGGCAGTTCCATCCCACGCATTTAGCACCGACTCGTGTGCGGAACTCCTTGAATGAACGTGATGATGTGTTGCGCATCGCAATTAAATATTTTTTAAACCGAGACATTTCGTAACGAGCGGCTGCGTTACACGACAGGATTATAAAACTGGCGTAATTCGGAGGATCCTACAGTTTACGATTCGATTCGTTCGCCAAAAGAGACGCGGCCCGAGACACATAATTTGATAGAAACGGGAAAAACTCGAACGGGAAAGCATGTTCTTCGCACGGGCGGTGACGTTTATCATCGCCGTTGCTCTCGTCGGTGCTAACGAACAAAAGTATGACAAGAACATCGCCTGGACCGGCGGATCCTTCGAATGGCCTTGCTCGGCCACAAAGAACATGTTCAGGACCAGCGGTCGTTACATCTCGAAGAATGTCCTCGCCACCAGGGCTGCGATCTATAAGGACGACGCTGTCCTTGCTTTACCTAGGTATGAAAAATATATACAATTTATACAATTTATTAATTTCCAAAATTGTTTTGAATAATTTTTAATATTGTTTCTGCTACAATTATACAATTATAAATTTTTGATATTTTTATAATTTTTTGATGTTTTATAATTTTTAAATATTTTTAGAATTTTTTGATATTTTTATAATTTTTTGATTCTCTTTATCATTATGTATAATAAAATTATTCTACAGGAAAAAAACAAAAATAAATCAGAGTGCAAATAAATAAATTTCTAATACTGCATCAAATTTTTAATGATGCATTATTTAATAAAAACTTTCGCTTATTTAAAACGTGTTTATGAAAACAGATTTTCTTGAATTATCTTATGAAAAAATTAATGTAATAATAATAAAATATATAAGTAATAAGGATTATAATATTTCGTAAATTGAGGTGGATTTTTTGCTGCTATAATAAAATTTTTAAATACATAACAAATTATTATATTTCTAAAAATTCAAATTTTATATCTATAAATATGTGTCTGCGCATAAAAAAATCTGCAAAAATAATTCTACAAAAAAATCAACATCGTCATTTGTGTTATTTCTTTAATGAAAGTCACGCTGTTATTGCAACGAAAAGTTCGAGAAATCTATATAAAGAAATAGATCGTATTTGTACCTTCGATTCACGAAATCATACGTTCGATGGCGTCCAAATCAGGATAAAAAGGTAGTCGCATTCTTGAGCGAGTTTACTGGTCCCATAAGAGGTAAGCGCACGTGCGTTACGTCAGAAGCGGTACACGCAGTTCTTGTAGAAATCGCTAACGAGATCGCAAGTCGATCGTAATCGGAGGTGCGGTCGTAATCATAATTTCTCCGATGCGGAAAGATGTAGCGATCGTCTGCTGGTAAAATTCCGATAAAACTATCACTTTCAAGTTTCGCTTTGAACGTGGCAATCGAGAGAAACAAGGCTGTAGACCTTGTCAAGGATCACGTGTTATAAGTGTCTACCTTCGTAATAACGTTACATCATTCGGGCATTAACCGTATTGTATTGCAAAGAAATATTTACATCCGTAAACATAACATGAAAAATAACTGAAACGTACAACGTAATTTTAACTAATATCTATCTTTAATTTATCCGATATAAATCAATCGAGAGATGCAAAAAATTTCATTTCACATAATTAATGTATCTTATAACAGATTTTACCCTTTATGATTGTTATTTATGAAGCATCATAATTTCAGGAGAAGTAATACAAAATTTAAATTGCCGGAAGAGATTTTGTGTTAACATTTTCCGAAAAAAAAATAGGGAAAATCAATAATTTCAAGAGCCTAAGAACATATTTGCTTAAAACGTTTCTTCAGATTTAAGCCTGGCGTGCCAGTGACCTTGGCCAGAGTGTCGTTGAAGGATAAGAACTGCCAGGCCAATCTTCTCCCTTTCCCTTGTTGGTCCCTCCAAGAAGAAGGAACGTGTTCCGCGTTGCAAAACGTCGTGGACATCTACTTGGACCCTCAAGAAATCCTGTGGGCACTGGACACGGGCGTCGTAAATTCCCTCGAACAGCCCGAACGAAAATGCCCGCCAAAGGTTGTCGCCCTGAACATAAAAACCGGCAAGGTGAGATAATTCACGCGTATCAATTCAAGCTAGCGATAGAACGGCGTGTATGTGTGTTGTTTATGTGGACATATAAAGATATAAATTTTATGTTGTTTAATTCTTTTCTGAAGGTATTTTTTCAAAGGATAAGAGCAATATACCTGAAATTCTCTGCAACTTGTTATTTATATAGAAAGAGAAGCGTTTTAATATATATTTATGTATTTAAATTTATTGATGAAAAAGAGAATTTGTATTTTTATTTATGTAATTTTTCGTTAGCATTTGTGTATTATTCGTACACGTTATTTATTCAGTCAGCATTAGTTGCTTTTCCCTTTCGCTTTCGCGAGTCTTATATAATAAGAATTTTAAACGCCTTTCTTATCGTAATCGCCGCGAAATATACAATTAAAAAACCATTTATTATCTTTTAATCCGTATAATTATATTGAAATTTAATGCCAATTGAAGTAAGATCTAAGTTTGTTAAGGAAATTGCAAAGCTATCTTTATCTCTTGATTTTGAGAAAAATAAATTTTTTTTTAAAGAATAGTATAAATATATAAGTATTAAATATTAATTAAATACTTAATAATTAATTTATGATATATAATACTTATTAATAATTAAATAATTATTTATTAATAATATTTATTGATAAATTTCATTAATTTTTATTTTTTTGCCATTTTTTTTCATATTTATATATTTTATTTTTTAAAATTTATAATTTACATTTTTATTCAAAAATTTATTTTAACCTATAAAGTAACTTTATTTTTTAAATTTTCTAATAATTAAATTTAATAATTCATATTTATTATATACATATATATATCCTTATTTTTTATATATTTAATTTTGTAAATCTTAAATTCTTTCAAAATTAATTAAATAAGTTTACTAAATTTTATTTATTAAATTATTAAATTATTAAGTTTAGAAAATTTATATAATCGCCAGGAATATTGCTTTTTGACAGTAAATTTATGACTGGACTTGGATCGCAAAGAGAAAAAAAGAGAGAAAATAAAAGACAGAATTTTGCAGTATATATTCTTTCTGTTCTTCAATCAATCAAGAAAGATGCAAAATGGTCATTTTCTATTCCAGGTCGTAAAAATCGTCGACCTGTCCGGCCTGACAAACACCGCGTCCCGACTGCAGTATGTCGTGGCCGACTACAATTCGGACGGACGGGTGTTCATCTACGTGACTGACGCGGCTTCGAGGGCGATCCTGGTATACGACGTGACTTCCGGTCGCGGCTACCGCGTCATCCTTCCTCAGGCCGTGACCACGAACTGTAACCGCAGGGACGTGCTATACGAGGCGCTGATGCACCACCAGGACGGTAGCACCTGCCTCATCTTCACGTACCTGGGCGCCAGCCATCTGTTCTCCATCCGAACGGATCACCTCCGGAACGGATACACCCAGGGCAAGATACACGATCTCGGCATCAAGCCCGCGCGTCTCGTCGTCCTGGGCACCGACAACGGCAACGCGCTCTTCTTCCGTTACGAGGGTAACGCCGAGGTCTACAGATGGGACACCAACACACCCTTCGTGTCCGCCAACTTCCAGCCGGTCTACACCAGCACCGAGTGCGCCCTGGCCACGCACATCGTGCCCGATTACAAGAGGGGCCAGATGCGTGTCCTGGAGAGCAACTTCCCGGATTACATGCAAGGCACCGTCGGTTGCGGCGCCAATCACGCGTTGAATCTTATGTAAAGAGCAAGAAAGAAAGAGAGAGAGAGTCCCTCTCGCTCTGCCGATTGCGACTAGTCAAGGAGATGGTATTGTTATTAAAAAGGGCGCGCTAATAAGGGATTTTCCGGTTTTTATTTTTTTTTTTTGGCTCGGAAAATCGATTCATTCAATTCATTCATAATTCTCGATGTTTACTTCTCCACCTACGCTATAAATAACGTACCTTGCGCCGATTGTCGTATCTCCATTGCTATAAATGTAGACATAGAAGTAAAAAATACACACACATATAGGCATATGCACGTTTACTTTATCATCTTTTAGCGTCGAAATTTGAGTGCAACGAAAAATTATGTCGGCTGCGATGCGTTCTTTGCATAGCCGACGAAGCAAAAACTCTTCAACAGTAAGCAAAATGTCAATCGCTGACATTCGACGAGCGAAGAAATAAATGTATTTTAAAAATTCAGCGTCTTTTAACTTTTCCTTCGCACGTGCAGCGCTTTAAATTTGCTTGGATGAATCTTAAAGAAGTTCAATTATTCCAATTATTTTAACTCAATTTTTTCCCATTGAAATCAGTTGAATAATTTGATTATAATTATTAAATTATTCAATTAAATAATCAATTAATATAATAATAAATTGATTAATTATTAATATTATAAATATTATAAATATTATTAATATTATAATTGATTATTATAATTAATATTATAATTGATTCAATTAAATAATCAATTAATATAATAATAAATTAAATAATTAAATAATTTGATTTTACGCATTTTTTAAATAGACAGATTAAAGAGAACGTTTTTTTTTTTGCTTCAGTCAAATTATAAAATTATACATTAAAAGATATAATTTGAAAAGGAAAGAAAGAAAGAACATTAGCAAATTGTGCATTGTGTGCAATTAAGAAATATAAAAAGGTAATCACATCGCGTGTGTTGTATCTAGATTAGGAGGTGATTCGTCAACACTTTTTTTTCTCTACGTCGATCCAGTTCCACAACTCGTACACTTGGAATAATTAACGAGAACGAGTTTGATTTTCAATACTGGTTTTCCTTTCGAATTCTCAAGTCTGATTTACTAACAGCTGTTTACAATATACGTTACAATGAATATTTCTGTCTCTTTCACGTCTTCTGGAACGGACATTGAACCGAAATGTTATACGATATGTTAAACTTTCAAAATGAAACTTGATATTCAAGATCAAATTGTATCCTTTCTGGTTTTATACGATACTACGAAAGTTTGATCTATGAATGTATTTAATTACATATTACATAACGTGTATTTTAATATTCTAATTTCGCGATATTTATAGCTTCGAGCTTTATTACAAAATAATACTGGAGTAAATTGGAGCGATTCTATTTCATTTAATTAGCAACTGATATAACAAAATGGAATTTTAGTTCTTTATTTAAATGAAACATAATAACATATATAAATATTATATTTAAAATATTACTAAATTATCTTCAAGTTGAATAATATTATCAGAGATAAAATAATGATATTACTGATTTATGATAAAATTATGTGTTTTATTATGAATGATGTCGCATTGTTTAATACAAGAGAAAAAATTTTATACGAACAAAATTCGATGCAGATTGACATCAACAAATTATAATGACAATGATATTTGTTCTTGAATTTATCCTTTAATGATCATTTCCATCGTATTTGATCAACTGAGCTATAATTTGTTCTCAATTAATGAACTTACTCGTACAACATATAAGTATATATAAGTCGTAACATTTAATGAACGTGAATTAATGTTAATACGCGCATTGTAAATTTCAATTTTATTCAAGTGACACCGCACAGGTTTCATTCAAAACAGTCAAAATTAAATTTACACTATAAGCGATTAATAAATTTACACTATAAGCGATTAATCGATCGATAGTACAAAAACATCTCAAATAGAGAAAGGTACGAATCGCTATTTATTTTCAATTCAATGAAAGAAGGAGAGTTGTGTTTTTAAATTTTATCTCTTGCATTATCTTATTTATTCTAAACATATACAAATGCTTTCGAAATACTTGTTGACTTGATATGATCTATTAAGTAGTAATGAATAAAATATTCGTTAATTATATGTTTACTGAATATAATTATATATCTGATATGTGTAGTTTAAGTGACAGCTGATATTTATTTACACAAATGTACCTCAATAAATTTACTCAAGTCACGCTTGAATAACTCGAAGTAAATGCTCTGTTTCAAAAAATTCACATTATTAATTCAATTCTTATTGCATAATGCGTGATTAAAATTCCTAAATAATCAGAAAATAAATTCATGAAAAGATAAAAAGAAATGAGTATGTATAAAATTTTTTTATTTTTAATACCATATGATTTTTTATTTTATAATTATTTCATTATCAAAAGTATTATATATCAATATGATATTTTGATTCTGATAGCATCAGAAGACATTGAATATGAGAGAGATTAAAATAAAATTGAACCGATGGAATCGTTTCGGAGTAAACGGAGCACGTAAAGCAAAAGTGTTTATCATGCCAGATAATCACCTTGGTGTAAACGTCTTTTATAACTATCTATTCACTCTTATCCCCAGGTTGAATATTTATTTGTTAATTTTTCCAAGTCGATATCGTTCCAGGTCGATAGCCAGGCACTTCCACTTCGTGAGAATGAAGGGCGATCGTGATTGCATGGTATTTCCCATGGTGTTTCGTGCGCGATATTGGGTAACAACAAAATATCCGATCTCTTTCTCCGATACAACGCAGAGTCACGAGAGGTTCGTGATCGAATAATCGAGCCTTATCCCCTATTGCCATACCTCATTTCCCTATCTTGAGCTAAGAATTGCACAGAATTGCAACGATTAAAGATTGTGCACTTTGAAACATCACATTATTCAGCCTTTTAATTAGCAGTTGTAGCGGAGATTTCGAGATAGTAATACAAAAAATGGAATGCAAATGCGTTGCGATTTTTTTGTATCGAACAAAATTTAGCAAATGTGTGATATTCTAAAAAATGAAGAAATAATTAATAATATATAAAAAATATATATAAGAAACATTTCTTTTTATGTATTTTTTTATTTATAATAAATAATATAAATAGATTAATATTGCTTATTATTCTTAATATTTTATTTTTAATTTTTACATAATAATTTATTTTTAATAATTATTATATAAATAAAAATAATTAATAGTTAATGTTTTAGTAATTAATAGTTAATATAAAATAGCAAAACTTTATATATATATGATTTTGTGTGCAAGCATGCATATATAACATCATAAAAAATTACGTATACCGATAAATATGTCAAGCAGCAAAATTGTGACATGATGATAATATAGGAATGTCGAATTAATTTATCATGTTTTCTTTTGATCGCACCTATAAGTAAATTGTATCTAGTTCAATGGGTGCGGTCTTTAGTTCCGGCACTTTCGATCGAAATCAAGGACGTTTACGTATTGATTCTAATACTATAGCTCCAGCTCAAGTGTCATTTTCATGTTGTAGTATTTTATGGTGTTTTGTAATATCGCAGTGTCAAATTAATGGTGATTTATATACAAGAGATATTTCATTTTAAATGTTTCGAATTAAATTTTTTTATCTTATAAAATTCTGGAATCTATTTTCTTTCTCTATAAATTCTAATCTAGCTCTCTATAAATTCTAATGTACAATTAATTTATGAGACATTGAATATGTATATAATAAATTAAACGTACATCGATTCTAACGGATACCACATAAATTTTTTAAAGAACGGAAAGATGCATGTGTGATAAGAATATTTAAATGAGAAGCTTAGATTCAATAAATAAATTCATTTTAAATTTTATTTCATTTCGATAAAACGTAAATTAAGTAATTACTACCATTGAACTATTCAACTAATTGAAATAGTTACAAAGCACGCGTAACACATTACGTTATGTTTGTGCGTGATATTGATTGAAATGTTACGAGATATCCCATGATCAATATAGTTTCTCTACCGAGTTTTTCTTTCATTAAGTAAGTTACGCGTTTTGATTATTAGCGAAACTTAAATAATTGTGTTTGCATAAGTTAATACAATTGCATGATCTACAACGTTTCAGTTTTTCACACACACACACACACACACACACACACACACACACACACACACACACACACACACATTATACATTATATATATATACATATATATATATATATATATATATATATATATATATACATATGTATATATATATAATGTATAATGTGTGTGTGTGTGTGTGTGTGTGTGTGTGTGTGTGTGTGTGTGTGTGAAAAACTGAAACGTTGTAGATCATGCAATTGTATTAACTTATGCAAACACAATTATTTAAGTTTCGCTAATAATCAAAACGCGTAACTTACTTAATGAAAGAAAAACTCGGTAGAGAAACTATATTGATCATGGGATATCTCGTAACATTTCAATCAATATCACGCACAAACATAACGTAATGTGTTACGCGTGCTTTGTAACTATTTCAATTAGTTGAATAGTTCAATGGTAGTAATTACTTAATTTACGTTTTATCGAAATGAAATAAAATTTAAAATGAATTTATTTATTGAATCTAAGCTGTATATATATATGTATGTATTAATAATTATTATTTTAATAAAAATCGGACAGAAAATAATTATGTGTAGAAAATATAAATGGAAAAAATTGTAATTTTTTTCAATAAAAAAATTCTAAAAAAATACTAAATCAAATTTTAGAAACAAATACATGGACTCTAAGAATTTAGAATTCTTTAAGAGTGTTTTACTCGAAATATACATATATAATCTTTGGATAATTTTTATAATTTTTGCTTTTACAAAGAAAAGTATATATTTATTACTATAATAAAGCAATTATATATAACATTATTATATATCGTAAAAGTCAATATAATATAATACAATATAATAAAACCAAATCATATGATATTTTACTTCGTTATCAGTCATTTAATTAAATCATCATTACGAAAAGTTCCTCATCAAGCTTATCGCAGCATCGATTATTCGTGCATGAAGGATTTTCACTTTTAATTTCCTTTCCGCAATATTTTATTGCGAGGAAAGCGATACTATTAATCTCAGATCTACGTAAGCTAGAATAAATACAAAGGTGTAGATGTCAAGTAGTCCCGAGCTACCTTTCTCCCCACTTTTTAAAGAGAGATTTGCACGAAATTGAGCGTAGTTCGAATTCTAGTCCCGAAATGGCTTGTTCTCGTAGGCGTATTGCCCCTTAGATAAAGCGATTGTGCGTATGCGTTGTGAGTAAAAGTGCATTCGTGTCTCGTTACACAATGCGTTCGAGTTACAGTATCCTGTCTCCTAGTGCACTGCAAGTTCCAGGTCTATGCTGGAAAATTGAATCAGTCAGTATTGTATCGGTGAAGCTTGTGGCACAAGCCCGGTATACTTCTCGCGATAGTTCACGCTTGTGCAGCGCGAACCTATTTAGTTCCAGCGATAGTTATCGTCACGCTATCCTGTCTCTTGTGTTGCTAGAAGAGTGATACAGCTTGGATCTACTGAAGAATTTTATCTCCTGATTCTTGAAACATGAAGTGAGCAGATAATCACGATGTAGGAAAGAAGGAAATAGATAATTTAAATAGAAATATATAAAGAATATATTATTATTTAAGAATTTACTCTTTCCTTTCTCTTATTTAAGCTACCTTTCCTCTTTAGATTATTTTAAAAATAATATGAACGTTTTTCTTCATAAAAGAAAAAATTAATTTCAATAGCTGCTTATTTCCTGAATTTTTTTCAGGTACGTGCTGTTGCTATCGACGATTCTGTTGTTGCTGTACGTCAGGACGAAGGCAGAAACATTAGAAACCGTGGCACAATGGCAGTTGCTCGATTTCGCATTGCCATATGATCGCGGTTTTCTCGATCAGTATCAGCAGGAAAATATAGTGCTGACTGGTATCGAGATAGCTTGGGACAGAATTTTTGTCAGCACGCCCAGGCTACGAGCTGGTGTGCCGGCCACCTTGAGCTTCTTCTCCAGAAAGGAACCCTTGGGAAGCAGCCCGAAGCTTCAGGCTTATCCTTCGTGGGATTGGCACGGAGCTGGAAAGGGAGAAATCAATTGCACTAAGTTGATTTCAGTGTATCGAACCAGGATCGATAGCTGTGACAGATTGTGGGTTGTTGATGCCGGAGTCATGACATCAGTCGATGATTTTATGCCTATCTGTCCGCCGAAAGTCGTGGTCTTCGACTTAAAGACCAATCAGGTGGTTCGTCACGTCACTTTTCCGCGTGAGGTGAGCAAAGTGATATTTCTCTTTGTTATGAAAAGTGAAGTGAACGCGTTAATAAATGAGCTTGGACTAATTTTTAAGTAGAAGCTATAAAATAAATATATAAAATTAAATAAATTAAATAAATTAAAAAAATTTAATAAATATATAAAATAAATAAATAAATAAATAAATATATATATATATATATATATATATATATATATAAAGATAACTGAAAGTAGAGAAATATTTTTATAGGGAAAAATATATCTAGAACAATATTTGTGAATTTTATTAATGTCTTTGTATAGGAAAGATATTTTTTATTTATTAAGCTGTTTTTAAATGTGACAAGAAATTTAAAAAATTTATTTATATAACTTTATACATACACATTCTAATACATATATGTATTCAGACGTATTCTATTTTAAGTACGTTATATGACAGTAATAACATTATAAGTAGAATCACAAAAGAAAATGTTAGAAGGGGCGAAATTATCTGCAAATGACTAGTATAATAATTTCAAATAACAACTAGAGAGAATAATTGAAAACCGGTTTTATTATTTTACATATCTATAAACAGCAAAATAGAATTGATTTGTAATAATACGTTAGCTTTTGAGAAACAAGTTACATTGAGAAAACATCATTATGTGTAAAAGTAATTGTTTTCGGTTATTATTATTATTTATCTCTGTTTAGGTGTTGAGGCCAGATAGTTTGCTGACCAATTTTGTCATTGATGAAGTTTCGGCAAAAACGTGTGATGATGTATTTCTCTACATAACAGATACTCTTGGTCCAGGTAAATCATTTTTAATTAAATCGTTGGGAAAAATATTTTTAAGAAAATATGGTACTTTAAATCTTCTACAATAATATTTTTGATTTATTTCGATAAAAAAAAATAATAAATCATTATTATGATATTGAAATATATAAGAGAATTAAATAAGAAATAGCAAATACCTCTCTTCAAGAAACATAATTTTTTTCTCTTGAAATTATCTTTTTCAAGCTATTTAGTTATTTTTTTATTATAATAAGGAATTATGTATTGTATAAAATTTTTTCTTTATAAATTCTTGAAGAAAACTTAATATCTTAAACCTTAAAATATATGTATTTAGAAAATTCTAATATCTTTTTAGGAATACTTGTCTTCGATGCTGCTAAGGATAGGAGCTGGAGCCTTCTTCACGCATCCATGCTTCCTAATCCGGACGAAACAACATATAAAGTGAGGATAAAAGATTCGATTATTTAAAAAATCATGCATTATATAAAAAATAAAATTAAAACATATTCGTTATATAAATTATTTTAAATATGTTTTATAAGTTATTTATACACATTTAAGTAGTCATAATAAAAACAAAAATATTATTAAAAAAATAATATCAAAGAAATACTAATTTTACGATAGAATGGAGACGGAAAATTTATTATTAAAGGCTGCTAAGATAGAAGAATTTTTTATTGAATAACAATTTTGAATATATGTTTCTTAATTTTCAACACTTCTTGTCATGAACGTTGACAGAACAATAATCTATCCATCTCTTTACATGTCTCTTTTATATCGGTGCTTGACCTTTTCCTTTCTCGATACCTTTTGTGGCAGACCCCACTACTGACATATCACTAGATACATATGTAAACAAGGACACGTTGTTCTCTCTATTTCTTACAGTTTTATTATCTCTCTTTTTATTATCTCTCGCCAATTGCAATAATTACAAAAAATGATCGCATTTAATGTCTAACATTTATCGCGCTATCTTCAAAAAATATTACAACACACAAATTTTAATAATGTATTGTATTCAAAAAATTTATTGGTGTTTTTCATTATTTTCTCGAATATGTAATAGATTATTTTTGAATTTTATATAGGTTAATATAATAAATACCGTTCAATACCTGTCATAAAAATTTATAATATTCAATAACATAATTTATCCTAATTAGAGAAAATATTATAAAATATAAAATATAAAATATAAAAATATTATAAAATATAACGTGTGCAATATACGCATGATATATGATACACGATATATTCGAGTGCAGAGTCAATAAAATTTCTTCCATATATTGCACGCATCTCGTATATTATAATAGGCACTTCTCCGCAGATTGGAAGCGTCACTTTCGAGTTCCTGGACGGTATAGTGGGTATAGCATTTTCACCGAGACTCCGAACCGTTTATTATCAACCTCTGGCGACCGATCGTATCTACAGCGTATCCACCTCCGCGTTGCAAGCCGGACCGCTTTCTTTGGGGCAACAGTTACCTGTAACCACGATCGGCAGAAAGTCAAGTCAAGGTCTTCCACTGGCTGTGAATCCCCAGGATGATACGATCTTGTTCGCCCCTTTAACCGAGACCGCGATTGCGTCGTGGCAACCGCGAACCAATCAGCAAAGGTGCGACAAACAATTTTGAAGATGTGTTTTTAGCTATTAAATTATTCGAAAAAGACAGATAAATACACAGTATGTCGGCCTAATGCGAATAAATTTTTAGAAATTGATGTTTAGCAAGAATAATCTTAAAAAAAAAACAGAGAAAAATAATTTGATTATTCTGTATTGTAAGATATGTATTATTTTTATAATAAGTTTTTTTAATTTTTATAATAAGTTTCTATAATTGAGGGTAACAAAATCTATAAGAAAATCTTAAAACCGGTTTTGCCAACTCCAATGATCGCAATAATTAGAATATATTGTATAGGTCAATCTTTTTTTTAAATACTAAATTACTAAAGTATAGTGTCACACTGTTAGGATTTTCCATAAGGAAATATAATTGCTATGACGTCAGTTGTTTTTCCATAGTTAATTGTTTGAAAAAATGGAAAAAACGATTTGCAAATATTTTATTTCTTGTAAATGTTATTAGTCGAAAAATATTTCGCGCGACTGACATCATCTTCATATGCTTTTTTTAGTAATATAATATCTTATAAGAGAGACTGAGAGATTTATTAATCTAGAAAAAATTTTGAAATCTTATTGTTATTGCACAATGAATATAAGACAAAAATAATATTTTTAATGCTTATTTTCATTCGATTATTCTCTCATTTTGATGACTAATAATTTATTAATTACGAAGTAGGAATTATGTTCTTATTATATATATTATAATTATAATTCTATAAATATTATTCAAATTATTCTTTTTATTTTTTTAGAATACTCGCTTATAGTCCAGAGGAATTACAATTTACTGCCGAGATATTATGGGCGAAACGTGACAATGGCAACTACTGGGTAATGTCTTCGAGATTCCACAAGTTTTTCCTGAGACAAATTGATACTCGTCAAATTAATATCCGCATCATGAGGATCAAAACGAATAATCAAGCGCTTAATCCGTTTTTTAATCAACAGATTGATCCGTATTTTTCATTAAATTTCTACAATAATACCTTAGGATTCTGAAAAAGAAAACATTAATTGTGGAAATGAAATGAAAAAGAGATTGTGCCAGTACATTGATGTTTGAAAAAAGTCAGTGGAACTTATAATATATAGAAATGAAATTTGTGATAAATATATAGCAGAAAAGCAAGAAATGTCTGTCATGTATAAAAAATGCTTTGTAGATGTTTGTAAAATAAAATGTTTTGTATGTTTAAATGTTCTCCGATTTGGAGCACCGATTCTATTACAAGAATGTAGCAATTAAAAATCGTTATATATGTGTAAACTTTGCAAACGTTATTTAAATTTTTAATTTTTTCAAAGCGTTATCTTAAAAAATCCCTAAAATAATAAAAAAATACTTTTTTCCGAGTTTATTTTTTTTTTAAACACACAACTTAAAATATGTACAGTAATCTTTGATTTCTTCTTATATTAAATATTAAAAAAATTAAATTAATTAATTAATTTCTTAAATATATATAATTAAAGTTCATTATTTTTTATTCAAATATTGCTCGATTTTATCGGAAAATTAAGTTTAATTCAGTATGTTGCCGAGTTCGCAAATTCTTCAATATACGTAATATCGACTCGCATTCTTTCACATTCTTTATACAGCTTGATATCCAATATGCTCAATAACTTACATTCGCAAAAAGCTTGCGATATTACAAGCTTGTGATATTTTAATATAGTATCCATTTTTAATATGTTTTTTTTCAGTTTTCAGCATGCAACGCATGCTTTTCTATACGTTTTCTCATTTAAAGTCAATTTAATGCATGTAAAGAGATTAGGTAAATTTTTAAGCAAAAGACTGTTAATATAACACGTTAAAATGATTCAATGATAAAAGAAAATTATAAAAAAGATTACTAAAAATATCTGTCTAACCTATTGCGATCCAATTTTCTTATAAGCAAACATTAAACCTGTTTCATCATTTAAAATGAGCATATTAATATCTCATAAATCCATTTAAAATATGAGTGTATTAATATCTTAATAAATAAAGTGTTATGTAATAAATTTATAGATTAAAGAATAATTAACTCTCGTATAACATGTATTTGATGAAAAATATCATAAAAAACCATGTGCTTAAAAATTTGTAATCTATTAAATATGATTGCGGGATTTGTAAGTGTTTTTTAAATACAGATGCTTAAATTTAAATACCCACTAATGTTCCATTTATTTGTTAAATTACAAATTTACGCATTTTAAAATTAATCATAGAAATCATAAAAATATCAAAGAAATTCAAAGTATTGTAAAATGTTATAAATTGTTTTAATAAAACTCTTTATTAAAAATAGAGATTTTTTTATGATGCCTTAAAGTTTATGGAAACTCTTTTTATATTGGATAAATGATGCGGAATTTTATAGAGAAATAAAAGAATCTAATCCGCTTTTTATTTATTTATTTTTTTTAATAAACTTGTATTTTTCTACAAAAATTCAAGTGATTAATATATTTAATATATACTTTATAAATTTATAATTAATATCCGTTTAAATGTATCTATAGCAACAATAACTATTTATATATTATTACTATATTATCAGTAAACGTATACATGTTATTAATCATACATTATTTGCAGATGCATCATGTTATTCCGCAATCAAGCATTGAAAATCCTGGTCTTATCGCGTAGTATGATAATAATCGATATTACGCATAGAATCTCCCATAATGACAAATGAGTTGAATGCAAACGTCTTAACGTGCAAATACACATACATATATATGCAGACGCTTCTGTATATATGCGTTTCGCTATTGATTTCAGAAAATATCGATAATCGATATCGCTGGAAAAAAGGATGTTTATGCAAATAATAGTATCCATTACTAAATGATATCATCATTTGCTTTATCATCCTTTCAATCTTAATTTTTTAAAATACCGACAATGGTGAATAATAGTACTTATAGATAAGACGAAGGAGATATTTTTCACATTTGGAAGACACAATTTGTTTAAAGTATTTTTTAAATTATACATTGTACAATAATTTCGGTTGTATCATTATATTTATCGCAAAGAAACAAAACTTTGTTATTGAATGTATTTTTAAAAATTATAATTTTATTCGTATATTTATTAAATACTACAAAATAAAAGAAGATGGTTCTATTACTGTTTCTAATTCTTTCTTTTTCTTTATCTCTTTTTCTCTATAATAAAAGCTTTGCATATCATGTAAATAAAAGAAATAAAAAAACTACATTTGTGTAGATAATATTTTATTTACATATTTGTGTTAAATGTTAAACGGAGATAAGAAACAGTTTTGTAAAATAATCGCAATGTTTGGAATTGCCCAAAATTCGCCGAATCTTATCTTCGAAATACGTCGTTTTTTTACACGATAATAAATACACGCAAATAAATTTAAAACTGAGATAAAACCGGAATTGAAGTGTGATTACATTTACATGCATGCCAATCAATACGCTGACCGCAACACAAACGCGCCTCGTGTAAATCACTGTAGATAATTGTCTCTTTTTTCTTCCCATTGAACAGATAATCTTCTTACTTCAGCAAAATGATAAATAATCGCTCGCGCAATGCGCGTTCCAAAGCTGCAACTCTCTTAACTTTCGTCAACGCTTGCTGATATTTCTATTAATAGTTCCCGTGCGTTAATTGATGCAGAAAAAAGGAGACACTTGCAGGTACGCCTTGTATACCATGACCTATGAAAAGACATTCTTATCTCGGACAGAACAGGACTTAGTAAACAGAAGGTATCCACCTCTCCTTAACGCATTTCTGTCCGGTGGAGCGGAGATGTTCGAACGCGTTGAAAAGTTACGCGCCGGCATGAGAAATCTTGCAGTCGTTTCTCGGTCGTCCTCTAGTTCGGAGCGTGAAGTCAGAAGAGGACCTCTTGTCTTTTCCAAGTATTATTTATATTGAATTATATCATTTGTATTAAGAGAGAAAGAGAGAGAGAGTGTGAGCTACGTTCCCCGCACATCAAGATCTGTTGAAATACACGAGGAATACTAAATATGAAAGGAGAAAACTACAAGAAAAGCGTGACGAATGATCAGTAGAGGGTAAACGCGAAGGCAGTCGTTGGGTAGTCCGATTTGATTATAGCAGAATTAGAATTTTGGTGATTTCAAAAAGAGGAAATATGTAAGAAAGGCGAGGGAAAAATCCTATCCTAGTTTCGTGTATTATTCGTTAATATAATCGTCTCTTTGAATTTTTCTTTCCACGGCAGTGAAAGTGTCGAAGAACGAAAATACTTATTAGTAATATTCTTGTTTGTCGAAAAAAGCCAAGCAAAAACGTCATTCAAATGTCAGTGTTGGAATTCTCGACGAGATAAAAACGTATGTAAAACTGCGTCACCATTCATATTATCACTGAATGCTTCGTGACGCAAAAAGTGAGCAGAAATCGTAGAATTTATCACTAAAAAAATTAAATAATATCGAAACTATATAATGTCAGAAAAAAGTAATAAGTTTTTATTAAAAGAATCACTTGCAGAATGAAGATTTGACACTAAAAATGCGTCGTATTTTTTTAAAAAAGGAAATACTTATATCTGTCAATGATAGGAAGGTGTTATTATATATATTTTATTTGTAAATCATCTAATATATATATATATATATATATATATATATATATATATTTAAAGGATATCCAAAATCTCTAAAAGATTAATATCTATATATTAAAAATAATTTTCTGCAGCATCAAAAAGAGATGTCATATTTAAAAAAATACTCCTGGATAAAATTAACGCATAATATTTTTTTCACCTTTTCTTTAAAATTTAAATAGTTTCAGTTTTTAAAGAAAAAGTGAAAAAAAATTATTCGTTAACAATAATAATTGTTCCTGGCGCACGTAGCTCACAATTATTTATGACTCACATATAAGATATTACATAATAAAGAGATTATGTGTATTTTGTATATATATTTAAAAATATATAAAATATATATCTTTCATTTTAATATATTTATTTTGAAATTTTTATCGTAAAATCTAACATTTTTAATTATATGAGTATCAAGTCTTTATTTTTAATTTTTTCCAGTTTCTCTTATATTTTAATTTATTAATATATATTAATATATATTAAAATGGTAATATATCAGATAAAAAGTTCAATGAAAGAAAGATATAGATTTTTTTAATGTTCGTGAATGCTTGTATAAAAGATAAAATGTAATAAAGTACAAAAGTTTATCATATCTTTTTTTTTACATCAACGACACTTATTAAGTTCATTCCCTTCATTAAATTTTATTATGCAATTTCTGCGGTGAAAGTCTATAAAGTTAGAAAGTGTAATGCTTTAACTAATTTGTAATACCGACCGGTCTAATATATGGAGCATATGTAGATATATCTCGATATTTAATATTGTATAGCTAATTTTTAATTACATTTTGTCTTCAAACGACGTATCATTTTCAACTTAAATGACTAAACTTTAAAAGTATATTCTACTCACTGTAAAGACAAAAAAGAATCATATTAATACGAGTTCGTAAACGCTTTATTTTCAAATCATAAACATTTTTTATTTGCAACAAACAACTTAAGAAACTTTATTAAAAAATTATTAGTAATTTCTTTTCGCATTAATGTATGCCTCGCATTCCTTGTCTCATTGATCTTTGAAAAATTTCCGGAGTATTTTGTCATACGAAGCAATTATATGATTTTGAAGTACTTCCACAATATAAGTGTCATAAAGAAAAATAGAAGCGTCATAAAAGAGAACCTTAAAATGTCTTCATAAATAAAAGTCTAAAGGATTTAAATCGGGAGAACGTATGTACACTGTAAAAAAGTATATAAAATTACACATATAATCAGTGTAACAATTACGCTATTTATAACGGAAATATATAAATTCATGTACTTTTACAAAAATTAGTTTTTTTACTCTTTATTGTGTAAATATTCGTTTATATTTGATTACAGAGAAATTACAAGATTAAAAGTGTAATTTTTGGATTTTAAATATACAATTTTTTGTAACATTTATATAAAATTTAAAAATTATACTTTTAACATTGTAATTTCTTATCAAATATAAACGAATATTTATACAATAAAGAGTAAAATAACTAATTTTTGTGAAAGTACATGAATTTATATATTTTTGTTACAAATAATTGTTACACTAATTATGTATGTAATTTTAAATTAAATTTAATATGTGAAATTGTATAAATACATATATAAAATGTATTATTATTATATATATATATATATATATATATGTGTGTGTGTGTGTGTGTGTGTGTGTGTGTGTGTGTGTGTGTGTGTGTGTGTGTGTGTGTGTGTGTGTATTATTACATAAACATTTTTAGAAATCTACTTCTAACATCTAAATTTATTAGTACAAGATGCTTACTTACCATTTAAAATAATAATTTTATTTATGAAACGTAAATTTACTAATGTATGTAAATATACACCTTTAATAGTTGGTCTCAATATTACCCACTATAACAGTTGTAAATTTACACAAAAATTTTTTACAGTGTAGATAATTGGTGAATAGAAAAATAATCTCATGAGACATGCTCTTAAAATTTGGCTATTTACTTTTAAAACATCTTATATGTATATATATATATATATATATATATATATATATATATATACATATAAGATGTTTTAGAATTATAATAATAATAATAATAATATACACACACACACATATATATATATATATATATATATATATATATATGTATTATTATTATTATTATTATTATAATTCTTAATAAATGTATTTAGAAACTCTCTTTCTTTTTCTCTCTTTCTCTCATTTTCTTAAAAAAATATATTAAAATTTATTAAAAATAAACTGTTTCCTTTCGAGTCTTAGAAGACAAATGCCGTAATTTGTTAACAGATACACAATGAAACAGGAAACAGGTTGGTTATTACGAGCCATTCTATCGTTTTTACTTCTTGGAAGACCCGAGAGCTTTGAAAAGTTAAAAGTTATATATTCATGGAAGGTCTTGGAATTTGACTTTCCAAACGAGCACACCAGAGAACTTGCTATACAAGAGGGTCGCTTCATTCCCGGAGCACCGATACCGATTGACGTAGATTTGTCATTTGATCACAGAGGTATTAAATGATTTCAAAGGTTTTAAATAATTTTAAATAATTTTAGAGGTTTTAAATATAATTTTAAATAATTTTACTCTCTTTCATACTGTAAAAGCGTTTAAAATAACATATCGTTCATTAACACAGGGTTCGAAATAACACATTATTCGCCAAATAAATCATTCAATCTCTCATTTGTGAAATTTTTTTTATATTTATATATTTTATTTTTTCTTATTGTTAATGTATTTCCTTCTTCTCTCGATATTATTACTTATTATTCCATAAAATTGAAAACTATAAATGCCATTAAAAGAATTAATATTTTTATTTGATCTTATTTTTGATTATTACTCTCATTATTTACTAAAGCAATTATATTGATTTGTCGAATATTGATTTGCATCATATAATTGAAACTAATGTATTTGAGAGATCGAAAGGTTCACGCGCTTACATTATTGATATTGATCAGTTATAATCTAACGGTTCGTACTGGCATATTTTACGATCCTTCATTATTTATGCGGTTTAAGTAACGAAGTTTCTTGAGTAACATTTTCTTGAGTATCATTTTTGCACAATGTTTATGCAGAGTTTCACATCAACTATCGTTACACTAATAACTCTTTCTTATTCAATTATATATTATTATTTATTTCTGATGTAATCCACTTTGACAGATGATTGATGAAACTATTTTGAACTCGAAGACCTGTATAAGCATAAATTCCAGTTAGTTTTATTGCTAGTTCAAATGCAACTTTTCGAAAATTACTATAAAAATATACATGGAAAAGTGAAAAGGATATTATAAGGATAGTATAAAATAAAAAGAAATAAGAAAGGACATTGTATATTTATAACAATAAAAAAGAATATTTTTTTATAACAAAAATAATATTCAAAATTAATATTTCGAATTCGTACACAAGTATTAAATTTTTATTAATTTATAATAAACGTTTATTTTAATTCTCTGTAAGAAAATTAAAAATAAGAAATCGATTATTCGAAGATTTTTTTATTTTCAAGATCTTTTAATTGCTTTCAAGTCGGATCGTGACACATTTTCACTTATCTTGCTTAACACTTGATAACAATTTCAATGTATTTATAGCTAAACACGGATCCGTCATATTCATCTCAATACCAAGATTTCAAAATGGAGTTCCTGTCACCCTCGGTTACATCACGGAAAAGGTTTCTGCTGAGGGAAACCCGATAATCGCACCTTATCCAAATTGGGAATTGAATAGATTGGGAAATTGCGACGCGATCACCAGTGTGTACAGAATGCAGGTAATAATAGAAAATTTTGTATTTATGTCTTGCAAATTTGGATTAATTAGAGCGCATAAATATTTCACATATTATGCTCGATAATAATCTTTTTGATTAATTATTAAGTAACTTATTAATTGATTATTAGGTAATATTAAGTAATTATTAATAATAATTAATTAAGTAATAATTAATTAAGATGTATTAAATTTAAGCTTTAATTTAATAATATAAATTTAAGCTTTAATTTAATAATATAAATTTTAAAAAAACTTAAATTTAATACATCTTAATTAATTATTAAATGACATTTTTAACAATATCAAAATTAAGCATTTTATTATTGCTTAACGTTTTGATTAAATAAATATTTATTTTGTTTTATTTTTATGATATGGCAAATAAAATAAATCGGTAAATTGCAAAATCATATATATATTTTATACAAAACTGTATATATTTATTTCATATTCATGATTATTAATTCTCCACGAGTCCCCTGAAGCTTCAGAAATGTTTCTTACTATTTTATTATCGGAAATCGCGCCTCGCTTATTCGGAGATAAACATGTTTCGTGTGATGGCATGACGCTGTATGGAAATAACGCCTTCATTACTATTCGAGAAATGCGGATAACGATCCGCGAACGTGTGATATAAGCAAATAATTTTTCATAAAGGAGACAATATTAATTATTGTAATTGTTGGCATTGACTATAATAAGATGGAAGGCACGCTTTCGATATTTTTTATATTTTCCGTTATGTGTTCTTTTGCAACGACTATTATCAAGTATCTGAGTTATTTATGAGACGCATGACCTAAAATAATTGTTTGCTGATGTTTCGTGCGGATTGAGATTAAGGAGAAACATAAGTTTGCTCTCGATAAGTTTTATCTCTCGATTTAATGTCGAGTTCCGTCACTTTTACGTTCAAAATGTAAATTATATAATTAATAAATGAGGTATATACCACACTTTTCTACCTAATAGATGAAAAATACAGAATACATTTTTTCGAAAAGAAAATAATTTCTATAGTTTTCAATACGCTAACAATTATAAATTCGTGAAATTATTCAAAACACTATTTTTATTTGAATGTTAAAAATCATGATATAAAATACGATCATCGAATTTTATTGGAAAAATATTAATTTTAGATTTTTTCAATTTTAGATTTTTATCAGAGAATCCTTTTATAGATAAAAATGCTGAAAAGTCTGACAATGAAATAGTGTATATTTATTTCTATGCAAAATTTTAATTCTTATTTTCATAATATAATATTCATTCATAATATAATAATATTAAAAATATTATATATAGTTTTTTTTTAAATTTTTGTTGCGACTTCAACTAATCGTAAAAATAATTCTGTATACGTTATATTAGATATATAATGTTCCGTACGCGTCCACCTATCGTGTACGAAAGTATAATATACTGTTTGTTTAGAAAGTATTATTAGAAAGATTGTAGCTAGTATAAATGAATTCTGCTGTTATTATCATCATTGTTTGATTTATAATCGTGTTATTTGCAATTTCCATGTTAATGATAAACGCACGAAGTGTATAGATATATAAGTATACATATACATAAATAGGAAAACAAACACTAAAAGGAATGTGTTATTTCCTCGAAGCGAAAGCAATTACCTATGAAAGTTGCGTACGGAAAGATTTGAGAAGTAACACGATAAGAAACATTTAGAAAGCAATATACATCTTCATTAAATTATAATCATATTTTTCTAATTATTAGTTTTCATTACGATAATTTACATTTAATTCCTTATTCGGCAATTATATGATATTATATTTTTGTGATATTATATTATTTTATATGGACATTCCAGAGAGTTAAAAATCATAACATAAATTAATATAATCCTTGAATTTTATTTAAAAAATATAAATTTTCGATTTTCTCAATTTTTATCAGAGAATCCCTTTATAGATAAAAATGCTAAAAAGTTTGACAATGAGATAGTTTACATATTTATTTATATGCAAAATTTATTCTTATTTTCATAATATTAAAAATATTATATATAGTTTTTTTTTATTTTTGAGTCCAAAATTATTATTATACTTTATTACTTGACATCAGATTTAATTCTTCAAAATTCAGGACTGTAAAATTTTTCAAACAAATAAAATAAAAATGCATCATTATAAAATAATATTTTCAAAAATTAAAAAAAATAAATCTAGAAAATAATGATGTTATTAATTAAGTCACAAAATATGAATTCAGGCTTAAAATTTAATGCTTCTGCTTTATTTTACGTCTCCAAATATTATATATTTTCAGAGAGAATCTTAATTATATTAAAAAGTAAAACTAGTGAGAGACGATTTTTCTCACAGATCAAACAATCATCCAATGTTCCTATTGAATAATAAGAAGACAAAGTGTTAGCTGCAGAGTAAAAATGTGATTACAGGTAGACTCGTGCAACAGATTATGGGTTCTCGACACTGGCAAGCTGGAGGAACGACAGATCTGTCATCCTCAATTACTGTTATTCGACCTGCGAACGAATAGACTTCTAAGTCAGTACAAGTTCCCTAAGGATCAGTTCAAGGAGGATTCCCTGTTTGTCACCCTCGTGGTCGACATTCGCGACGACAAGTGCGACGATGCCTTTGTCTACATCGCCGATGTGACCGGATTCGGATTGCTCGTCTATGATCATCGCAATGTCCGCTCGTGGAGAATCACCAATAACCTATTTTATCCTTATCCGCCCTATGGAACATTCTACATCAACGGGCTCACGTTCGATCTGATGGACGGCATTCTGGGACTCGCACTGAGTCCCAGGAAACTGGATGGCGATAGAATCTTATATTTCCATTCCTTGGCCAGCAAAGTCGAAAGTTGGGTACCCACTTCCATTATCAGGTAAGAAAAAAAAGAATAATCATGCTTATTTAATCGTAAAAAAATTAATATAAGCATTGCATGATTTCTCTTAAAAAAAAGAGATATGTAAATATATTTTATGTGCAATATACTGTTTAAAATTTATTAGAACGTATTTGTTAAACAAATAAAAATGGCTTAAATTTTTTATATAAAATCTTTCATTTTTTTAAGCAAAAATCATATATATAAATTCATTTTTCATTATATTTTACTCATTTTTATAAATTATTAATAGATTTATAGTTTTTCTCAATTTTTTAATTTTTAATCTCGAAAATGTTATTGGATACATCTTTATTTTGTTTCGGATTTAACTCTTTAACAGCAAGATCGTAAAACTTTCCTAACAAATAAAATAAAAATGCATTATTACTATAAAATATAGTTTTTCAAATAAAAAAATGAATTTAAAACGATAATGTTATGAATTATAAATAAGCATTTGATAAACGATTATTCATAGTTTTTGCTTCTATTATTAAATTCTGAAAAAGATATACAGCTGCAGATATATTTGTAGCCACAAAATTAATAAAAATAAATTAATAGCAAAAAGAATAATTAAAACACATGTTTCTATTATATAATTTAAACTTTTTAAAATTGTCTCAAAGTATTTCGATAAGTGGCATCTCACTGTAATCGAACATTTGCTATTATTTAGAAATCATAGCCTCTTCCACGATCATCCCGATAGCGCACCAAGGTCATTCCGTTCATTCCCCAAGGAAAGATCATCGCAATCGGCCGCTCAAGCCATGGATCGGAATGGCATTCTCTTCTTCGGTCTTCTATCAGATACAGCTATTGGATGTTGGAACAGTATAACTCATCCCGAATATGGTGGCATCGATAACGAAGTCACTGTCGTCAATCCCGAGACTTTGCAATTTTCGTCTGGAGTAAAGGTACAACAATCACAAAATTCTTCAACAACATGTAAACATATCCTTCCATTTTAATTATATTTTTTATATATTATATATTTTTATATGTATCTAAATTAAATAGAAAATTATATACGATTATTATAATCAAAAAATAATAATATTAGGCTCAAAAAAATAGAATTCATTAAAATAGTGCTTTCAGAATATTAATAAACTGCCAGAAAAATATTTTGCGATCAAAAAAACAATTTGTTGTATTTTTGTCAAATTACACTTGACATATCGTCAACCTCGTTGCAGATCATCAAAACAAAAAATGGCCGGCAGGAGCTGTGGGTGCTTACGGTGCCGTTCCAGAAGTACATGACCGGGACCATGAACGCGAACGAGACCAACTTTCGGATACTGGCTGGTTACGTAGACGAGCTCGTTCGCGGCACCAAGTGTAACGGTGGTTTCGATCGCAATCGCGCTTACGAGACGGTCGCTTCCGATTGAAGATCGTGGCACCGCGGGGAGTTCGACGATTCGCGTTCTGATCACGCGGTGGCACCGATTGTCCGCAAGTATCCCAGTTTCTTCGCGGATTTTCATTATCATCACCACTACCACCACCACTACCACCACCCACCACCGCTATGGTATCGATTTCCAAGATTATTCGCCAGACCATTTTTCTCTTCGAAAGCGATCTATCCTCGACCTCAGGTCGATTACACCATCATTATCGATTACGATTGAAGAACGCGCGACACTAAACGTACCTACGACATTCCAGGCGACGAAGAACGAATAGAGCCCGCTTATTTAGAAGTTCTATGAATTTTTTAGAGCTTATGAGCTCGATAAGCCATTAAGCTTTCACTGCTCGTGGTGCCAATTACAGTTATTATTCTGCTTACAGTTATTTATCATGAGAATAATCACCGTTCCTACTAATTGTTTTTTTAGTTTTATTGAAAATAGTGGACAATAAGTATCTGGAGAGTATCATTGAACTGTGACAAATGTATTTTTAATTTCTCATTGCGTATCATATTTATATAATCCAGTGTAATAAACATGTTCATTTCTACCGCAGAAATATTTATCAATTACATTTATTACGTAATAAGAATAATAAAATTTATTGTACAAAGTTATAGTGATGTACGTTGAAGCTGGAAGCTTCGTATTTAATAATTATAATTATTATAACAAATAAAAATTTATTTTAAATTATTTACCTCTCCTTACATTAATGTACTAGATGATATTTTAGGAAAATATTTATTTATAAAAATAATATATTTTAGGAAAATATTTATTTATAAAAATAATATATTTTATCTAAAACATTTGCCTTATATTTTTGACATCTTTATTTTTAGATTATAAAATATAAAAGCTTTTTTGAATAAAAAACATATATTAAAAAAAGAATTATTAAAATTAAAATTATAATTAAAATTATTATGACTATAATATTATTGATGGAAAGATAATAAAGCCTATACGTCAAGAAAAATAAAAAATGTAGAAATTCCAGTGAATGTTATAAGGACAATTATATAAACATAAATAAAGTGGAAAAATAAAGATGAAAAGCCTCTTCAATAAAATTGACCGAAAAATGAAAGCTCTTTAAAAAAATTACTACACTAAATCTTTCTTTTAAAGGAAGAAATTATTATTTCGCGTATTTTTTAAAAATATGATATAATTATTTCCATTGCATGTGTCAAGACAGATTTTAATCTATCATATTACATAATAGATGGAACTAAATCGCGCTCCTTGTAATGCTCTGGGATTAGTCAAACGTAGTGAGTAAAAACGACTCGACGTAGAAACACGAAACGTGCATTAAACGATAGCGAGTGAAGTGTAGTTTCGTAAGTATAGTGCGATCGATATTTTCTCGTGGAGAACAAAAGAAGCTAATTACACATTTATTATATGGCAGTTGCATTAAATACGATGATGCAAGCCAACGATCGAAAGGGAATGCAGTTTCTTGAAAGATCAAGATCAAATATTTGATGCCACCGTAAAATTTGTTCCACAACCTCAAGCATCACTTCGTAGACTGAATACCACGACTACCAAAATACCACGTCACTGATTTAAAATATTATCTTATACAAGCAAATATTCTTAAAAAAACAGTTTATATCTTTACATCCTGTTTGATTTATTACGAGGAAGAGTCTTAATGCTTTGGCACGTCAACGAAAATATTCACACAGGTGTGATAGTATCTTGTTCATCGATGTACACAGCTCTTATAAATCCAAATCGCGGACACAGCAATTCAGTTTCAATGATCAGTTCGTCAATAAGTGAGTTGTTTAATGTGTAACTGCTCTAACGAACATAACGTGAGCCCTAGATACATTATTAATAATGTAAAAAGAGACATCTGTCACGCAAGCAACATCATTTGTCGCGCAAACTATAATTAATTTCACAATTGCTTATTATTATAACTCTTTAAAAGATACGTGCCTTTGGTGGAGAGCACGAGCTAGAATGAGAACTCGAGTGTCGAACATACAATTGCTATTATTACTATTATGCATTGGCATCGTTTCTATAAATGTCGTCGCGCACCAAGAGTACTTCCAGACGATGTACCAATGGAGATATTTCGACTACAAGTGGAAAAACGCGAATCACAAAGCGGCGGCGATTGCCTCAGGCGATTACAACTATAGGAAATGTGTAATCATCGATGTCGACCACTCAAAAGGTGAACGCTCGATATAAATTATTTATGCTTCGTTATTATTATTTGCAAAGCAAGTTATTTATTATTTATTTGCAATACAAGTCGTACAAATATATATATTCAACAAGCGAGAGCTCTCCATTTAATTTTTAAATTAGAATATATTTAAATGTAATTTTCACGATATAATTCTTTTTTTTTTAAATCCCTTACTTTTTTCAATAGATGGGAGAGTATTCGTAACCATTATAAGAAATAATGGAGTTCCATCGAGTTTGAACGTAATTAGTAAACAGAAGGGCCTCGGCGGTCCCCTCTTACAACCATATCCTGATTGGACATGGACGAAAAGAGGTGATTGCAACGGTATCACTAATGTATACAGAGTTATGGTAAATTTTTTTAATACTGTTTATTATTTACTTTTATTTATTTTATTTATTTAAATACTATTTATTTTTATCATTTATTTTTATTTATTACTATTTATACACTACTTTATATTTCTTTTACTATTTATTTTTTAAATTATATACTTTTTACTAATCGCATTTAATATTGAAATATATCGTGACCAAAAAATTTTCCCTCCTAGATCGATCGTTGCAATAGACTATGGGTTTTGGACAATGGTAGGATCGAAAATAAAGTAATATGTCCAGCACAGCTTCTTGTCTTCGACCTCGCTACAAATGCATTAATTAAAAGAGTGAAGATACCTAATAATCTCTCGCAGAATTCCCTGACAAAAATGGGCCTATTGGTTACCATTGTTCTGGAGACATATGGACCCCATTGCGCGCATACAACTGTAAGTCGGTACAAAATAAAATAATTCAAATTCTGCTGTTACTATAAAACTCTATAAATCTCAAATTAAAAGAAATAGCGCGCAAATAAATCATATTATAATTTCATCCCAAAATTATATAGAATCATTCAATTTTTCATACATAATATTTTAAAATCGTTATTATTTTGTTAAGGATAGCGTTAAGATATTTTCATATTTCGAGGTTTCAATTATTTAAAAACTTACGTGATGTCGTGAGCAGATTAAGCGTTTAGTCGTTCATAATTTTGCTCAAAATTTTTCGTTTCTGCATTAGGCGTACATGGCGGATGTCTTAGGATACGGACTGATAATCTATGATAGCGATAGCGAGAAGATTTGGCGTCTCGAGTCTGAAGTATTCTATCCGGATTCGAACTTCGCAAATTATACCATCAGGGGTGAGAGTTTCCAACTGCACGATGGTATCCTGGGGATGGCCAAGCATCCGTATGCGCCCGTTCTCTATTTCAGATCTATGTCTTCGCGAGATATCAACAGCGCAAGGACCACCGATTTAAAGAATTCGCGATATGGTACTAAAGTACATTATTACACGATACGAGACGTTATCCCGACCCAGGCAGCAGCCATGGCTATTTCATCGAACGGCGTCCTGTTCTTCGGTCTACACACGAAATTGTCCGTAGCATGTTGGAACACTTGCAAGCCGTTCAACAAAGATACCTTGGTCTCAGTCCAGTTTATTTAAAATCTCGTCTAAGAAATTGATTTATATTGTATATACATTGAGAAAAAAATTGTAAACATTTTCAATTAATTATTATTCTATTAATTGAAATATTTAAGTATTTAAATTAAATTAAATAGATGCCGTGTTAGATTTAATATGTCATATTTAATTTAAATTAAATATGTTAATTAAAAAAGTAATAATTAGAAAACACTGGAAATATTTTGAGAATTAAAAATATTTAGTCAAGTTTATAATTTTTTTCTCGACGTACGTAGATTTTAAATTAAAATATGTACTCTTTCCTATAGAATTCAAAAATTGTACAAGACTCATACAAGAGAAAAAAATACTATATTTCTTCAATACTTATGGTTTCTGCGATAAATGATCATAATATAATTATTTTTTAATTTTCTTTTCAAATCTTTTCAAAATTTATCGAATTTGTTATTTATGCTATATTTTCGAAAACTTTTTTTTACTTAATGTATGTTATTTATGTGACAACTGATATAAAATTGCAATTTTTTAATAAATTTGATTTCGATATTTCTTCGCGAACATTTACATTAAAAAAAGTTTGAACGATAAAGAAATCGAGATATTTCACTTTTATTTGCAGGGTATCATCGCTTGCGATCCTGACAGATTTCAGTTTGCCAGTGGTATTAAAATAATACCGGAAGACATCACTAGCGCAAACGAGGAGCTCTGGGTAGTGACTAATCGTTTTCAAAAGGTCATGGCTGGCACGTTAAATTTCATGGAGGTCAACTTCCGAATTATGAAAGCGAATGTCACGCAATTGACAAATAATACTGTATGTGCGTTACCGTAACTAGTAAAGATTATTGTATGTGATAGTAATAATTATCATCTTTAATAATCTTTTATTTTATTATAGATAATAAAGATTATTATAGATATATATTATTACTAAAGATTGGTATAAATAATAAAGCGAAAAAAATTGAACAAACCCATTAATTTCGAAACAAATAAATAATAAATATAAGATTGGCACAATTAATTATTTAAAACATAAAAAAGTGACTTTTTGTATAAATTTTGAATCAGAAAAAACAGATAATTTTCGTAGGAAAACGGATATTTTATAGGATTTATATACGAATCTTTATAAGATCTATTATTACTTTTATAGGATTTATATGAGAAGCTTTCTTCCTCATTTTCTCTTGTTTTAATGCGCGTATGCGATAGTCATCTCAATGTACAATATACAAATAATAAATACCTTGTTGCTTCGATGCAAGATGGTTCTCCAACGCTTCTTCCTCTCAGGTTGTCAGGATCATCAATTATGTAGGTCTATAATATACAATTAGAAGATCTAAAGTAGAAATGTCCAAAATAATATTCAAAAAAATTATTATTATACGCATTGAATTTTATAATATATTATTGCTTATAATAATAAGCAGATTAATAAAATAATTTTATAAATTTTGAAAAATCTCTGCTAATAATTCTCTAACAACTCTATATAAAAGCTATAATTCTTTAAAAATGGAAACTCTTACAAAGTTATACAGATTTTATTTACATATAAAAATCTTTTTCTTCTTTAATCTTTTCTTGTTCAAATCTTGTGTAAAAAAATCGAATACACGATTAATTGTTCAATTTAAATTCCACAAACGCAATTAATAAATAACTAACAATTTACTAACATAAATAAATAAATTACTTACAGAGCTGTTCTACTGAGTTGTGTCTGATGACTGTCCTAAGGCATCTCTCAGATTCTCTCAAGGTCGTCAGAGTCCATTGACTCATACGCGCGACACTTTTAACGGCACTTCCGAATTTCGATACGATCGAAAATCCCGTTTCGTACGAGAATTACACTTCGAACTTTCCAATAAGACGGGAATTCAACGATAATTTCGAATAAGAGCCAAGCAAGATAATCGAAGGATCGTAACAAAACTTATCATTTTTATTTCTTTTGCGCGTCGATATTTACTTACAATAATGATCATTTCTTTCACTTATAAAAATTCATCGTCGTGATACAGTGTCATGTTTATCAAAAATTAATTAATTATTAATTATAATAATCAGCGGATTACGTTTACTTATCACGATCGCATTTAGGAAAAGAATTCGATAATATACGAAGCGTTTTCTATCACTACTTTCCTGTTCGAATGTTCCCGTACGAATGATAACAAAGTCATGACGTATAAACAATAACGTGCTACGCGCCTTCAAGGCCACTATGTTATTGATATGATTTATTCTCAAAATATTTTAAATATTTTTTAATATTGTGATATATTGTACATATATATATATATATATATATATATATATATATATATAAGCGAAATATTAAATTATACAAGTATTTTAAAGTATAAATATTATAATAATAAAGTATAATGATAATGATAAAATATTATAATAATAATAAAATATTGTAATAATTATCTATTAAGCGATTAATGTATCACAAGACTTTTCATCATGTTAATTATTTGACTGTCCATTCGATTATATTTTATACTCTGCGCGTTCTCAATTCGAATTATATTTAGATTTAGATCGTTAGAAAGTCAATTCATAAGGTCGACCAAGATATATTTAATTTTTAAGTATCGTTAAATAAATAGTTATTACATAAAATTCGCGACGAAACAATAATTTATAATTTATAATTTATATTAATAATTTATAATTTTGATTTCTGTTACACACATACACATACATATGCACATTTTGTGCTAGGTTAGTTATTTAAATATTTTAATCAAATTATTTGATATGTTTATATATACATATTTTAAAAATATTGTAAATATTTTGTTGAATTTTTAAAATATTTTTTAAAATAAAATCTGTAATATTAAATATGTATTATATTAATATTATATGAATATTATATTAATATTATATGTATTAATATTATACGTATATTAATATGTATTATATTAATTTATATTAATATGTATTATATTAATATTATATTATGAATCCCTATCGTGTTGTATTAGCTTTTATGTCATGTATGCATAAGTGTGTGCATTTAATTAAATTAACTTTTGTTTTTACAATTAGTGTAAAGATTATTCATATATTTTATTGAATAAAAGATTTAAAAAAAAATTTCTTTTCGGCATAGTAATAATGTATGTGGTAATAATTATGAATATTAATTGTAATTCTAGATGTACTAAGGAAATGCGTGCTAATGCGATGATTTATTTCTACAATGTATCACAAATTAATTTCCTCCTTGTGGTTTTAACAACATTAAAATATGCTTGCAAACATGTTTTAAAATTACGTTCGCCAATCTTAGCTAGTCAAGAGAATAGTGTGATCATGGATATTTTTCAAGGAGTAAGGATTTAATTTAATGAGATATTGATTGCAAACTAAATTGTGTGAAATTGTATTAAAATTAATTTAATTCGATAAAAAATTAAGTTTTATATATTTATTTGCATCATTTTTTAAAAATAAAGTGTATATTGCAAATAGTAATACTAATTCTTGTTATAATATGCAACGGTAAATTTTCTTCAATTAAAGGAAAATTGAATTCTAATTCACAATAATAATTATTACTAAAATTACATTCTATCTTCTAGTTTTCTAATGGTTCAATAACGGTTGATATTATATAACTACTCGCCTTCTATTATTTTATTATTTATTTCCAGTTCTGCATGCACGCGAAATAAAAATGTATGCCAACCGAAAGATAAGAACTTGGATAAGAAATATGTGTAAATATAAGACATGTTATCCTAAACTGAATTAGTGAAAGTATCACTGATTGAAATAGCGTTGCAAAATTTCAGATACACTGATTTGATTCAAAAGAGTATTTTCAAAAGAGTATCTCAAAAATCTTATTAAATATTACTTATTAATTATTTTTATATGGATATAAATATATAATATTCTCAAAATTTTCAAATGATATTTTTTTAAAAGATATAGTTAGATGTTTTATAAGTGTAATTTAAATGAATCAAAATCATCAGCAGAATTAATATATTTAATTAATTAATTAATTAATTATAATATTACTCTATAGCTGAAAATTAAAAGAATATAAACAATGTGCAAAGTATTTTCTTCTTATGCTGATTAATCGTTTTAATCGTAATATGTTAATAATATAAAATAATATAATAATAATATAAATCAATAATAATTTATAATAAATTAATAATAATATTAAAGGCGTCTTCGACAGACTTTTCAGAAAACGCTCGTACAACGAGATTATAATTCGCGCATATAAGTATAATCAAAATACATGAAACAAATTTCTGTGATTTCTAACTAAATTGAGACATAAATCAGCTGTACGCGATAAGAAAGTCTATGACAAATGGATGCGTAAATAAACACATTATTTCACACTTTCAGTGTAATGTGAGACAGCTAAAACGCCTTAGGAAATTATTAATACATTTTTTGCTTCAGTTTTTATCCGCATCTCATGTTCGGATGAAACCGAGCGGTATCTTATTTTGAATTAGAGATAAAATAACGGAAGCAGGATGCAAAAAGGATACGAAAAGGATGCGAAAGGAAAGCCCGAAACGCCAATAAGACGCGAGATGTTTCGGGAATCCACGAAATCTGAGTTTTCTATTGGATCGAGTATCAAGGGATCGTGATTATTGGCTATATCGATCGAGTCCGCGTGGAGTATTTAATTCAGAAGTCCGCGTGGAGTATTTAATTCAGAAATCCGCGCGGATTACTTGGGTCAGAGGTCAGAGGAAATTCGGGGATGAGATCGATATATACCGTGAAACGAGTCACACACACACACACACACACACACACACACATGTGGATATTACTAATTACAAATACAAAGACCAGACACAAATTAAATGTAAATATAATCAATTAAAATTTTTCAAGATCTATTTTGTAAAGCAAAGTATATATATTCAAAATAATTAATTGTGAAATTTATTATTACGCGCAATCAATTTTTTTTATTTCTCTTCTACAGACATTAATATACTAAAGTTGCATAATTAAAATTTTTTTCTTGAATAAAAACTTTTGAAAGATATGATCATAAAAATTCTATAATTATTATAATATATAGAATCTAAATAATTATAATATTGTAAAACATTTTACAAGATACTAAACTATCTGTATAAAATATTAATTAATAAAAATATATTAAATTTTATTATAGATATTTTAAAATAAAATCCGGAATATTATATATGCATTATGTTATATATAATTTAGAAAGAATTATTATCAAGAGAAAGTAAATAGAGAATAAGCAATATGTGAAAATATCTGAAAATAATATAAATAATATATAAATATTTACATATATAATTTATATATATAATTTATAAATATATATATATATATATATATATATATATATATATATAATTTCTCGTATAATATTTTTGTTGCTTCATATGTTGCCCAATGGGTTGCCCAATTATTAAACATGTTACCCTTTTCTAGTCTTTTTTTTCCTCTTATTCGTGCTTTGCTATTTCTTTCTCCTCATGGCACTCACACTTACTCGCGAAAACAAGATCAATTTTATATAATTAATCGTATACATAACCGATCGCGAGACACTTTATATGGCACTCCCGATAGCGGAAAATTAACACGAAATATTTACTTCATTACATTGTAAGAAAGCAACATGAAAAATATAAAACATACGCTCAATGACATAAATTATATGATCTCAAGATTAAAATAGTGAAATGTAATATAATCATTTAATTAATTTTTATTCAGGAAAATTTATATTTAAAAAAATTTAAATTGGATGAAATATATTTAATTCTAATCTTTCATTATTAGATAAAGAAATTGTTAGAATACGTAAGAATCGATAGTCGAAGGATTGTTGGATTGATAAATTTATCACTTTTATCCTTTTTACTTCAATATTTATTTGCAATAATGAATAATATATAAATATTTATTTATCGCGCTTTGATAAAAATTTATCATCGTCATACACAGTGAAATTTATATTTTTACCCAAATTTTGATTCGTGAAAAGACAAAGAGGTAACACGATTGACTTGGAATGGCTTATTGGACATGCATGATCAGTTTTATAACTTGTCTGTCTCAGAAAAAAATCGTGCAGCTAGCGAAAATGGATTTAAAAGATGAAGACTAGTATTATAAGATGTCAATTGGCATTTCAAAATATTAAGTTTCCTCATAATAAATTCATGAAATTGGTCGAAATAGCCATTTTGAATTATTTAACCACGAATTACTCAAAAATCGAAAATTCTGCAGTCAGATTCGTTTTCAGCGTCAAAAAATCTATCAGAGATTCACCTACTTTGCTTTTTGTAACTAACCCTCGCAGGCCTGTATTATTTTACTTACAAGTATACTTTACAAGACTTTTCGTTATATTAATTATTCGATTCCATCATTCGATTATTTTATATATTATGCATTCTTAATTCAAATTATAATTAGATTTAGATTGTCAGAAAGTCGAACGATAGGCGTCAGACGAAATATATTTAATTTTTAAGTATTGTTAAAGAAATAATTATTACGTAAAGCTCGCGACAAAACGATAATTTATAATTTTGATTCTTGTTACACACACACACACACACACACACACACACACACACACACACATTTCGTAATAGACTAGTCATCTAAATATTCCATAGATATTTTAAACATAAATTATTGTTAAATTATTTTTTTGATATATATTTATATATGTAAATATTAAAATTACGCGCCGCGCTAAAACCGAATACCATATTATTATTAATTTGTTGCCGAAATATTTTTTATGACATATATATGTATGATAAAAAAAGAGAAAATATTAAGTTATACAAATATTTTAAATTATAGATCAAATTCACAGCTTTGGCATGATCTTTCTTTCAAAAATTTTTAATATTTATATATATAATATAATATATAAAATTAAAAAATAATTAATAATGAAAATAATAAAATAATGATATGAATAATGCTGTATGTATACATAAATTATATATAATTATACGTAGAAATCATGTACTAAAAATTTATGTTCCTCATTTGTTTGATAATTAATTTATTAAAAATTGGCTGGAACGTAAAAATCGGAAAGAAATAACGAATCACGAATGCACAGCTGTAATATGGAGAGGGTGTGCGGTAAAAGTAATAAATCTCGATACTTTAGCAAACAAGCACACAGTGCGCGTTGCAAGATTACCGAAGTAACAACTCGTTGTCCTAGTCAAGTGTCTAGCCAATAATTATATGCTATAATTAATTGTATCATATGATGTAGTTATTTATATTAATTTCGACGATATAAATAACTGTCTTATTTTTTCTCTAATCGTTTGCCATTTGTAGTAAATCCATATACGTTAAAAACAATTATGTAATTAATTACAAGGATGATGAGCGCCGGACGTTTTGATGCGCAAATTCCCGTGAATTCTCACATCATTTGCGAATAGATAGAAGATATTCGATAAGTATTGACGTTGCTTACGAAATTCTCGGCGTCTATCGTAGGAGGAAGTAAGTGCGAAAGCGGAAAGTGTTCCTAATTTCCTGTGGAAAGTGGCATTTACATGCTAAGACTGAAAAGAGCGTCTTGCTTCGCTTGCGGAACGAGTCATTGGAACGGAGCTACTATATCAGGTAACGTGAATTCTCTCTCTTTGTGTTCTCTCTTTTTCCCTCTGATGAGAGAAAGAACGTGTTTTGATGACCGTGAGCTTGAGTCGCGAAATATGTCGCGTCATCGAAGAAACGTGCATCACTAATGCATGGAATTAATGAACGTCATCGCGGATCTTATTTCCCGTTTATGCGGCCATGAATTTTCTGAATTTAAGCAATACGTATGAATTAAATTCCCTCATGTGTTTGGCTTTCTATTAATCAGAAGAGAGTTAAATTAATTATATATAAAATACGTCGCGAAGAGAGAGAGAAATTAATATGTAAAACATGAGTAGTTTACATTATCTGATGTAGAAAATAAGAGAAGACTCCAGTAATCCTTAATTGGAACGGTTGTATTACATAATTAAAATAGCAGACGCAGACGCAGACGCTTTGAAGTCATCGCTCCAATTAAGACAAATATTGAATTGCTTTTAGAATAGAATTGTGTTTGTATATGTTAACATTTTTTTTTAATTTCGTATGAATACTCATAAAATATGTAACAATTATAAAATAAGAAAATCTCCACAAAATTTAGAATATTGCATTTGTTCAGAAGAGAGAGAACCTAGTCTTATACATTTTGAAGCAGCAATTTTGATATATCTTTAATTAAAAATAAAATTTAATTAAAAATAAAAAAATTGAAATAGACAATAATATATAATTAACAATATAAATAATAATAAATATAATAAATAATAATAAATAATAAATAAGAATAGCAATAAATAAGAAACAATGATTTTAAAGAAATGTGTAATAATTCACATTGATCGAGAAAGCCGTATTTATAGGCATGAAAGCTAATCGATTTTTGAAATTTTGGTCCAACCTAAAAGAATTCTCGTATAATTTTGGGATTTTACTTGCGTGTGTATTTTTTTAGCAAACTATAATATTTTAATTGAGCACGAATTCATTCTTTCTTTCTCTTTGTAGCAACAAATGTAGAAACAGGTAATGGTTTTGTCGACACAGAGCATGTTTTTGCATCAAATAACATTCCGCTGCGTAACAACGTGAAATTATCGAAGCATTGACGCAATTGCCGAAATGTAAAAAGTACGTATAGGCGATTGCTCGAATTAGAGTTATGCAAATTACAAGCTGACGTCATATATGCATTTTGTAGCTTCTACAAAAAATTTAATTTGGCAATGCAAGTACGTTTTTCTTTTAATCAATTAAATTATTAATAATGATAAAACGTGCAAATATATACGATATATTGAAGAATGACAAGACATATATAAATATGTTATTGATTATTCCGTTACTATAATCGTTAAATTATTTATACACTTTTTTTATAAAATATATAGTATCTTTGCTTTTTATACTATGTGTGCTGTACTTTCTATTTCTAATTAATATACAATTTCTAATTAATTTCTAATTAATATACAATTTATATTAGAAATTATAAAAGAGCTATACTCTCATTACATAAAAGTCTACAGTTATTTGTGTAGGAAATTATACTACTTATCATCAATATTATTCTGTTCATTTAAATGTACATATATTTTACGCACATTTATAAGCATTTCCAAACTGAAAATTAAATCCTTTTGACGGCATTTATAGCTTGCTCATTCTGCATTTATGCAATATTCCGAAGACAGCGTAATCCATCCGTGACCGATTATAATACGATATTATTCAAGATATAATTGTTACACTTCAATTCTTCCGTTGTTTTAATTTTCATTCTCGCGTAATCGGCTCACGGTTCACGCTTGCTTCCAGGCATGCTATGATGAGAAAGAAGAAAAGTATTGACGTGGAGAGAAACGGATGGTCACCATTTCGACCGTTATGGATGCCTCCGAGGAGGATGAACTATACCAGCGATCACTTGTACGCTTCTCCCGATTATAATTCCGGCGATGATTCTAGTACGATCGGGGATGATTCTAGTCCGATGTATCAACGTGATGTCCGGAGTCGCAGAAGGCTTCAGCAATACGATTTGCCGCGTAGAAATCGTGAGTTTTCGAATGTCAGCATTTATAATTTGAAAGATACGTGCAATGAATTTAGTTTATAATCGACTTAAATTTAGATCAATGAAATAAAAAATAAGAAATTAAATATTAAAAATAATATAAAATTTTTAATAATTCAATATTTGCTAATATTTATTTATTCGCTATATTTTTATTTGCTATTAATCCCAATAATATTAATAATCAATTTTGAATAATAATTTTTAATTATAAAATGATTTATCTCTCTTTGTCTCTGTCTCTCTTTCTCTCTCTCTCTCTCTCTCTCTCTCTCTCTCTCTCTCTTTCTTATTAATGTTTTTTATTTTTGTAAATTTTTTATCCAATTACATTTAGATATTTTGACTTGTAAACAACTTTGAATTGCAAGAGTTGAAAGCAGGAGAAATAAAAAAAATGGTTCTTTAATTATTAATTATTAATAAAATTATTAATTATTTTCCTTAAAATGATAAATTTCAGAAAACAGATGCGCGCGGAATCTTAAAATAACATTTCTTGCGTAAATACGCGGGTAATTGAATTACGATGAACAAACACAAGTTGCATCGTTGTTACTGTACCGTAAAATTCAAACGAGTTTCACCTGAGAACAAGCGATAATAAAAAGAAATATTCGATATTACTTCATAAAAAATGTAATTATGGCGCTCACCGATGCTGTAAAGTGGCCGACGCCTTCCACAAAAAATTCTCACGAAAGGCACAAGATAGTTTTTATTTTTTTATATAAAAAAGGTTTAAAAATATATCGAAAAATTTCTAAAATAATTTTTGAAATATATTTCTATCTGTGTGAAGCATATTTAAAATAAGTTATAATAATAATAATAATAATAATAATAATAATAATAATAATAATAATAATAATACACACACACACACACACACACACACACACACACACACACACATATATATATATATATATATATATATATATATATATATTCTAATAATTATTTTAAAATTCCAAATGCTCTAATAATTTAAGAAGCAATTTTTCCTAAAATTTTCAAAAAAATTGACAAAAGTTTCATAGACCGTTAACTGGATGGTTTCAAATAACGATAAGAAAAAATCCTGACAAGTTATGTACGTGTCTTTCTTATTACACTATCCAACAAGACTTTGGCATTATCATGAAACCTACATCACTTCTTATAGAATTAAAATCCACCCGCAAAATTTATGTAGCACGTAGCAGGATTTTTGAGAAAAACTCAGTTAAATATGCGAAAAATGGACATTTTGATAATTTTTCAACAGTTATAACTTTCCATTGCGATGTATTACATGTAACTATGACTTAAAATCAAGCTTGAGAGACTTGCACTTTATATACAAAATGCAAAAATGTTCCATGTCAAAAAGATTTTTTTGAAAAAATGATTGCATAAACTCGAAATGTTTTCCAGCGTTATTCAGAATCAATGATGTGGACGTGGCGAGACTCTTCGATCCCCTTGTATATATGTATGTGTGTATGTATACTACGAGCGGAGGATAAAAGTTGTATGAATGAGATGAACCTCAAACTCGCGTAAACAACAGGTAAACGGAGGATAGTTCCATAAATAAAATAAACTGTAGACACAACTCCTACACAACAGACAAGTCAGAGATAAGAGCTTTATTAATAAAAATAATAAAAAAAGGAAAAATACGCAGACTCCTACACCACAGACAAGCAGGGAATAAAAGTTGTATAAATAAAATAGACTGTAGACTCCTACGCCACGGACAGGTGGGGATTAAAAGTTACACAAAAGCTCTTTTATTCTTATTTGTTTTCCTAAGCAAACTATTTAATTTATTTTCAGAAAAAAATATCCGATGAAGTGTGTTTCGCAAACAGGCTTGTAAATCCTTCATTAGTCATATCTTCTTTATTACTGCTGCACATTTATAGTGTTGCATAATTAATTAAATAATTTATTTCTTTTCATAAAAATTTTTTTGGCATGGAACTTTTTACATTTTACGCAAAGTACAAACTTGTGATTTTGAGCCATTGTAATTGCTGAAAAATATAATTATAATTATTCTTTTAATTTATAGATCAATAATTTGTTTAAATATATCATTATGAAAATCTAATTTTATTTTGTCATTTAAAAAAATTTTTAATAATAATTAGAGGTTTATTAATTATTTTTCTTTACTTTTCTAGATTAATCTCTAATGAACAATTTAAACTTAAGATTAATTTTATTTTTTTATCTTTATTTTTATTCAATATATTTTTACTCACTAATTACTTAAAAAAAATTAATTTTTTAAATTTATTTATCTATAAATATAAATTTCATGAAAATAGTATTTTTCAATTTAACAAACTACAATTTTGTATAATATTTTAAACTTATGCGAATGTAATTTTGAATAATATTTTAAACTTATACGAATATCCATTAAATAATCTAACAATTTTATCAATATTTTATCTATTTTTTTCACTCTTTCTTCATTATTAAAATTTGCTCTTCAAAATCATTATCATTACGAAAAATTAATTAATTTATTATGAATAAAAATATTTTAACCTTTTTTAATAAATCTCTAATCAAACTCACATCTTCTATTAACATTTCATATTGAAATTTTGGATCCTTATTAGGATTATTCCTAAGTATCTAAATTATTAGCGAATTCTTTTTTCTATGCATTATTGTTTTAATACAAACTATGCTTTTAATAGAATTATTCATATTATGTAAAATATTAATATAGGATGATTAATTCATAATATTCATATTAACGGAGCCTCCACATTTTTTATTTGTATATATATTCATATGGCTATTTAACCGAGTTTCTCTCAAAATCCTGACATGCTAAGCGAATGTTGCAGGCTGATTTGAATTCGACACAAAAAGCTCTACATGCTAGTTTCGAAAACAGCCAAATTTGTCCTTCAATGTTATTAAACCGCGAATTAGAAGCATCGCGCGCGTTTTTCACTCGACGTTCTCGATTCTCGATAACTGCAGCGATGCAGTTTTATCGAGCAGATGCGCAAATTCCCATGAACCCATCCGCCAATGACCTATACCGAAGTCGCAATACACGAACGAGAGGGAAGATCATCCTCGGGAGAAGGGATTCGCCATTCTCTCCTTTCGTAGGATCTCCGAGTCACTTACGACCTGGATGGTGAATATGGTAGTCGCGTAACATTCATGGTACCATCTCGAGCACTCGTCTTCCTCGCGCTAGGCATCTCCGACAGTGCATCTTTAGGGCGAGAGCGTCTCGTTTAAAGAGCGCTCCGCTTTCGTAGGATTTCGAATTATCACACGTCGCGAAGTAAGTAAGAATGATGCAGACTCACCCGTCGATCATCGTTTTGCTTTCATATTTATGTCAGTGAATAAGCGCCGCTATTTCATGCGTTATCATACATACGTCGAACATATGTCAACCATTGACAGATGATTAAGATTTAATTCCGCGCGCGATGCGTCCATCGAATGTTGACGATTTCCTCGCGAAGGCCCACTTACCTCGATAAAGGAGATAATGTTGGAACAGGTTTCAACGCATGTAATGTTGCGAAAATTTCACTGAATTTCTAAGAAGAGTAATCAATCTTCTTCTATCTCCTTTCATGTACCCTTTCATTCGATTATTTTACAACGGTATAAATGTACGACAGATTGTAATAAATATTGTGACGCAATTAGATTTGTAAAAGTTGTATTAAAGGATGTATTTTCTAAAATTTTCTTCTGCAGATATGAAGAGCACGTTACCATGGTTGTTGTCGATTTCGCTATTAAGTGTCCCAAAATTTGCGGTTCACATGGGCCCCAGTATCTTATCCAGGGAGCTTCAAGCACCTGCCTTGCCGTTAACTCCATCCATTTCAACTTTATCGAAATTCTCTTCGCATGTAAGAAAAACAAGAGAAAAATAAATTTTAAAAATATTAAAATTTGAAATATTAAATTTAAAATTTCAAAATTATAAAATTATAAAAATAATATATAAAAAAAATCTGGATCTCTAATTTTTCTTTTACATTTTACAATTTTCTTTTAAGTTTGAAACTCATCTATGTACTTTTAAAAATGTATAGTACATATTTTTATAATATTTATCTACTTGTAAGCGAGCAAATTTAAGCTATTATTTACATCTATAATAAATCAGATTAAATTCTTCTTTGACTTATAAATTAACAGTACATCTAATTAAATAATTTATCGATCAGCCCATCAATCATAGAGGTTCCACGTCAATTTATGATGAACATGCTGCGAAATGTGATTCTTATGGAAATTCGGCGGGAAGAGAAACCGCGAGCAAAGGTGATCTTTACGGATCGACACCGCAATTGACGCGGCATCACGTCTCTACGTCGAATCTAGGCAGAAGCGATCTTTCGAGACATCCTGGAAGTGCCATCGATATATTTCGCACGGATCCACACTCGGTCAATCAATTGGATTTTCATGATTTCGGCGACGGTTTCGAGCCGGGATACATTTCGGATGATTACGTCGGCCCAGCTATGGAACTAGTGAGTGCAACGTGTTTTTTTATTGCAAAATTTTTAGGCGATGTCCGAGATTCCGTAATTCCGTCCGCGTCAGCAGATTTTGCATTGTGACGTCGAAAGTGAAGAAAATCGCTCGAACAGGTCTCGCAATTGAAGCTCACTATAATTCGCAACTAAGTATAAGACAAAAAATTTATTTATATAATTTGATGCATGTCTTTTAAAATATATATTTTGATATTTATCTTGTATGTTAGGTTCGTTTTAATTCCTACAATGTTTTCAATATCACACAAAATGTAATATTAAAAATTTCCAAATTTTATCACAAATTATAGATTATTTCACATGGCATAAATTATTTATATTTGACTACATTACAAATTATTTTCTAGAGAAATTTGATGAGAAAGATTTTTGCCATAAAAACAAATAAGATTTGTATAAATAACTGATTAAAGTTTTTGTTGCTGCACGAGATGAATTAATGACATATATGTAATTGCGATGCATATTTATTTTATTCGTCAATAATTTCATAAAAGCCTTCCTTTTATTATTCATTTATATTTTATTATTTATATTTATTTATATTTAATCCTTTGTGTTATAATGAATTATTCAGGGATCCTTTTCTTTGCAATTTTTCATTTTTTCACTACTTTTTTAACAACAAATACGATTTTTTGTTTCTACAAGATTCCTAGAACATCAATAAGTTTAAAAAATATAAAATCATTAATTATAAAAATAAAATCATTAATTGTAAAAATAAGATATATAAGGTCAAAGTTAGTACTTTTTCATGCATTTTTCACTTTCTATTCAGAAAACCAAAATGGCAGAAAATCAAAATTATCTCATATAAAATGAATTTAAACAAAATAAAATCTATGCTTTTGCTGACGACGAATTACCTTACATATGATAATTATGATTTGAAATGGTATATGAATCGATATTGAAGGTATTTTTGACAAACTTATTGTTCTCTAACAGATGTACGCCTGGACCATGATTGACATTGAATTCGACAGTATCGAGGCAAGAGATCTCGCTATCTTCGAGGGCGACTACATCGCGGAAAATAATTTACCCCTCGGCCTGGATGTTTGGCGTGATAAAGTCTTTATTACTCTGCCAAAGTGGAAGACTGGCATACCAGTGACTCTGGCTACTGTGCCGAGACATTCAAAAAAGAGGAATCCCAAACTGAAACCATACCCTAGCTGGCAGTGGCATCGATCAGGTTATTTTTAATTGTCAGATTCATATCGAAGAACTTATATTCTATGCACGTGACAATTTTTGATAATATTTTTGTGAATATGTATTAATAGATTGTCACTTGTTTAGTTTTTTTAAATTATTACTTGTTTTTTTTTTAATTATTACTTGGTTTTTTTTAATTATATGAATTATTATCGAGAAAAATCTTGATTGTAACAAGAATCTATTCTATTTTGCTTTACGAGTTTAAACCTAATCAGAAAGCAGAAGATGATCCAGAAAATATATATCAAGAATTAAAAAAAAAACTTTCAGAAATCGCATGACATAGTTGACGCATGAAATATACATGAATGCATTGTTTACTTGAAAGGAAAATCAATGGTTATTAATGATAATTTTTTCCGAGAAAATTGTCATTAATATTTGCATAAAATTAAAACAAAGACTGTGAAAATACAGGGAAACAACAGCACGTTATTTTCAATCGGGAAAAAAATACGGAAACTGAATAAATGAGCTTCCCATGAATTATCCCTCGCGATAATAAACGAGCTTTCTATTATTTCCTGTTCGAAACAAAAGCGAACTGTTAGATAATTTATTGAACTACCTAATTCGTGAGAAAGCAAGCAAGTGCCTGAGCAACCAAAAGTGTAAGAAATATCTTTGTTGAAAAATAAGAAACATACTTTAACTTCCCGCGTTCTATTGAAAAATAGGGAATTTATATATATTTGATATAATGAATCTTTGATAATTTAATTTCAGCATTTTTGGTTCTACATCTTTTTAATTCTAGAAAACTGCGAGGGCTTAACATCGGTCTTTCGAGTCCAAGTGGATGAATGCGATCGATTGTGGGTCCTCGACTCCGGCAAAACGGAGCTCGCCATAAGGTCCAAGCAATTGTGCCCGCCTGCCATATTCATCTTCGATCTGCGCACCGATAATCTCATCAGAAAGTACACTCTACCGGACGAGCAGATCAAGCAGGACTCCCTGTATATCAACATCGCGGTAGACATCAGGAACCACGACTGCAGCTCCGCAGTGGCTTACCTGAGCGATGTATGGCGATACGGCATCGTGGTGTACGACTTCTTCAAGGACACTACTTTCCGAGTCGAGCATCCCTTCTTCTATCCCGATCCCCTGGCGTCCAGGTACGAGCTGCATGGCATAAAGTTCCTGTGGACCGACGGGATATTCGGGATCGCGCTCAGTCCCGTGGACATTCGCGACGACAGGACGTTGTTCTTCCACCCGATGTCCAGTTTCCGGGAGTTCGCCGTGTCCACGTCGATCTTCAGGGACAAGAGGACCGCGGATCGAAACGCGGAGGAGTTCGTGCCTGTTGGTCGACCTAGAGCCAAGGACTACGGTCACTCCTCGGGATCCGCGATCGATCGGAATGGGGTCATGTTCTTCAATATGGTAACGAGAGACTCGGTGTGGTGCTGGGACACCAGAAAGGAGTACATACCGCAGAACTTGGGCGTGATTGGTACCAGCAACGTGTCCCTGATATTCCCGAACGACATCAAAGTGGATCACGAGCCGGAACAAAGTGTGTGGCTGATCTCGAATCGCTTGCCCATGTATCTGTACGGTACTTTGAACAGCGGAAATATTAATTACAGAATATTTAAAGCGAGCGTCAAGGAGGCTATCAGGGATACCGTCTGCGATCCTAATTACGTAGTCCCTGATTCGGATCCAGGCCTCGATGATAATTGCTAAAAACTCCTGGAAATGCTGGAATTTTCTCTCCTTTATCCCTTTATTTTAAATTATTCCGTACATTTTTGACTATCGCGACTTGTAAAATATGACGAACTGAATTAAACGATTCAGTAAATACGTCTTTGTATAATATTATATAAATGTGCAGCACATTATTTAGATATTATTGTAAATAATGCAGCTCTTTTTGAATCAAATTGCCAATGACTAGATTATTGTATATGAAATTTCTAGCAAATAACCATGTTTTGTATATATATATATACACACACACACACACACACACACATATATATATATATATATATATATATATATATATATAAATTTTATTTGTATGCAAATGTTAGAAACCTTTACTAAAAAATACATGTAAAATTTTTAATTATGTATATAACTCAAAAATATATATATCTCTCAAATATATTAATCATATGAATGTAAGTAATATTACAATTAATTTTTATGCCAATTATTTATTAATAATTATAAAAATATATTGCAAGCAAATTTGTTAAATTCTCTTTCAAATATTATTGCAATATTCCTGCAATTTTTTCATAATTTTGATGAGCGGTAAAACGTTTCTATAGTTTTTAATAGCAAAAAAATTGTGATTTATCTAAGCTTGTAATATCTTATCTTTCTCTTTTATATTAATTTTATATTGATTAGCCTTCAGTTATATCGAACAAATTCTTTACGCAGCTTCTGTTATTGAAAGTTTCTAGCAGAAGCATTTGAGGACGGTATAGTGCTGTTTGAAAACTCTTCCATCAAACTGCCATCTCCGAATGAGATCGGTGTCTTTGTACCATCGTGATTTCTCTCGTACATGGAATAAAAGCTGTCATCTTGTTGCAACCTTTCATTTTGATTTATCCCGGAAAATCGATGAGTCGAAAATATATTTGCCTTTTCGTAAATATCCCTATTTTCGTCTTCGTTTTTTACGTCGTTCTGTAACATTTCTAATGAATCTAAGGTTTCGACAGCCTCAAATTGCGATATCATATCGCGATTTGTGGTTTCCAAGTTCATTATTGATTCTGTTCCTTGGTTTTTTAACGTAGCTTCGCTGGCCGAAAGTTGCGTCAATCTTTGCAGTTCTTCTTTGTTGATTGAGTTTAGCATTGATTGATTGAAATTATCTTCTTTAATAAATGATGGCGAGCCAGAAGAAGATAATTGCGAGGCATTTTCAAGAATCTGATTAAATACACTCTTCTCGCTTTTATTGACAAACATGTCGAATTGATTATTATTATTACTATTATTAGATGCTTGCGACTCTGCATTATTGTTAACGTCTTTAAGAAAGAAATTATTCTCATGTGTTCTCTTTTCAGAAGAAATATCGATCTCACTTGTGTGTCTTTTATCTGGCAAATTGTAAGGATTATCACGTTGCAGCAGGTTGACAGGCGACGTGACGCCATCATCCAGGCAACTGTCATTCGGAATCAAAGTCTGTTGATGTGACGAGATTGTACTATCTCTATTATTATCTCCTTCTTCCTCAGGACTTGTCTCATTCGAAGGTTGAAAATTAGCGATGACATTACTTATATCTCCATATTCCTCCGTATTCTCGATAATATCATGTACACTTTCCTCTGACACTTCCAGGCCAAAGTCTCTCAATATGCACATCAAGAGGATATTTGTCGCTTCAATATTCTCCACGCTCGAGCGCGCGTTCTCTTCCTGGGGTCTGACAGCCGAATCCTCTATGATCGTGGTCTCCGATTCGTGGGATGCCTGCTCCTGATCGATAAATATTATGCACAGGTCGCGATTTTCCTCTCCGACAACACGATTGTTGTTGGCATCGAGAAAAGACGGGTTCCCAAGGTTGGTCCGATCCGTTATTCGTTCGAGATCAAGGTCAAAGAATGACGAATCCCGATTCCCTTGCATGGCCATCTCATTGTTCACCTGGCAGACGAATTCCGTGTTGCTGTTCTCGTGCCAGAAGGTCGGGAAGCTTGGGAGAGACTCACCGATTCTCGTTTGAGCTCGTCGAAAGACCCTCGTTACGATCTCAGGCTTGAAGAAGAATGCGCTGTGCAACGTGCTGGCGACATTGTCGTCGACGATATCGCGCTGCTGGCTCTCGTGTCTTTCGTTCTCCGAGAATTGACGGTGCAAGTTCTTGTTGGTCAGAACAATTCCCCGAGGATGGACGGTCCACTCGATATTCCTAGTGATCTCCCTGAGATTCAGCGAAGTATACGCTTGTCCCGTGTAACGTTCGTTTAACTGAAGGCTGCTGTTTGCGTTTCCACGTTGAGTCTCGGACGAGAGGATCCCAATTTCCTCGCGATTACCTTCCGAAGGATGATCAGAAACGCTCCTTGAACCTTCAACATTTTCCTTTGACGTTTCGTCCTTTGATGAATCAGATTTTTCTTCAGCTTTTAGCTCTTCCGATGTATACTTGGAGACTTTTAAAGAGCTCGAGTCTTCCATCGGTCGTTTGCGACTCGAGAAATCATATCCTCTTATTATTGTATCCACTTCAGATCCCTTCGTCGGTTGTTCATAATTCAGTGAGTCGCGATTCCTTTTCGCTTCCAATTTTTTCTTATCCTCCAACAGAGTAAGTTCATTAAAGGCTCTCAAAGCCCTCAACTCTACAGCCTCGCGTTCTTCGCTCGATAGTTTGCGATTCGGCGACAAATCTTGTCTTCTTCTCGCTTTTACCCCTCTCTTATTTGCCAGTAACGTAAGATCACTAGCTTCCGGACATTTCGTCTCGCGTTTCTCCGATCTCGCATAATTCTTTTCCGTCAAGGACGTGTTGTAGTTGGAACGTGAGTCGATCGATTCGGCACAAGCTTCGCTCTGAACGTTCCTTTGACAAATCCCGGGCGATTTATTAGTCGCGACGACATCCCTCGCATATCCCGAGGGTCGTGCAGTTTGGGCCAAGGACATACTTCCCCAGGCAACCGTCTGCTTCGTGGAAGATCCCTCAGCCTTCTGTTTCTTTAAACGGTACGCCTCTGAATATTTGAACGGAGACCCGCATCCGTTCATCTTGTCTTTCTGAGCATTGATGATAGACATAAAATGCCTAAATTCTTTCCTATCGTGTTTTACATCATTGATGTCAGTTGATCGATCAGGCTTCCTCTTCTCGGTATTTCTCTTCAAAGCACGATGGCATGCGCACAATGACGTCCTCGAGTTCTTATGTTCCTTCTTATCAGAACCGTTTGGCGTTAATTTCATTCGATAAGAGTTTCTTCGCTCGAGTTGGTCGAACCACTTTTCCTTCTGATTTGTAGAAATAGGGCGAAGTTTCGTCTCTAGTTTCCTCACGAGAGAAGAGCATGGCTTGACCTCCATATTTCTCGCATTTTTGCACTGGACAGAAGACAAAGGACAAATTTTTGCAGGCCTCTCCGCTTCTTCTTCCTTTTTTCTCCTTCTTGATGATACGTCTTCTTGAAGCTTATGAGACTCCGTTGATTTCACGCGATTATCTAGGCTGTCGGATGTAATATCTCCACTTTTTGTCAATGAACCATTTTGCTCTTTCTCAATCAAAGTCTGTTCTTTCTTATCGATCTTGTTATCTTCTTCCTCTCTTTCTCTTTCTATCTGAAAACTTCGTATAATGACTTCCTCCATCAAGTTATAATCCACAGCTTTTTCTATGTCTATTGTCGTCTGTTTACTCCTTGAAATATCATTAACTTCTCTCTCATCTTTTCTTTCGTCCTTTTCTATCTGAGAATCTCTCGCAACGTCTTTCTTTTCCAAGATACGATCTACAGGTTTCTTCATATTTTCTTCTTTTTCTTTCTTTTCTTTTCTTGAGACATCATCCGTTTCTTCTTCATCTCTTTCCAAGGAAATTTGTATTGCACCTGCTTCTTCCATCGCTTCGGGAGTCTTCGTTATTTCGTCTTGTGCACTCCAGTAGGATCGCTCCTGTATCCTGGCACACGCGTCCATCACATCCTCCGCAGTTATACCCAGCAGCCTCATCGATTTTTCTGCCACGCTCAAGTCATTAGCATTAAAACCGTTCGTATTGTTCGAATCGTGACTGTCATCGTTGGTAACCAAGGTCGTCAACGATTTGGAAATTCGTAAACCAAAGTTGATCTTGTTAGAAGATTTCTCCGAAAGCTTAAGTAGATTCGCGTACTTGTTCCGTCTGATCGTCGCTATATCGAGACATTCGTCGTCTAGAGAATGACCGATTCTTCCGGGAATATTAACGAGATTCGCGATGCTTCTCCGCGCAATTTTCGCGAACATGCGAATTTTCATCTCTCTTCGCAGTCGCATGTACCACTTGAGAACTGTCCGCCATTTGCAAATCGAAATAGCTGGAAAGATTAGCGCAAAAGTCATCAATTCAAATAAGAAAAGCCTATTTTTCATATAAGTATTATGTTATGTTTCTTGTCTTCCTTGATTAAATTTTCTTATTTACCCAGCCAAAATATTTTTTCTGTGATAAACCCGACGAAGAGCCACGTCGAAACGCTTCCCTTATGCCATTGTAAGAAGGCAATGATAATGATGATGATTTCCAAAACAACGTCTCTTAGAAGACTGAGCACCATCCAAAATATAAGCAAGTTTTGCCATCTTCGTGTCGCTACCGTGCAAATGTTAACTATGTATGCAAGAAGCGAGATGCGGTTGATGATAAACCGAATCAGGACGATCCACGATAGAACTGAAGAGAGTTTTCATCTTTAATTTCTGTTTTTAACATTACAAGAATATTCTTGAGAAACATTAATATAAAAAAACTATATCTCCGGTCTATACAAAGTAAAGTATTAACCCGTTTTAAGCCAATCGATATCTTTTACGTCTAAATTATCGGAAACTGAAAAGTTTGAAATCTTTTCTAGCTGCTGATCCCACTTGAACCAGCTCCAAATGCTGCCTATCTAAAATGCAAAATAATTAATTTAAGTTAAGCAAATGAAACGCAAGTGTTGAAATTTTAAATATAACATCCAATTTTTGTAATTATTGTCTAATATCTTGCGCTTTAATTTGTATTTTATTTATAATTTTCTTAATAGCAATATATAATTTGGATAATTGCGATAATTATACAAATTGAAATTGTTGACAAATTTGCAACGCGATTTATAATTTAAATGTGCACGTTAAAATAAGTTTTTTAATAATTTTTCAGAAAACTTTTATTGTAAGAAATTTATAAAAAAAAAGATAATTTTATATAAATAATATTTTCTTAAATTTTACAAACGAGATTACGAGACCTAATATTGCCAAGATACTTACCAAACTTATGACATTTATTGATATTATTTGTATTTCTAAAGACGCAAAGACAGACATCGCGTAGCCAGAGCTCCGAGATTAATTCGATCTCAAGCTTATTTTTCGACTTTACGATCATTTCTTGACTTGACGCTTTTAATTTTGCATTGTTCTAATTAACGAAAATTCTTGTAATAAAAGTAGTCTACTTAACCCAATAGGTTAAGTAGACAGAACAACTGCACGTTTATGCGCTATCGATGAATGAATGTAAAATCTCGATGTTTCGTTTTCTTCATTTTCACATACATTAAAAATTCAATTAAAAATTTTAAAAATCTGTTTCAAAAGATTTCAACATTTTAAATAAAAAACAAATAAATGTGGAGAAATGTGGAGAAATTATATTTACGAAATAAAAAAAGATATCTCTTTAACATTTGTACAATAGAGCGATTTATGAAAGCCTGAAAGCCTGCAACTGATTTAACACTTCTGTATCAAGATCATCTTAAAGGAGATATATATAATTCGTCTATTAATTATAATTATGAATTTTTTTGTTTTATATATACCAATTTTTTAAATTTTATTTCAAATTATATTCCAAATTTTATTTTCATATATATTCTATCCTATATACTTTTTTAAAAAAATAGTAAATGAAAAAATTATTGTTATTCTTTTTATAACTGTTTTGCAAAGTTGTAACAATTTATTTAATTTTCAAATACGAAGATGCTAGAAATATTTAACTGAATCCAATTATTATTTTTAATTTTAGTGATGAACTTTGTAGGGGCAGCTTCTGATATAAATCAGATAATAAAAATATATCTCTGCTTATATGCATGGAAAAAATGCAATGTTTGCACTTTCGCGAATTGTCGGACTTGGACCAAGCGTTTTAATTACATACCGAGATATGGAATAGCGTGTGTAAAACCGTTCATTACCTATGTGCGCAAATATAGTGGCAATGTCAATTGGTTTAAAATGTTATCTCGAGGTCGCTCGACGTGTGCAAACTAACAAGCGCAGTTTCTCAGCTGTTTTAGCTTTTTCCTCTGGATAACTTATCGTAGAAATTAGAATATTATGCTACGCTATAATAATATATAATATATAATAATATAATAATATATAATAATATAATTAATTATGCATCATATATTACTCGGTAAATTTATTTTACATGTGTCAACTTGCGATTTTTATAAAATAATCTCTTTCTTTCTGTGTTGATGCAATCATTATAATAATTCAGTCACGTTTCTAAAAAAACATTGAAACCTTTTTACTTCACTCTTGACCTCGTGAATGCGTGTTACACTTTCGCAACTCTCGGGCTTATTCTATTTCACTGAAAGTCTCTGTAGGAAGTTTTAAGATAACCAGGACTTGGAATATTTTATCCCGAATAAGAATAAATATTTGTGAAATTTTATTTCAAAAATCGGAGCAAACATCATCAAGAGCTACTTTCTACTCCATTAAATTCATCTGGCGTTAAGTTAACGACCGCGATCGGGAGAGACTCTAACGCGGATCTAAGACGCGAATCCGCGACGCAAAACGCGGACTTTCTCGGTTAGACGCGTGACGGATATGAAGATCAAAGATCCTCGAGAAGCGGTTACATTCAGCTTGTTTACCAGAGAGTGTCAAGAGAGCGGGCTCTCGTAAGATCTCGCTGGCGATTCGTATAAAAAGCGCGATCGCGTCCGTTCTCCAAGAGTCCCCCGTCCTCTTCCTCCTCCCCCTCGCGTTCTCCATCCGCGATATATGCCATTCGCGTAAGTCGCGGTAGCGCACACAAGACGTGCACACAAACACACAGACACAGATTTACGCCGACTTGGTGTTGGTGGCACCAAGGCACCGACATGTAGGTGTGTACATGACTGTCGTAGGTGTACACCATCCGCGGTTTGGCGCGGTTGGCCGCGCGCGCTCTTGGCACAGTTTCTGATCATCTCCTATCGCGAGCGGACGATTTCCACCTCGTATCTCTAGTCTAGCCTCGCGTCTCCTCAGCATCCCTAGATCGGCGCGATCGATCACAAGAAAGGAGATCTCGCCCCGAGATGAAGTGAGTATGCGATACCCGCCTTCGCGAATCAACGTGACATTTGACAGCTGGATTGACAGGAGGTCCAAGTGCTGTTAATGAGTGCGATGTAAGGGATTTGACGAGCATTAATTGAAAGTGAATGATAGATTATGACAAGCGAGGTACCCAGATACCGAGACAGCGAGTAAACAAGGTGGCTCCGGTAGTGATGTAACTCGATCATACTTTACTTCGGAGAGTTTTATAGCGCTGTAATAGTTTATTACGATCGTACGCCATCGCGATTTATCAATCGCGCCTGTGAAGGCACCTCGTTCCTACTTTACGCATGTGCACACATAAGTATCTCGATAAGTGTTACTTAAGATATTTATTAATATTATAATAAATATAGTTAATTTAATTTAATAATGTTATATTTTTAGAGCGTTACAATTTATTATAAGTCATACAATTTTGATTAAACAAGAATGTATCCTATTTAAAATCAAGCGTAAATAGGTGAAAGGCATTTTCTAGATCTTCTTCCAGTTTCGTCGACCTCGAAAACATTATTCGCAAAAATTACAAATTTCAAGAAACTGAAAACTCTAGAGGAAGTAAAAGAAGGTCGCGTGCGTGACTAAAGTATAAAAATAAAATACTCGCAATTTTGTATACAGCGTGTTTTAAACGCTCACGTGCCTCGTAAATATACGTGTATAACTTATCACGTGTTAGTGCATTTTCATATCCATTGTACTTGGAAATCATTTGGCATTGACACTCTTCGCATTCGTAAACACTGACACGGGATGACATTTGCGGAATCGCATAATGACTTACTGACGCAATTAACGCGAAAGGCTCGATAAAATTTTGTAAACATTGATTCGATGTGACTTTTCAACACAGTGCAACTCGTGTAAAAATCATAAAATAACAGATATATATAAATAAATTATATATATAAATTAATAAACAAGATAAGCATATAAAAAAACCTTATATTTGAATATTTCCAGAGAAAATGATGATAATAAGTGTTTCAATTTAAAAAAAATTATCTTTTATAGTCATATTTTTCCTCGTTAAATAGCTTTTCTTATCGTTATTTCTCATATGTTCGTGTGCAACAGAAATGTTCAATATTTCGTGGAATATTTTTCATAAAAAAAATATTACCATGTATTTCTCTCTAGAAATAAAATAATAAAAATCTTAAAAAAATTAATTTTTTTTTACGAAAGAAAATCTTAAGAGGTCGATGTGTGCAAAAAAATTATAGAGATTACCTAAACTTGCTTGTACAATATTGATCTTCTTCATTCTTGTCCTAAGGCCGCACCTCTTTCTTATATTAATCGTGGAATCAAATAAAATGCACGCGAAAGATCTCCCCCAGAAATCATCCCTTTTTTCTTTCATTCTTGATTAAATATATATCTAGATCGAGAAAAACAATATTGAAGTGACGGGCCTATCGAGTAGTATTGTGTATTTTTAACCAACGTTTTTTTGCGCTTGGGTTACTCACCGCCTAAATTTAACGTCAATTCCGCATGCAACGGGCCAATTGTATCCGAGTCGATCTCACGAGGTTGTTTTCAGCAAAAATTTTTTTCTTATCTTCATCAGTTACGCACAAATGCATACATAAGTACATATATTCCAAGTATGACAAACATTTGACGTCACATTCACATTTTATATGTATCGCACTTGAAATATAAATGTAGGTCAACGTCATTAGATGTTAATTAGATGTTATTTTTCCCTTTTGTTTTAAAAATAGAATGTATAAAATCCAAAATTAGGCACACATTAATTAAAAAATATGTATACACATATAATAAATAAATAAATAAATATTTATATAAATTATTCAAAAATACAAAATAATATAATAGCTCACATTTTTATTTAATATTTTTTAATTTAATAATTAAATTTAATTAAATTTAAATTAAATTTTTTAATTTAATTCAATTTAATTTGATAATTTAATAATTTTCATCAATAATTGGCATATATATAAATGTCTAAAGACACGCACCACATAAAAAAATGTTCTCTTAGGATATTAACATTTAAAACGATCATTCTTTCGTCGGAAAGAATCACTCACAGTGATCTCTGTGTAATGACGTAATCCCTTTTTGCGCGAGCCGGATAGAATCGCCCTTTCAGCAGTGCATAGTGCAGTGCTCTTCCGGGATGCATTTATGAGTAACAGCAAGTTCATTCTCTACTATAGTGGACATACAACTATATATCTTGTATAATTGTAGTTTTGAGAACTTTCACATTTCGATTCTTTTCAAAGACATTTTCTGGAGAGAGAGATATCTCGAATCTTTTACAACGGAATGTCAAAGATCATTATTACTTGATGTCATCGTTAATTATAACATCAGAGATTCATGTAAAATTCTCGCACACATGCAATGATTTTTCATCGAACAAAACCGGTTTAGTTTGACTTAGAAGAAGAGACTTATAAAAGCAGAAATTCTTTACGAATTTTGACATCATCTAGATTACGATCATTTCACTTAACGTCTCAAGCCTTTTTAATGGAAAGAGTTTTTCCATTTAAATTTGCCTCATCACCTGAAATTTTCAAAGATCACAAAAAGCGATCTCTTCATTCACGTAAATCGATTTCTCGCTCTCTCTCCTTTTTAACATTTCGAGAATCAAGATGAGCTTAACGTCCTAAAGTCTTTTTCTGTCGTGTTCCCAAGATCATCGGTCAAGTACAATCGTCGATTCGCGAAGGTGAATCACCAAGGTGATCTTAAACGCGATCGGTGACGTGATAGTTTTGTTCACTCGCTCGAGGTGAACGAGAGAATTCGCGAGAACGACATAGGACCGAGTAAGACGCGTTTCCTTATTGGGAATCGGAAGGCCTCGAGCTGAACCTTCGTCACGACGATGATCTTGGCCGATTTCCGGAGAACGCAAGAATGTATCGCGAGTCTTCCGATATCGAGTCCAACTTGTATTCGTTTAAAAATGCTAATTATGCTTATGGCTCATCAATGACTCCACCTGAAATCATTGTAAAAAAGAAGAGCGATGCTTAGTAAACTTTATTGTTATCGTATGTGCATCTGCGTGCGTTTATTTTGCACGGATGTATCCATCTTCCCCGGATCTCCCGGGTGTCGGAGGAATAATAAACGCCGGAAGAAAGGTCAGCGCGAGTCTGCTTGCGAGTTTCGCTTAAGTATCTAAAATAGGCGCGAGCGCGCGACACGTGCCAATGACCTAAATTTCCCCTATTTTCGAAGATTAACTTTGCGTACATGAGGTCGCGATATGAGATACCATCGCATCATCGCCCAATATTCCGTAACTCGCCTTCGTTACGTCACCGCTTGGGATTAGTGGGTGAGGTGCGGGTGTGGCAGATCTATGACAGAATTATGTGAATCGTATTGGAATCTATTTTGATCGAGATAGTCTTGAAAAGGAACATAAAAATTGTTTCGAAGCTTTTTTACTTTTTTCTCTCTGCTTCTAAAAAAACCGATTGCAGAAAATATTGTTTTAATCTTCTTTTTTCTTTTTTAATTATTCTTCAGCTGCTTTGAATTTCTTGAAATTTGTAAAGCATGCCTATCATATTTAAGAAAGAGAGAGAGAATATGATTTAATAAAAAATAATTATTAAAAATAATATTTTTAAAAAATTATATTTACAGCGATAAATAATTTATTTTTAATCATTTATAGTAATTAAATATTATTAATAATTTATGTTATTATGTTATTTCGATAAAATTTAATTTCGCTGTTTCTCTCCTTTCAGTATACAATTGAGAACATGTTGCAGATGTTGTTCCCTGAAAACGGGAACGATTTTTAGCGGAGTATGCGGAATCGTAAGTACTATCGTTCGTGTATTTTTTAAGTTATGCGATTTAATGTTATGTAAATTTTTCGCATAGGTGCTCGCTATCATTTCTTTAATTTTGATCTTCACGGCGAACGTAGAATGGAAAACAATAATCATCGACATTTTGGACAAAACGACCGTGAAGATCATCTTCGCGATCAACCTTTGCATGACCATCCTGATCTCTACGCTGCTCATAATCGGCGCCTTAAAAGTAAGAAAATATTTCTCGATAACTAAAAATTTTGTAGGAGAATTTAAATAACGAGAGACTCGTATTAAGCTACGAAACATATGAAAAGTCATCAAATACAAGATTAAAAAATTTTTTGCATGAAAAATTTGTTCCAAAAAAATTAAAAAAGAATGTTGTTAAAAAAAAATTAATGATGCAAAATATAAATACAGCTTTTATATACCTTATATATTACTAGCACATATTGTATCTTAATATATTCACTATGTGAAAGTATGTATATATTTTACACAAAATTTAATTTAGGAAAATTTAATTAAAGGAATAATACTAACTAATAATAATAATTTGCAGAAAAATACATTTATGATGCTGCCATGGGTGGTCCTGGGTATAATGTTGGTCATCGGCCTTCTTGTGAGCATCCTTTATACCGCGATCATGTTCTTCATAAAGCACGAAGTTATCAACGGTGTTCTTTGGCTTCTCTTCGGTATACTTGCTGTCGGTGAGTACTTAACATCAATCATCTAACATAAATGCAACTGTAAGACCTTAATAACAAAAACATATTATTTCGAAGAAAATTATTTTTTTAAACTGATCCGATGATCGATCAAAAAAGTTTCATGAAAATTGAGCTCATATTTATAGTTGAAATTTTATATTTAAGATTTCTCTCGTCTCAAATATGAATTTAGATAGTCCTAAGATTTCATCCAATTAATGATTCATTAATTTCGAAAATATTCATTCGAATGAGTTTTAATTTAATGACGATAAAAATACATTAATATAATTTAAATAATAATATTAATTATAAAAAATTATAAAATAAATCATGAAAGTCAATTATTTTTAACCAAAGATTTACACGTAAAAAATTAATATTACATCCATAAATAAGCAGATTCTGTAATATTATTTTGGATCTTCTTGCAGTGATATACACATACATGTGGCTGGTGGTGTACAGTTATTTTCAAGAACTGGGAATCGAGAAAATGAACAAAAGAATGGGTCCTTATGGAAAACCATATAATTACCGAAGGCCATGAGAGAAGAATTGAATGAATGGTTGCGCGATTACAGGAGTCCAGCTCGTCTGCGAAGTGGATCCATTATATCATTCAATACAAGCTCATATCGAATCGATAGTCGATTGCAATTTTGCAATTTTGTGATGATTCATGTTGCTTTCGCGTATCCACCTGGTTCACTAAAGAACGACCTTAGAAAATGTAAAATGATAACGTCATTATCATGGATAGTTTAAAACAATGACTACGTCGTTATCATGAATAGTTTAAAAAAATGACCTGTTTTTTTTACACATAATCGCAACTTATCGTACAATAAATTGTACAAGAAATAGAGCGGAGGCGAAATGACATGAAAATATATCTTCTCGTAGATCTTTATAATAACATCGCGTAGAGATATACTCATCCATCGCGCAGCTTATTTTTCTCATACCAAAGCACGATACATATTTCAATTTATATGACCGGATGTGTTGTTTCGTAAATGCATCCCACAATCTATGGTAAAATAAGCTTACATATTAAAATAGATTTTTTTTATTTTTTTAATATCATTATTATTTCTCTCCAGGCACATATAACATCATACTTTTAAAGAATTTTATTTTCAAGCGGCTACACAGTTAAATTTTCTATATGTAATTATTAATCAACATATATATAAGAAACACGCTTTTTGTATATTATTAATTAAATTAAGTATTTATTTAATTAATTAAAATAATGTTTATTTTATTTAAGTTAAATATCAAGTAATATATATATACATATATAAGCAGGGAGATTATTATCTCCCTTATTATAATATTATCATTTTTATTATCTATATTTTATTATCTATATTTTTATTATCTAAACTAGAAAAAGGGAGATAGCTAGATAATTAGCAAACTAATATCAAAATTGTTTTGTTATTATAAATTTGTTATTATAAATTTATAATAATTTTTATTATAAATTTATTATAAATTTATAGTAATACTATTTTTTTATAATATGAAAAAATACTGCCTTATTGAGATTACTAAAGTAACAATAGTAATAAGAAATAGAGTTTCGAAATTATCGCAGCAAGATATAAAATATCCTAACATTGTTATAAAGAATGAATTTTTATACTTTATTTTATTTTAAACTCTTACTCTCATTTTTCCCTTTCGTGCCATATTTCAAATATTCTTGTCTTATAATATTATTTATGATAAATATAGATTATTTTCTTTTCGTCACACAGTAGAATGCGTTACAGCCCTGATAATTGCATAACTTTTTTCAGAATTTCTTTTTACGACATACATTTTTCGCATGTTTTGTTTCAAAAAATATCAGTTAAATATTTTTTAAGCAATATAAATTGGCTATTTCTTAATCAAACGATTATCATCTTAATAAAAGAATTTAATGAAGAGAATCAGATTTGTGAAGAAAGTATAAGCATTTGATAAGAAAATCTTCTTGAAACTTTAAGGACCGAGTTCATTTTCTATATTTTCTCGGATAAATAAAGCAAGGCTCGCCGCGCCAAGACTTGTCATATGATTATTACATCCGAAGTCAGTCAATGATGACGCTCGCGGAGTCATCTTGAGCTTCTCAGAAATTCTGAAACGTTTAACATAATACTCATCTCGTGTTTTTCGCAAAATAACGTTTGGTAAGTATATATCTAGCCTTTAATACATTAGACAATATATGTATAAATAATATAATTATGAACTGAAATTGATATATGTATATTGTACAATTATTATGTGGTATATTTATATTTATAATACTTCTAATACACACGATTATGCAATTATATATATATTATAATTCTAATATATTTTATGCCAATTAAATGTAATTAATAATTATGTTATCGAGTGTTATGAAATTATATAATTTAAATATAATCATCAATAAAGATATATTTATCATTAATCACCTTTCTAACTTAAAGCAACCGCTCCAATGAGGCCAGCTTAATATCAAATCCTCATAATGTTTATCGAGAAATTCATAATAGCCTTCCATTCCGCATAAAATAACTAAAAAAAAATAAGAAAAAGCAATTTATTTAATGAACATTTTTGTACTCTCACTTTATTCTACTCATCTGATGCGAAATATTATTTTTTATATTTTACATCTTATTTAGTTTATATAATATATTTTTATGTATATATGCGTACTTTGTTCAATCATGAGGTCTTGTGAGACGTTTGGGAAATTCCACGCTTCAAGATTAACGAGGTCCTGAAAAATTCTGGCGCAAAACGCAGGTATCAAATATGAAAATGGCAACGATGCAGTCTCTTGACATCCAAACTAAAACCGATAGGAATTTTTATTTCGTATAGAAATTTTTATTTTACTTTCTTTTTCATAAACATGAACAGAAAGAGAAAGATATAAGAAAAAATAATTGTTTTCTCTTTATAAGTAATATACAATAAGTATACAATATATAAAATAATAAGAATATTATATATATAATTGAAAATATATTAAATTAATGCTTACACATTTAAAAGTATTAATAAACACTTCAATAAGATATGCAATCAAACAAATATAAATAAAATATAAAAGTTCAAGTGATAATTTAAGATCTTTTGCCACACACAAACACGCGATATCTTTTATAAAATTAATTAATAATAAAAACTTCCATTAATGTCTTACTCTTTGAGCGGTTTGGATTATAAGCAACCTATGAGTGAGAGAATATCCTGTAACGTTATCATGCTTGATCAATCCTTCGGTGCAAGTCTGAGGAATTTTACACTTCTTATTTAAACCGCTTTGCATAATTTTGAACAAACATTGATCGCTGTTGAATTCATTTGGCCATCCATGTTGAATGGATTCGATGACTTGCTCATAGCTTAATCCCCAATTGGGAGTGGGTTTATTTTTTGGAAAGATCCTCGTCCACCATATAGGTTTTATCCACAAGTTAACATTGTTTAAACCCGATTGCACTGAAAAACTTTGTACCTCGCAAAACTCGACACAAGATATACTGATCGATAGAAGAACTTAGTGATATTCGATTAGGAAGACTTAATGTATTCGAATTTGGTAATCGATAAAAAACGTTAATCGATAACAACTTTCTAGTAATATTTAAATAAGAGAGACATAAATTAAGAATTAAATTTGAATTAATTTCTCATAAAAAAATTCAATTTTCTTAACTTTATAATTAACGTATTTACATATTTTATTGTAACGTATTTACATATTATTGTAAATAATATATAAATATCTTTATTAGTTATTATAAATGTTCTACTTTTAGAATGCAATTGAAAATAATAATTTTAGCATTTTTTGAGCTCGTTCTTTCTTACATTTTTTTATTATTTTCATTTTTTTATCTCTTTTGAAATACTTATTTATTACGCATCACACATATCATTTAAGTATAGAAAATGTATGTATGTAAAATATAGTAAAAAGCAAACTATTATTCGTTTCACATTGTGCATCTACTTACGCGAAAGTTCGATCTCGCTTGTCGGGACAACATTATTCATCAAATTTCTTCGAGTAAAATCGGATAACATGAGCATTTCTTTGAGAAAAACAAAGAATTTGTTTTCCAAATATTGTATATTATCATTGTTAAGTGCTGCCATCAAGTTAACTATTTCAAGAAATTAATCATTCAATTTAATCAGAAATTTAAATATTTATATTAAATTTATATTAAAAATTTATAAATATCACATTAAATTAAATTAGAAATTTATATTAAATATATTAAATATAGTATATTACATATATTTGTTTTGTATACATCTCTGGTAAAATTTAAAGTATCTTACATAATTAAAGCTTCACATTTTAGAAGCCTCTTACTTTAATTAGACATTTTACAAAAAATATGCGATTATTACAGTTTTAATTGGCAATATAATTAGAAAGAAATTCTTTACCTTCACTTAAAGTAACGCCATAAGTGACGTCCACGTTCATTTGCTCTGTTCTATCATTAATGTAAGTGAGAACCTTATCTAAGGCTAATAGTTTTTGTTCTGCAATTGTACATTTCATTGTTCTATAATTATTTGATTTTCACACTTAGATAAGTTGCTTCTAACGTTCGAGTGTAATAAAAACCAGAACAAGAAGCAAAACAAATACGTTTCGACTTTTTGAAACATCGTGAAATAACATATTTTGAATCGAATAAAACTCCTTTTCAAATTCGAAAAACATCCCGACACTCACGTATATATTTCTATTTCTGATATGATTAACTCACTTACCGAAACTTTCGGGATTAAATGCCGCTTCGGTTTGCAAGAAGCAGGCGAACAGAAGGAAGATCCCGAGAACACTGGAAAATCTTGCAATTTTAGTTTCCATTGGGACGCGTTTGTGAAGAAAAACCGATAACGTCTCTTCGCACAGTCTATATAAACCCTACTAGACCCCCACTAGAGCTCCCACACTATGTCCACAAACATCGAGTAAACTAAACGAAATTTATCGTCGATCGCTTTTTCTTCATCGATGGGAAAGCATGTTGCTCCTGAAACGAATCGGATGCCAGAACACGCGGTACTACTTTTTCTTCATAAGTCGGACGTATCCTGACAGGAAAAGTGTCCTCCGGGACTATCGTGGATTATCGCGGCTCCCCACAACCACCTACGAGGAATTCAATCTCTTCCAAGCTTACTTTGACTGAATTAAAAAAAGTGATTATTGATTTTATCTCGCGTATACATAATTACGGGGTTTATTTTCAAGTGTCCTGAAAAAGAGAAGGATAGAAAGAGAAGAAAAAAGAGATTTCTTTCTCTTCACAAAAAAAAAACATGCATTACAATAAAAAATAATAATAAATAACTGAATAAGATATCTTATGAATAATTATATTTATAATATATATAATTAATATATAAATTAATATATTATATATATTATAATATTAATTTATAGGTAGTTAATATAAATTAATATAAAAAATACTTTATTAATATTAATGAATATAAATTAATATAAAAAATATTAATAAAAATTAAAATAATAAAACAATTAAAGCAAAGTAGAAATGTTCAATTACATAGAAATCATAAATTAATTTTTTAATCGCGTTTATATAAATTTATCAACAAATATTTTTGATTTGAAATTTCCTTTGATATATTTTTCTTTAAAAGAGTGAGAATTTTTAATGTATAATTTTTAAAATAAATTACTTCTTGTTTATTTATTCATAACACAACTTTCATGTTACATCATTCATATAATGTATAAAAATTAATTACAAAATAAATAATTGTCCTATTTTAGCGCGTTTACAAAATATATAATTTATAAAAAGTATATTAGTATTTATATGTCAATCAAATTACATCTTATTGTTAGAAAGAATTTATTTTACAGCCATATGCGAAACAAATAAATATAAATCCTTCTCTTATCGCTGCTCTATCTTTTTTTTATCTTTTATCTTAATAATCAGGAAATCATAGATAGGAAATATAATATACTTATATATAAACAATTAAAGATTTTTTTTTTAATCTAATTTTATATTTTATAAGCATTAACTTTTAATTAGCTATTTAATTTTCTAAAAGTATCTCAATTATCAGTCATCTAATTAATTAAGGTATAATTTTAATTTATCTCACAGATATTTTCTAAATACAATCTTTTTTTTTTCTTTCTCTCTCTCTCTCTTATCTTTTTTCTAACTTCTTTCTTTTATATCACTATTCTCTTTTGTAATAAAATCATAAACTTAACTTGAAAGCATACATGTGTTCTCATGATATATTATAATAAGATGTAACGTAAAGTTCTTAAATTCTATTATGACAAATGCAATATCAGTTTGGCGGAAGTATAAGCATTAAAAATTGACAAGTACTGAGCAAAAAATTTCATGTATGTTATGTGCTTATAAAGTATGTATAATACAATTGCTAACATTTCAACAGTTTGTATATTACATTATGTTTAATTAAATACAGTTTATATTTATAATTTAAACCTTATAATACATCATATATGCATATGTTAAATATATGAAGAAATATATAAAGAAACAGTCTTATGCATCTATCCGTTCTTTCTTTTATGCTCATATTATAAGTGATTATGTTGGTCTGCATTGTCTCCAAATTCTATCTCTAATTGTAATCTGTAATCCATGGCGACAAATACAATAACTAGAAGTACTGGCAAACGGAATCTTGACTGCCAGCCGAGTTTCAGTATAAACATCAAGGAACGATGTAGAGTTCCTCCATTTCCTAGAAAAATTTCAGAAGGCATCCTTCGCATGATCATTAGATCCTCTTTTACAAGTATGAGTATATCAATGCTTCGTAGTATATCTCATGTACTCCATCAAATTGGATTTTCCTAAACAGCGAAAAATAAAACTGTCAATCAGCTGATTCGAGCCATGCCTTCAACACCTGGGATTTAACAAATCCTTATCCATAATCGTTTAAACGATTTCGTATTCGTGATCACATATTCGTTAACCTTCTACATCATTATACATCTTAAATTAAGAAGATTCTCTCCTCGCAAATATAATTACAAGATAAAAAATTAGAAAGATCTATAATAAATTATATTCAATATTATCAATAATACTAACTGCATCGTTATCCACTGTTTCTGACAGTTCCTCTGATTACAAAATTACACAAACACAGTTCTATGTCCTCGTATAAATTACGCACGTGCGTAGGCGGCTAGTTCCTGTCACAGAACCAAAATACAGCATGAAAACGGACATTTTGCATAGGTGCTTGTACGAGAGAGAAGCTTGAGAGTGGTCTTATGCCTTCGATTTAAAACTCGTATTCAAAGAACTTCTATATATAAAACGTAGACATTGAACTACATAGTCATTTTCATAAAGTTTCTTAATGGATAACACGTTACAGAAATTGTGGTTCTGTTCTGTGCTAGGTGCAAAAATGTCGGTAATACAAATGCTATAATATAAAAGATATAAAAATTAGTAATATTGTAGGCCAGCGTAAGTATCAACCAATTATTCCAGCGCTCTGTTTCATAAGATTTGCAATTTTCTTTTATAATATATATTTTATAATATATTATAAATAAGATAAAGATTTAGGCACATTCCAAATAAATTTATACATAAGATGTATAAATTTATTTGGAATGTGCCTAAATTTTTATCTTCTTTATAATATTATAAAAGAGTATGATTAATGTACTATGTAATAAAATGTATTACACTAATGATTAAATATTATTTTTAAAAGCATATGGTAAAATTCATGGTAAAATTATCGTTTAGATGTATCAAGATATGACAATATCGACAGTTGGCATCCCTACAAGATAGGCTGAGCGAGAACTACGCGCGCATATACAAAGTATGAACTTCAAATTACTTCTAGCCTACCATCTTCACGCGATCGGCTTTACTTGAATTGCATCGCGTCGCATCGAATTATAATGCGGCGCCAATTTGTCCGAACGTAATTCGGGACATCGCGATGCTGTGTAAGCGTCGAACGAGCACGAATTGTCACGCAAATATAATAAATTAAATCGACTCACCGGCTGTTGCACAAGTCGCTCCTTTCGCTTGCCTCGAGACTTCCCATTTCGATTTTGATGCACACAACTCACACGATATCACCAACGCGAATGTGCGACACTTTATTCGGCACTCCCGATATTCGCTCGCATCCAATAATCGTCATCAAGGGCGCGAATAATGCGACGCAACTTCGTTCCACCTTCGCGATGACGCTGTCGCTGAGAACTGTCGAAAATAGCTGATGCGCGCTTCCATCGACATACTATAAAAGTCACGCGATCATCCTTGGATACTCTCAACGCTCGTTCACTCGCGATATTCGTTTATTTACGGTTAAAAGACACGAAAAATGCGGACGTACGACGATTTTGCGTATCTGCGTATGACTCCGACCTACGTATGACGTATGCAATGACGCGACTAAGATGGCGGCCGAACCGATGCGCATTCGTTTCTGCGCATGGCCATTAGTACGCTCGACGTTCGCGCGACTTTGATTTCGGAATATTGTCTCGAAAAAAAGGACATTCTTGTTTTAAAAGGACATTCTTGTTTTAAAAATATATTTAGTTTTAAAATGGAAATTTTGAAATGAGATTATATTGCGTTTATTAATGAAAAATATAATTGCTTGAATAATTGCTTACTTGAATGAGGTCATTTTATATAGTTTAATCAAGAAAAATATAATCTTATGGTTTAAGATTTAATTTTCTTGAATGAAAAAGAAAGAATGTAGATAGAAAATAACATTTTTAAATTAAAGATTATAATTTTCTTAAAGTAGAATTAAATAATTATATATTCTTGAAATGGCAATTACAATATTAAAATAAGACGATAATATTGTTAAAATTTAAAATTATTAAATTCTTCTAAGAAAATTATAAATTGTTGTGTATATATGAAACAATGAATGCGTTAGTTTAAGTATATAAGTTTTGACACTTATTTTTTTTCTGTGTACGGCTTTAATTAATAGCACGTAATAATAAATATATAAAGATAGAATCAATTAATCATATTGGTCATATATGTAGATTTGCTCAAAGAAAGAGAGAAAAAAATTAAGATATTTTTAGTTTTCTTTGGTTTTATATTTTGTTTTACATTCTACATTACATATTATATTTTACATTCACTGTTGTATTAAAGAAAATAATCCTGTATCGAAAGAAAATAAAATAAAAAAAAAATTTTCTTCCTCGATATATCCATCTTAATCGAACGATTGCATTCCGGTTGTCGGTAAAATAGTGATATTGGATAGTTACATAGAGCGGTGATAGGTGCGCTGTGAGACACGTGCTATTGACAAGCGTTGACAGATATTGATTGGCATTAGTTCGTGGTGGTTTGACGGTATCGTCATCACGGTGTGTCTTTGGGGTGTGTTTCTCCGGGACCAGGTTTATCAGCGAATTAGGAATCATGCTCGGACGTCTACCTGCGTGTGTCATCGACGTAGGTACAGGGTAAGTGTGATTTTCTGGGCCGAGGAAATTAATTTCTAGCGAACGGTCAATTTTGGGTGGTGTCAATCAGGTTAGAAACCGACTGTCACTGATGACACATACTTCAGATAAACGCCTCGAGAAGGATAAACCGCGTCTTCTCGACGATTCATATAAAATAGACTTTTAAATAAAAAATTTTATATTGTAATTTTTAAATAAAATTTTTTTATATGACTTGCGTCAATGTGCGTAAAAATATTGCTCGCCCACGCATGATTAACACGCTTGACATCTCCTATTGGAGCACAATTATCGATTGTGTTAATAATTGTCTTGCAGATACACGAAATTAGGATTTGCTGGCAACAAGGAGCCTCAGCTGACCATACCTTCAGCGATCGCCATCAAGGAGACAGCTAAAGTTGGTGATAACAATGCCAGGAGGATTACGAAGGGTGTGGAGGACTTGGATGCCTATATCGGGGATGAGGCTTTTGAAGCCACTGGATACTCGGTTAAAGTATTATTATTTATTCGCAAAGTATTATCTCGATAGGATCATTTTCGTACTTAAAATATCCACCTTGATCCTTGATCCGCAGTATCCTGTGAGGCATGGACTAGTGGAGGATTGGGACTTGATGGAGAAATTTTTACAACAGTGCATTTTCAAGTATCTTAGATCGGAACCCGAAGATCATTACTTCCTTTTGACAGAGCCACCCTTGAACACTCCAGAAAATCGAGAATATACGGCAGAAATCATGTTCGAGTCATTCAATGTGCCAGGACTTTATATAGCTGTACAAGCTGTTCTCGCTTTAGCAGCATCGTGGACAGCTAAGAATATTGAGGATCGTACCTTAACAGGCGTCGTTGTTGATAGTGGGGATGGTGTAACTCACGTGATTCCAGTAGTACGTATATCAATCTGCATTATACACTTCATCTTAAAATTTTTATCATCAGATCTGACGATATATTGAATTTTCACAGGCAGAGGGTTTCGTTATAGGAAGTTGTATAAAACACATTCCCATTGCTGGTCGTGATATTACTTATTTTATACAAAGTCTATTGAGGGAACGCGAGATTGGAATACCACCCGAGCAATCGCTAGAAACAGCTAAGTCAATTAAAGAGAAATATTGTTATATATGCCCGGATATATCGAAAGAGTTCGCCAAGTACGATAGCGACCCTACAAAGATTAAGAAATATGAAGGTGTTAACAATATTACCAAGAATCCTTTCGTCGTGGACGTCGGATACGAAAGGTTTCTTGGACCGGAAATATTTTTCCATCCCGAAGTAAGTTATATCTAGGCTTGTAACTATTGTAAGTTACTTTGCACAATCTCTTATTTCCTTACATTTGAATATTTCAGTTTTCTAATCCGGATTTTACGACGCCACTCAACGAAATCGTCGATGACGTGATTCAAAACTGCCCAATCGACGTCAGAAGACCATTGTATAGTAATATTGTATTATCGGGCGGTTCTACCATGTTCAAGGATTTTGGCAGGCGACTGCAACGTGATATAAAGAAGATTGTCGACACGCGACTCAAGCTTAGTGAAACATTAAGCGGCAGTCATATTACGGTGAATGTCGAATATTATGACGATAATTCGTTTAAGTGAAATAATACTTTAGGTTTATTAAACCATCATTTATATATTGTAGCCAAAACCAATAGACGTTCGTGTGATATCGCATCACAAGCAACGTTGTGCGGTATGGTATGGTGGTGCATTATTGGCCAGTGATCCAGAATTCTACACAGTCTGCCACACAAAGAAAGCTTACCAAGAATATGGTCCTGGAATCTGTCGTTATAATCCTGTGTTCCACAGTATGGTTTAAGAGATAATAAATGAGAGAAACGTCGATTCGAATTATTTTTAATGCATATTGTCATTTATGATTATATTGTAATTTATGTTTACTATCATTTATAATGTTTTTTTTTACACGATGTTAAATGCAATTAAAAAAATACAAAAATTCAATTGATTTACAAAGAAACAATCTCTTGTATTTCTTTTTAGAGATTCATGTAACATGCTTGAATTTCTAACTTGAGTATATGATTATATTATAGAAATTAATAATGTCTATTGTTGTTTTTTTTTGTATTTAATATAATCATTTATAAATGTACATGGTATATATACATGTATACAGTTTACATATGAAATGCATACAGAATTTACTGTTTTACTATATAATATATATATATAATTTTCACTATATAATATATATATATATAATTTTCACTATATTAATTGCAAATTTAAAAAAATTAAAAAAAATTCATAAGTCATAAGGTTAATAACCTTATAACAATGATCTTTCGTTTAATTCATACTATATTATAATGCATTACATATGATATTTAAAAACTTTTCTATAAAAAAAAAAAAAAAAAAAAAAAAAAAAAAAAAAAAAAAAAAAAATAAAAAAAAAAAAGATTGCAAATTTTTATTGTTTTGTACATTAAAAATCCAATTACTCTAAAATTATTTTTTTATTGTGTTATCATATGTTACTATTTGCATTCTCTCCAGTGTATGTTATATATTGAAATCGCATATAGTTTTCTTACCATGAAGTTGACACAAGGAAAAGTTATTGTGCATGGTCATCATTCTCCTCGCTAAACAAATAAATAATTATGAATATTATCTGACATTTTTCATCACATGATATTGCAAATTTTGTTTATAATAGATATATGTAATTCTGTAAATTAATTTTTTCTCTAAACAATTTAATTTAATTGTGAGAAAATAAGTAATACACAGGATAGTATAAATATTACAATTCTATTTCTTATAGTTATTATATTTTATTCTTGTTATGTATACTTACAATAGATTTAAACCAGCAGCAGCCGCGCCATCGATATCCGTGAATAATGAAGAAAAGAAAAGAGAGAGAAAATTCGAACTGTTTTGAGCTATTCTGTCATTTGCTGTGGGTCTCTTGTAAATATCAATGCTGTCTATTGGTGGTAATGGATCGTGTGACAACACTGGACCTTCGTTTTGTATCTAGAATAAATCATGTATGTATGAATTTTCACAACTTTATAATGTTTCATGGTAAATTGTACAATATAGAATATTACCTCCTGAACGTTAACTATAACTTCCTTCATGTCTGCTAATATAATGTGTCTTAAAATGTTTTTCGGTAATCTTCCTTGATAGCGTTTACTACGCTTTACTTGACAATACTTGATGTAATCATCTTTAGACTCAATTCGATTTAGCACAGCATGCACGCATTCCTCTAGCCATGGTAAAATATCTGTCTCTTTCCAGAGATGGAAGCTACGTGCTATATACAAATTCTGTAGCTTCTCTAGAGCTGGCGATGTACTAGCTTGAGCTTTAGAGTTAAAAAAATCATGATACATTACCTATAAATAAAATATTTAAATATAGTAATTTCATAATTATATAATTTTGGATTCTCAGAAAATAATTTTCTAAAAACATTTTTTTTAAATCTATAATACCTTAGTATCTGTTTGTATATTACACTTCTCAATTAAAGGTATCAGTACACCTGGAAACATGATAAGAGCATTTTGCAGAAGCGTATCAGCATCATCTTTATTTCCCAAACGAAAATGAGCCAATGCCAAGCTGTACGCCATGTTTGGTAATTGTGTTAGATTTCTGGAACTTTCCCATAGATTACAAAATTCTATAAACCATTCGTATTCCTTAGCTCTTAAGGCGTAAAAATCGATGGCTAAGACCACTGCTAGTGGATCACCTTCAGGATCCAATGACAGAAGTAATTTACAAAATTCCAAGCTTGTTCTGAAATTTTTAACACAATTTTTTCATTTTTCCGTTTTAAGCTTCTCTTAGATTTAATATATTAAGATGTTTACCTATAGCAAGCTCGTCCACCAACAAATCCAAGGTGTTTAAAAAGTGTTATAAAAAGTGCACGATTCTGTTGTTTCTTGTAATCTAATCTACATTGCGCTGTTGTTACATTGAAAGATGGATGAAAGGCGCATTCTAAGCAATATAAAGCTCGTTCTATAAATTCTGCTGCCATTGGTAAATCCTCACTCAATTTACACAATTCAGCTATCTGGAGGAGAGCGTCTACATGGTAAGAATGTATGTTTATTATACTCTGAAATATAATAATTTGTATTAACATTTATGTGCATATGAATATTTGTATTAATATAAATTAAAAAATATTTTTTTGTTAAAATTTTCCACACAGTATATTACATTTATAAGTATATTATGGAATATTATAAGTAAAACAAGATATATAATATTCAATTATTATATTACAAATTATTATTATACAAATTCTCTAATATCATTATATTATATATTCACTTACAATTATGTTCTCTGGATTTAAACTTTCAACAGCTTGCAAAAATCTAAGTTGTATCTGTTTGTACGAAGTACTGTGTTCGTATACAAAATGCTGTACATTTTCTGTAGGTTCTATAGAATGATCCAAAGACATTGTTAATCCAGATTTACCAATCGGCGGCCAATTATCTCGTGGGCAAACCAGCCATGTCTTTTTCAAGTGTCCAAAACGGCCTCTACCTTTTCTTTTGCTGAGAATAAAATTTCCTCATTTTAATAATTCAGAAATTATGCACATATAAATATATATAATTACAGATACATACTTTTGCTCGGCTTGTACAGTTTTACTACCAAATATTCTCTTTAATTCGTTGTATGGATTCAAGTGTTTATGCTGTACGGTCAGTATATTTTCTTTAGACTTCTGATTAATCCACTGCGGTTCTAAAAGTTGATTACTACAACTCGGTAGCGGCTCTCCAAGTAACTTGTTCACTTCCAATACACTTCGCTCAATCTCATCTTCATCAAAATCTACACCATGTTGTAGACTCTTGGCTTTCTCATTTTCCAATTTCTTACGTTTTTTCGTCTTCTTCCTACGTTTCGCATCATTGCAATTTGCATCGCAGTTTACAACTGAATCCTCATCCTGCTTGTCGCTAGTATCCTGCTCATCATTGTCAGAGCTCTGATTTAACTGCAAACACAAGTTTTATCATCAATATCATTCGAAGAAGAGAATTGTATGTAAATATTAATAATAATAATGTAACGGATTGAACGTTTAGATCTGGAAAAGCGCTGGCCAAAAGGAAGAACGACATATATATATATATATATATATATATATATATATATATATATATATAAAATACATACCACATCAAAGACGTTGAAGGACTTGGACTTAGTATCGTTTGTCACTGAAATTTCGGCATCACTCGCATCGTAATCCTTCTCGAGAATTACATCGCTGCCATAAATCTTCTTCATATGTCGCGTGGACATTTTCGATTATTCAGGAATGTGATGTGAAAAGGGAGAATATAATTGTTGATTTTTCGAAATATGGAAAATATTTTTTTCGTCGCGATCACAAGACGGTCACACAAGATGCCAATTGACAATTCGCAAATTCCTCACGTAAATAAATTTTCGTACGACGATGAATTTCCTCCTCTTTGAAATTTATCTTGAAACGTGAAATTTATCTTGAATTTGCGATAAATCTGCTCGATCTCAGCTGGTTCTCACTTTCGACATTCGATCACGATGTATAATCGCGATGCATGATCGCGATACACGTCGCGCACTTCTCTGGTTGCAGCGGGATCTTTAAATAAGGAGCAGTCTCGTATTTTGATTGGTGCATCCCTTGCTCGATTAAAAATTATGAGAAAGATAATAAATATAATCGAAAAGTAGCAGCTGGTAGCAGCAGGGAAAGATTAGAAACAGAGAGAAGATCAAGGCCGGTATTCATAGTCCGATCTTATATTTAAGATTGTTTTAAGTCTGCTTGGAGGTTGACTTAAGACCTCATTCAACCAATCAAATAGCTGCGTAGCATTTCAAGCTCGAACTTAAAGGTGCGGCCTCATTGACGCTAAAAAGTAGCGTCAACCATTGGTTGAACAAGGAGGTAAGTATAGTTGCTTCATTGTTCAACCAATGGTTGACGCTACTTTTTAGCGTCAATGAGGCCGCATCTTAAAGGTGCAATTTCATTGACGCTAGAAACCAGCGGCAAATTAAAATCACTAGACTTTCTCTAGATATGGCGTCAATAAAATAAAGTTCAAACAGTTTCAACTTTTTCAGTGTGTAAAGCGGTCTTTTCATTGACGCTACTTTTTAGCGTCAATGAAATTGCACCTTAACAGTTGGCAGCCCTACGAGATAGGCTGTGCAGCACTGCGCGTATATAAAATAAATTTGAAATCGCTTCTAGCCTAACCATCTTCACGCGATCGACTTTATTTGAATTGCACGGCATCGCATCGAATTATGATGCGGCGCCGATTTGTTCGAACGTAATTCGGGACATCGCGATGCTGTATAAGCGTCGAATGAGCACGAATTGTCACGCAAATATGATAAATCACATCTACTCACCGTTCACCGGCTGTTCCACAGGCCGCTCCACTCGCTCGCCTCGGGCGACGTCCCATTCCGATCTTGATGCACACGATATCATCAACGCGAACGCGCGACACTTTATTCGGCACTCCCGATATTCGCTCGCATCCGATAATCATCATCAAGGACGCAAATAACGCGACGCGACTTCGCTCCATCTTCGCGATCGCGCTATCACTGAACTGTGAAAAATAGCTGTCGCGCACTTTCACCGACATATTATGAAAGTCGCGCGATCATCCTTGGACACTTTCGACGCTCTTTCACTCGCGATATTCGTTTAAAAACGGTTAAAAGACGCGAAAAATGCGGACGTACGACGATCCGTGTAACTGCGTATGACTCCGATTCACGTATGACGCGAATGACGTAGCAGTGACGCGTATGACGTAGCGATCACGCGCTAACATGGCCGCCGAACCAGTGCGCATTCGTTTCTGCGCACTGGTTCGGCGGCCATGTTAGCGTGTGATCGCTACGTCATACGCGTCACTGCTACGTCATTCGCGTCATACGTGAATCGGAGTCATACGCAGTTACACGGATCGTCGTACGTCCGCATTTTTCGCGTCTTTTAACCGTTTTTAAACGAATATCGCGAGTGAAAGAGCGTCGAAAGTGTCCAAGGATGATCGCGCGACTTTCATAATATGTCGATGAAAGTGCGCGACAGCTATTTTTCACAGTTCAGTGATAGCGCGATCGCGAAGATGGAGCGAAGTCGCGTCGCGTTATTTGCGCCCTTGATGATGATTATCGGATGCGAGCGAATATCGGGAGTGCCGAATAAAGTGTCGCGCGTTCGCGTTGATGATATCGTGTGCATCAAGATCGGAATGGGACGTCGCCCGAGGCGAGCGAGTGGAGCGGCCTGTGGAACAGCCGGTGAACGGTGAGTAGATGTGATTTATCATATTTGCGTGACAATTCGTGCTCATTCGACGCTTATACAGCATCGCGATGTCCCGAATTACGTTCGAACAAATCGGCGCCGCATCATAATTCGATGCGATGCCGTGCAATTCAAATAAAGTTGATCGCGTGAAGATGATTAGGCTAGAAGCGATTTCAAATTTATTTTATATACGCGCAGTGCTGCACAGCCTATCTCGTAGGGCTGCCAACTGTTAAGGTGCAATTTCATTGATGCTAAAAAGTAGCGTCAATGAAAAGGCCGCTTAAGACGATCTCAAATATAAGATCGGACTATGAATACCGGCCCAAGAGATGTTTTGGCCTGCTTTTAGGTGATCTCTGAAAGCGATATTCCCTCTATGGACATTGAAAACGAGGACATGAACTACAAAGTCAATGTTCATGAATGTTCTCAGAGGATAATATATAATGTGCATAATTTTTGGTTTTGTTCCGTGCTATGTGCACGAAATGCTATTAACACCAATGCTGTATAACAAGATATTTATGTATGTAAATTGATAGCAAATAAATTATCCAATCGTGAAAGATACTGTAATATTCAAAGATGAAATAAATATTTTTCTATATTTATTGTTATATTTATATCTTTTTATTTACAAAACACAAAATGCCTGTTGTGGGATAAAAACATTTTTAATCATATTTCTATCAATCTTCTTAATTAGCAGTAAACTGAGCTTTGATATTTATTAATTATTTGTTTAATTACTTAAAAATTTAATTATTAATACATGTATTGAATTTGTTTGAAATTAATCACTGATTCTTCTGAAGTTTTTATAATTAATTAATTAATTAACATGGACATTGGCTTTGTAGTTCATGTCCACGTTTTCAATGTCCATAGAGGGAGTATCGCTTTCAAAGATCCTCCTCACCTAAAAATAGGTCATAACACTCTCAGTCTTCTCTCTGTTAGAAATGTCAATATCGAGCCAAAACATCGTATATGAATTATGATTAATTTAATTGAACAATAGAAAAATATGAAAAAACCTGCATAACAATTTTTTTACCCTAAAAATTATATACAAGGATATTTTTGGAGAAGAAAAATAATTACAGGAAAAAAATGCAAATTAATTTATACAATACAAAAAGAGATTACCTTACAATCTTATAAATTTGCGAGAGAAAGGATAAAAATTATTACAAAAGAGAAAAACGTTTTTCAATACTTGCATTATTGACAATCTAATTACGTCATATAAATTATATAAATTATAAATTATAAATTATAAATTTTCGATGAGAGAGAGATAATTTCTTATCCTTGTCAGATCAATCACAAGAGAGATCAGTTTTCAGCAAGGGGGGGGTCACTTGCTATAGATTCCATGTCCACCGTCCATGTGGGTGTTCCCCTGGTGCATCATATGTCAAGAGTTTGCTTACGTGTATTGTAAGTGATAGGAGGAAGATAAACTATATTTTGGAGGGGTTACTGCGCATTTCTCGCAGATGAGATAATTTGTAACTCGACATTTTAAACGCGCCTGCAAATATTGTTGGACGAATTATTGTAGGTTTTTTTTTTATACATCACAGTCCCTGCATTTCGATAAACATGACTGTCCAACTGAAACTGAAGGATATAAAGGATAAATTGAAGGACGACACTCTAGATCTCAGCTTGTACGAGCTGGAGGAGGTGCCCGTGCGAGAAATTGTGAGCGACTCTTCCTCTGTCTTGCAAAAAAAAAAACTGACATTTGTGGAAATTAATAAATTTTGACATCGCATCATATGTTTCAGGGGTCTCTTACAAAAGCTACAAACGTAAATCTATCGCTCAATCTCCTGGTTTCGTTACCGGTATGTTGTTTCAGACTTTAATTCTGTGCAATTTAGACACGATAAATTTTCACACGGGATCTTTTACAGACCACTTTTGTTACTTTAAGACAAATTGTAAAATTGGATCTTAGCAGAAACATGTTGATTGAATTGCCAGAGAATTTTGGCAAAATGACACAATTAAAATATTTGGATTTATATGCTAATAAGGTGAAAAAAGAAATATTTTTTTATATTTGTTCATATTTGTATGTATCCTTACATGTCTGTGACTACGTGCATCATTGTGATATATGCATCATATTTTACAGATTAGTAGGCTGCCTCTGAGTTTAAGCGAACTAAAGAATTTAAGATGGTTGGATTTGAAAGAGAACCCTTTGACTGAAACTGTAGCCAGTGTTGCCGGACCCTGTAGTAATATGAGTGAATGTCAAGCATGCGCTCGTAGTATTGTTACTTATCTATCTACTATTAAACTGTATGTAGAAGAAGAAAGATTACGTAGATTAAAGGACTTGAACAAGAGAGTAAAAAAAAAATTACAGGATAATAAGAAAAAAAAGAAAAAGAATGTGGAAAAAGAGTACAAGTCGGACGAAGATAAAATTAATTCTCAAATAGAAGATAATAGCTTTCAAGACAATAATGATGATGTAAAATTAACAGAATTACTCTCTGATAATATGTCTACACATGAATCACACAAATCTTGGACAGGTAATGAATGTTCATGTTTACAATCTTTATTCTTGAATCTTGTTCATGATTTACGTATTATAATTGTTTCGTGATTATTAATGATTATTGTTCTTTCTCAGGCACTGGGTTACGTCGGTTTCTTGTTCGTGCGATTTTATGGTTTTTTATTATTAGTTTAATAGTAGTATTACTTTTTGTATGTTTAATGGTATTACTATATGTACATTTATTCTATCTTGCACATTCAATGCACTATGTTGAAACAATAGAAACATTTGTACAGAACGCACAAACACTGTCGAGTCTGCCATTTACGGAATATTATCGGTTTATGATGGAATATATAGTTGTATTATTACAAAGATATGAACAATTGAAACCAATTACTGAAGTTGTAGATCCATTTTTGTTGAAAATAATTCAAAATAATACAAATAATGCAGGAAAGGAATTGTAGAATGGAGAGGTGCTTATTTTTTTTTAATCATGGAAATTAATGAAATTACAAGATATTTATATAATGTATTGAAACAAAACTTGTGCATTACAATAAGCATTTAATATTTTATATTATAAAAAAGCTATTTTTATGAAGAAATCAATAAATAAATATGTTTGGTAATTATATTTATTTTCTAACCCAATATATAATTTTATTTCTATCTTAATTTAGAGCTTAATTTCTGATACAATTCCATATAGCACATTTCATATAGGATATTGATAATTCCAGAATATCCTAATTTCATATAGGATATTGATTTTTGAATCACATGAAATATTCAATTTTCACTTATTAGGACACATTGAAAGTGAAAGTGTGAAATCATACTTACCACCAATATATAGGTTCCAATTTGCTTTTGCTGTAACATTAATATAATAGTATTTATTAGATCTTGGGATTTTCCTGGTAGTTATATTTATATATTAATAATTATATATATATATATATATATATATATATATATATATATCTATATATATCTTTCTATTTTTAATGTAACATTGTAAATATTTTAACTTTATAATGTAATAAAATTTTGTAAATATTTTAATTTTATAATGTACAATATTACTTATGTATAATTTTAATATATTTATATTCTAAATTATGTATGTTACCTATTATATGGACTGGAAAGTATTTCGGGAAGGGCAGCAGTATCGTCTGGATATAGTTTTGCCAGGCTTTCATTTGGTACATAATGAGTGCCTTTGAATCTAGAAAAGTATCGCCCTATCTCTACATTAATCATGTTTAATTGTTCATTTGTTGAGCATTCCAAAATAGTATCTAAAATAAAATTGATAAACTAGTCAATTCATATTATACAGGTGAATAATAATAGAAAAAAGGATGCTAATACCTTGTTGCACATAACGTATTCCATTATTGTTGGTGAGAATTATATAATGCGGTTGATCGGAAGTATCATACTTAAAACAGTCACAGATGCTGGAACTTGTCAGCCGATACGGCTTTATAGATCTTAATATTTTTTTGTAAATTCAGCATCGCATTTAAAATGCTAACCAATTATCACGCCATCGCAATAAACTATTGATGATGACAAATAAAAATACGTTACGATTATACCAATAGCAAACATGATTTTTCTATTTCTTTTTTTCGGCTGTTCTTCATCTCTTATGATATCAGATCTGACCTGTGTGCATACGAAAAGTAATGATAACAGAATTTTAGCTGGTATTTTGTTGAATGATTTTCAAATTATTGTAATTACTTTTTTGTTATTATTGTAATAACTTAAATTATAAATTAATTATAATGAATATAATCTCTTTATATATATATATATATATATATATATATATATATACATATATTAATAATTAATTACATTTATATATCATAAATTATATGATATGTGATAAATTACCTTTATTGATTTTGTAATATTACTATATTCAGTTTCAATATGTATTTCTTCAATATTTTTATATTTTATAAACCATTGCTTTATAAGATACATATAATTGTTTAGGGGATATCGAGCAGGTGAGTTAGAATCACGAATTAGATCTACATAATTTTTATGACTCAATGATTCATTCAAATAAAACATTGTCATTCTTGTCGACTAAAAAAAATAAACGTATAAACAAAATTTCGTAAACAAGAAAATAATAAAAAATTTATTGGTTTAATTAATTGCTATTTAAACTTGTTGATTCAATATATAGATATATATAAAGTTTTCTACCTTTATAGCAATTATATACATGAAGAGTACCATTCAATATTTATTGTATTATGTCGAATACGAATAAATTTGAATTAGCTTTCTTAAAATAATATTCTCCTGTCTCCATATCTTCTATATTACTGAAACATAATAAAATAATAAACATCGATATATATATATATATATATATATATATATATATATACATACATATATACATACATATACATATACATATATATATATATATATATATATATATGTATAAATATGTATATATGTATAAATATGTATATATGTATAAATATGTATATATAATCGACAATATAATATAATAGGCGAATAGTCGGAGCTGTCAGAAATACATCTGAACAGTTTGACAGTTCGCTCAAATCTTTTGTCTGCTCTTCTTAAACAACCTTTGATAACACATTAGAAGATGATTTTTAACGCTGATTTGATTCGACGCGCCGAAAGGACGTATGTATATAAAAATAGAAACCAGAATATTGAAAAAGCTCTGGAGCTAAAATTATGATTACTATTTTGATCTCCACTTTAATTTATCAGGCCTATGCAATCTTGTACAATATGTTGCACAACAATATATGCCAAGACTTCTAGCCATGCACTGATATGTAATAGTTTATAAAAACTTTCGATGATATAAAAACTATGACATAAATTGTATTTTATTAGAAGTACGTATAAGACATAAAAGCATAATTATGCTTATGCGCCATAAAACAAAGTATAATTATAACTTGTAAAATTATTTAAAATTACTTACATTAATTATAAATTCGTATACTATGCCTAATGTTGTCAATAGTTTATTTAATTTATAAACTTCATGTTCCGACATAAATTCTTGAAGAATTTCTATAATTTGAATTGCTTCTGTTCGATTCCAGAAATTATGTTCGATATTATTGTTTCTCCAAAATGAAATTTGCTCAAGAGATGTTGAAAATATAGAATGCTCAGGATATTTTTCTTTAACAAGGGAAAATACTTCATGGGCAAAATCATCCAAGAACGTTTCTATGACCGAGTAAGACACACATAGTTTACAATATTGTGCCATAATAATAATTAGACGTTCAAAAAGTTGCTTCTCCTTTGGCATATTTAGAAATTGATTTAGCTTGTACATAAAGCGATATTGTTTCAGATAGTAATTAATTCGATCAAAGCTGTATATATTTGCCAAATTGGAGTCTAAATTCCTGCAAAAACATTTTATTTTAATTGTACAGTAATTGCATAATATTTATATATTAATTTATAATATTAATAGCAACATGATATTGAAATTTACCGTAGATATATTTTTGGAGAAATAATTGAATTTATCATCGAAAACAAAATAATAAGTCATTGAATCTTCAACAATGGAAATTAGAAGATGTTCTAATTCTTTTTTGTTAGTATCCAATAAGTTAATATTGGACAAATGCACATAATAATGTAGGGATTTGATACCCTTAACGCTCGTTTTCACTTTTTCTTTAAAATCTAAATTGTTAAAAATTTCCACTACCAGTAGGGTACATCTTGACTCCTACGATTACTTCAAATGATTTGATTGACCAATCTACACAAATTGGACAAAACTTCCTCTGTTATGATTGGTTATGAGTAATGAACAAAGAATCATCTCACAAATTCTTAAAGAAAATTTTTTACAATTTTCTACACAACATTTACTCTCTAATCTATTTGAATTTCATAATTTTATAGCTTTGTTGCTTTGTTTAAATTGATAGCGTTTCCGTCATCGCAATAATTTTATTAACATGAAAGTTTGAATGAAAAGTAAGCTTTCGAAAAGTTTCGTAAAATCTGCGTTGTCTGAAAAATCGGTATAAGGAAATAATTTTAAATTTTTTATTCACTTTCACTTTTTTCTCAGGATGTTTCCATTTTTTCTTGTATTTTTATACTATGACTTTTCAACATTCTTCATTTCGAATTCTTTATTTATAGAATATTTATATCTTTTTACTAATTTTTTTCAAAATCTTTAATTATAATTTCTTAATTTTATGTCTGTGATAATAAGTGATACGCAAATATTCTAATTATAAATTTTTCGAACTAACTTGTGCAAATAAAAATATTCTTTTTTGTTTGTTATAATCTATAAAAAATAAGAAAATCTCATAAGTATTCTGCGTGTGTATGCAAGCAAATAATATTTCGTTATTTATAAAATTGAGCAAATATTATAACTATGATATAACGATACTATAATATATAACGATGTTTTGCATCGTATTCGACTTATGATTGATCGACCTAGCAAACATTTATAAAATACGTAGAACATGTATGCCTAATTTGGTATATAGGGTATGAGTTACGAAATTTGGAAGATAATTTGTATAATTATATTGTATTGATTTATATAATATATTCATTGGATATGTTGAGAGTTAAATTGGGAATCACGCAGTGTTGTAGAATATACGAGAGCCCAAGTCAATTCATCGATGACAAAGTTTATCCTATTAACACGAAACATTAATATTTAATGTTAATACGCACATAATTGTATATTCTTAACGTATTTTATTTTTTATAATGTAATTAAACATTGCATAAACATTTTAAATTTATGACGTGCAATATTATTTATGCATACAATTTTAATATATTTATATCATGAATTGTACATGCTACATATTACTGACTGGAAGGTATTTCGAGAATAGCAGCAGCATCGTCTGGATATAGTTTTGCCAGGTTTTCATTTGGTACATAATGAGTATCTTCGAATCTAGTGAAGTATCTCCCTATTTCTACATTATTGATCCCCTCTAGTCGTTTATTTGTGGAGCATATAGTATCTAAAAAAAATTGATAAATTTCATATCATACAAGTAAGTAATAATAACAAAAAGAAGAATGCTATTAACATTTATACTTTGTTCCACATAACGTATTTGATTGCTATCTGTGAGAATTAAATAATGCGGTTGTTTCATACAATCAGTTGTTCGACTTTCTCTACAAAAACAACTTTCGATAGTTGTCAACTTGTTGAGTAGATATAGATTCCCTGATATAAGTGGATGATTCAAATTACTTATTGGATCTATATCATCCAACTGATTCAATAGATTAGTGAACACGCTATCACATTCATAATGCCAACCAACTATTACACCATTAATATTGCATTCGACTGGCGGTGTATGCTTTATGATCATACCAATAGCAAATTTGATTTCTTCATTTCTTCTTTTTGGGTCTTCACTTCTTTCGAAGAAAATGTCAGGTCTGTCCTGTGTGCATATAAGAAATGTGTAATAACAGATTTTCAATTGAGTTATCTTATCGAGTGATTTTCAAATTATTGTAATGACCTAAGTTATAAATTAATTATAATCATATGATCGCTTTAGATATTATTTATAGTTAAGAATATTATATGGTGTGTCATAAATTACCCCTATTGACTCTGTAATATTAATGTATTCAGCTTCAATATTTACTTCATTAATATTTTTATATTGTCCAAACCATTGGTCTAGGTAACTATCTAAGCTGTATTCAAGTAGTCTGCTCACATAAACTGATGATGCATAATTTTCATATTTCAGTGATTCATAGAGACAACATATCATCACTCTTATCTCCTAAAAGAAACATATATGTAAACAAAATTTCGTTTGTTAACAAAAAATAATGAAAAATTTATTGGTATAATGCATTGTTGTTTTATCTCGTTGACGTTTAACATATTATAATAAAGTGTTATCTTTATTAATGACTATTATAATTAAAAAGATAATACATATATGAAGCTGCATACCTTTATATTATTTAAGTCACTAGGTACAGTATATGGCAATTCCCTTGTTGCATTATAGAATGCGATTGATTTTGCATGATAATCCTTAAAATAATATTCTCCCAACTCCATATCTTCTATATTACTAAAAATAAAAAAATAATAAAAAAAATAACAAAAAATATACACCTGTATATATGTACACATTTATATAAGAGTATATATAAACGTATATATGTATATTCACATAAGAGTATATATAAAAAGTATAAAAGAGTTGTAATCAATGTGCAAATATTTTTATATTTATAGTAATTTAATTAAAAACGTGTTGTAAATCTATCTGTATAAATCTATCTGTAACTAAGTTACAAATTGCCTTGATTATCAAGTGTATGATATAAATAATTTTTTTAGTAAAAAATAAAAAAAGGTAGCCTAACTTAAAAAAAAAATTATACATTTATTAAAAAATATATCGCATTTGTCTTTGTTCTACGTATAAAATTATTCTGTTATTCTATACAGATTAACACAGAGTTACGGAAGTAAATCAGAATATTTATCTGTAAAACGCGCGTGTATATGAGCGCGTGTGTATGTGTGTGTGCGTGTGTGTGAGTGTACATACGTGCACATGTATGCATGTACGTATGTATGTTTATATGCATATAAAAGTATATATATAAAAATATAAACTTAAAAATTGAAGCTCTAAACTTAAAATTATACTTACTATTTCGGCTTCCACATGCATTTATACCAGTTGTCTATATGAAAATCTGCATACGTTGAACAGCAATATATGCCAAGTCTTCTAGCCACGCACTGATATGTAATAGTTTTTTTAAATTCTGAATCGTCTAAAAACTATGGCATAAATTCTATTTTATTAATTCGTATAAGACATGAAATGCATAATTATGCTTATGCACCATATAACAAAGTAATATATAATTATAATTTTTAATATTATTTAAAATTACTTACATCAATTACAAATTCGCATGCTATATCTAATGTTTTCAATAGTTTATTTAATTTACAATATCCCAATTCCGACATAAATTCATCAAGAATTTCTATAATTTGCATTGCTTCTGTTCGATTCCAAAAATTACGTTCGATATTGTTGTCTCTCCAAAACGAAATTTGCTCAGGAGACGTTGAAAATAAAGAATGCTTAGGATATTTATTTTTAACAAGGGAAAATACTTCATACGCCATATCATCTAAGAACGTTTTTATGACCGAATAAGACACACATGGTTGACAATGTTGTGTCATAATAATAATTAGCCGTTCAAAAAGTCTCTTCTCCTTTGACATATTTAAAAATTTATTAAGCTTATATATAAACCGATATTGTCTCAGATAGTTATTAATTCGATCAAAGTTGTATATAATTGTCAAATTGGGGTCTAAACTCCTGCAGAAATATTTCATATTAATTGTCCACAATAATTCACAATAATTATAATTAATTATATTATTTTGTATTATCAATAGCAACTTGATTTACTGAAATCTACCATAGATATATATGTGGTGGAATAATTGTATTTATTTCATCCAAAACAAAGTAATAAGTCATAGAATCTTCAGCTATGAAAATTAGAAGGTGTCCTAATTCTTTTTTGTCAGTGTCCGATAAATTATTATTAGACATCAGATGTACATAATGTTGTAGGGATTTAATACACTTAATGTTCGTTTTTAATTTTTCTTTAAAATCTAAGTGTTTAAAAATTTTCTCCCGTTTCTCTGTGTTATACTTTTTTCTCGCAGAAGGGCACCTAAAATTAAAACAAAATTTTTCAATAATTATATTCTTATTACATAATGCGCTATCTATATCATCAATAAATTTTGGATATTATACTTTGTAAAATTGATATAAATATTGTAATAGTGCCGTATTTTAATAGTGCATTTTAGAAGTCAAATAGAATAAAAAATTTCAATGCAGAAATATTAACAATCAAAATTTATCAACATTGCATACAATTTGCGCGCTTATTTCCATATTTACAAACATATATGCTTGTATCAGTCTGTCATCTATTATTAATTTCTTCAAATCAGGTGCCATTGTTTACTGCACAGTTGATTTTATTGTTTCTTATGTGTGTGGATCATAGACCTATATGTATAGACTGCACCTTCTTATGGGTGCATACGTGTCGAAATAGAAGGACAAAAATGATCTTCTACTCTTGCTCACATTTTACAGAGAGAGGGGGAAAGTGATGACTAGAAAGAAGAAAGGAGAGAGCATACGGCGTTTATTCCAACTTAATCACATTAGACAGAGAGAATACCACTCTACCTATACTCTCTCACTCTTGCATCAGTGAGCGTTCGCTTACGGTATAGTCAGTTAATTTGTATAAGTGGATATTACATATGTTCTGTTAATATTAATGAGTTATGAATGTTAATAGATAAAATGTTTAATTTTTTGTCAAGAAATTTAAATTAATTTTTATATTTAATTAATTATTCTAATTATTTATTATATTTAATTAGAATTACTGTAGCTTCTATATTTTTAATATTACAAATTTGTATTCTATTTTATCTCTATAAGCATACGCTATTAAAATGTTGTACTAATGTAAATAAAATATTGTATTGAAGTTGTGGAATATTCTGTATATAAGTTAATGTTTGTAATAAATTGGAGAATTTATAAATAATAATATATATCATTACATTATATTTAATCGTGACATTAATACATTTTTTAAAATCAAATTGCAATTATCATAATGGTAATGAATCTTATAAATCATCTAAATCGTGTAAATAAATCTTGAAAAAAATGTAAATTAATTGTCCATATTTGATTATTTTTTCGTCGATAAATACAATCGCAATATTGTAAATTTTATATTTATAATATGAGAAATCATACAAGCAGCCTGATTTAGTATTTTCTCATTCATACAATAAAATAAACTTTTAATTAATCTTAAAATAAAAATAATTAAAACGATTATTAATACACCTGTAAAATATTTTATCTATATTTTTAATAATTTAAAATAATATATATAAAAAACAAGATAATCATTTAGAGATAGGGGTCATCTTAAAAACATATCATGTTTAAAGTTTTGAGTTAGAAAATTAAATATTATTTATTATACTTTCTACGTTATTAAGTTCTAATAAACAACAAGAGCCAATTAAAATCTTCATAATGTTACTCAAGGATGATCATGATAACATATTTCAAATTATTGAAATCGGCAGAAGGTCACTATAAGTAATAAAAACTGAAAAATTACCACAATACTAAGTTATCATACGATATAGGTTGAATTTGATCGACGTAACTTATGTGTGTGTGTATATATATATATATATATATATATATATATATATATATATATATATATCATTGTTGAATATTGTTATACTATAATGTTCACTTATAGATAGAAACAAGACAGAACCAAAAGCGATTAAGATAGAAAGATAGAGAAAGAGAAAGAGAAAGAGAGAGAAAGAGAAAGAGAAAGAGAAAGAGAGAGAGAGAGAGAGAGAGAGAGAGAGAGAGAGAGAGAGAGAGAGAGAGAATGATTAGAGGGGGGGGGGCGGAGAAAGAAAATAATCCTAGATTATTCCTTTCTAATTCTATATTAAACAGAAAAGTCGTGTGTGGAAAGTGTTAATATGATTTTCTTATTTTATGTGTGTAATAATGTCATGTGTGCAATGTGTATGTGTGCAATAATGTCATGTGTGCAATGTGTATGTGCGCAATAATGTCATGTGTGCAATCGTACTTTTGTTTTTTTATTTTTTTCGTATGTGTAATAATACATGTAGGCAATCGGGAATGTAAGCAAACGGGATTCCCCCTATCCAGTATAATATAGAATTTTCTATTTCAACGTGATTATTTATATAATTTAAGAAAGTATAGTATATTGATCAAATAAAATTAATATAATAATTAATTAATATAATAATATAATAATTAATATAATAATTAATTAATATAATAATATAATAATTACACTTATAAAAACAAATAAGAATACCTTTGGTAAAATTTCTTTTCCCAAAATTTTTTACTGTGTATCATTTCGTAGAATTGTTTACACGTGGACATAAAACTCACGGCATCCTTAATGCTGATATTTTCATCTTCTAGAATGACATCAATCACTTCGTCGGGTAAAGAAATTATAGTAGCCATAAGGTCGCAATGTTATTCACGTTATTCGCTAGTTTAGTTTTATTATATTTCAATAATTAAAATTTTATATATGCACTAAATAAAGAAATCTGAAAGGAAAGTCTAGAACGAAGTGTATACGATTCACGTGGCATAAAACGTGTTGATGTATTCGAACAAACGAAAATACACATAGCTTACTGTAATTTTCATTGACACTATAGATGTCAAGACGCTACCAGAAGATACAAATACTTCAAATCGGTTACTGACCAATCTACAGAAGTCGGACAAAACTTCCTCTGTTGTGATTGGTCATGAGTAACAAAGGGTCGTCTCATAAATTCTTGAAGAAAATTTTCTACACAACATTTACTCTCTAATCTATTTGAATTTCATGATTTTACAGCTTTGTTGTAATGGTAAGTAATAGTAACAAAAAGAAGGATGCTATTTATACTTTGTTCCACATAACGTATTTGATTGTTATCTGTGAGAATTAAATAATGCGATTGATCCATACAACACAGTTCCATACAATCATATTTTATACTTTCTGCACAATTACATATTTTGGAATATGTCAACTTGTTGAATAGATATAGATTCCCAAATATAGGTGGATAAGACAATGTTTTCATTCCATCAAAATAAATTCTCAATATATCCAAATCATGAGCGAATTTATCATTACATTTAAGATGCCAATCAATTTCACCATTCACCTTGTGAAGAAAATGATATTTGAAGTTTATCGGTTTATGCGTTATGATCATACCAATAGCAAATTTGATTTCTTCATTTCTTCTTTTCGGTTTGTCACTTCTTTCGAAGAAATTATATCTGTCCTGTATGCATATAAGAAATGTGTAATAATAGAATTTTAATTGAGATTTCCTATCCAGTGATTTTCAAATTATTGTAATAATGTAAGTTATAAATTAATTATAACCATATAATCACTGTTGTTTATAGTTAAGAATATTATATGATGTGTCATAAATTACCTCTATTGATTCTGTAATATTAATGTATTCAGCTTCAATATTTCTTTTATTAATATTTTTATATTGTCTGAACCATTGGTAAATTAAGTATATACGTAAATTATTGGCTACTGTTGATTTCTCAGGAAATGCATATATATAATTGCTATATTTTAGTGATTCATACAGACAAAACATCATTGTTCTTGTCCACTAAAAGAAACAAATATGTATACAAAATTTCGTTTATAAACAAAAAATGAATTAAAAATTTATTGGTATAACGCATTATTGTTTTAACTCAACATATTACTTATATTTATAATGGATTGTTATTTTTATTAAAAAGATTATTATAATTAATAACATAGTATATATAAAATGTTGTATACCGGTGCACTTAACGTAAAACGTAATGCATTATCTAACCATTCTGTTTCTATTTCATCACAGGATATGATTGATTTCATATCATAATTCGTAAAATGATACTCTCCCAGCTCCATATCTCTTATATAACTAAAAATAAAAAAATAATAAAAAATATACACCTGTATATATGTACACCTATATAAGAGTATAAATAAAAAGGATAATGGAGTTCATTGTAATCAGTGTGTAAATATTTCTATATACAATCAATTAATTAAAAACGTGTATAAATCTAATTGTAACTAAGATACAAATTGTTTTGATTATCAAATGTTTGACATAAATAATTTTTTCAGTAAAAAAATAAAAAAGGTTGCCTAACTTTTAAAAAAATTATACATTTATTAAAAAATAAATCGCATTTGTCATTCTGCGTATAAAATCATTTAAACATCCTGTACACATTAACATAGAGTTAGGGAAGAAAATTAGAATATTTATCAGTAAAACATATTTAAAAAAATAATGTTTATTAAAATATTTCTTAAATCTTTTTCAAGAGAAAGAAAAATAGAATTAAATTGTTGTCACATTTTTATATAAGTATAACATATATAAGTATACATATCAGAAACGTATATATATAAACTTGTATATTTATTTTTAACGTATATGTACAATTGTATATAAATGTTTTTTATATAAATTAATACATTTTACATATTTGTGATCATAAAATCTATTAGTATATCTCAGATAAATTTCTTCAAAATATAATTTACATATATTATAAAGTTAACACAACAACACATAATAATTTATAAGATTGGTCTACAACTTTATGGAATTTATTTACATAAATATATTATCTTTACATAAGAAATAAATTAATCAATTATTTATATAAATGAAGTTATATTCTATTTATAATCGTAAGATAATTTTTTTATATTGAAAAAAAAATTTTTGATTATTTTTCTGCAATGCTGCGTGTATATGCATGCACGTGTGTATGTTTGTCTGTGTGTATGTTTTGTTTTATGCTTGCATGCGTGCGTGCGTGCATGCGTGTATGCATATGCTGTGTTGTGTGTATGTGCACGCGTATGTAGAGTGCACTTTAAAATTTCTATTGAATGTTTGGTAAATGTATTTTTATGTACAATAATTTATAAATCATTAGCATATTATATACAAATATATTTATATGAATAAGTATGTGTGTGTGTACACATATGTGTATGCATATACGTATGTTTGTATATATGCATGTAAAAGTATGTGTGTATATAAAAATAAAAACCTAAAAATTGAAGAAGCTTTGAATCTAAAATTATGCTTACTGTTTTGGCCTCCATATCCATCCCCAACTATTCTCTCTATTAATATCTGCATATGTAGAATAGCAATATATACCAAGTCTTCTAGCCACGCACTGATATGTAATAGTTGATAAAAATTCTTTATCATGTAGAAACTATGACATAAATTTTATTTTATTAGTTTGCGTATAAGACATAAAAAATATATTGGTGTTTATGCACTATATAACGAAGTATAATTATAATTTTTAATGTTTAAAATTACTTACCTTAATTATAAATTCGTGATATTTATTACTTTCAAAATTAATTATAAATTTGTCATATCGTATATATTCGTGTACTATACTTAATGTTTTCAATAGTTTATTTAATTTACCCCAAATCTGACATAAATTCTTCAAGAATTTCTATAATTTGTACTGCTTCTGTTGGATTCCAAAAATTACGTTCGATATTATTGTCTCTCCAAAACGAAATTTGCTCAAGAGACGTCGAAAGATATAGAAAGATATATAGAATGCTTAGGATATTTATTTTTAACAAAGGGTAATACTTCAAGTGCCATATCATCTAAGAACGTTTGTATGGCCGAATAAGACACACATAGTTTACAATATTGTGCCATAATAATAATTAGACGTTCAAAAAGTTGCTTCTCCTTTGACATATTTAGAAATTTATTTAGCTTGTACATAAAGCGATATTGTTTCAGATAGTAATTAATTCGATCAAAGCTGTATATATTTGCCAAATTGGAGTCTAAATTCCTGCAAAAACATTTTATTTTAATTGTACAGTAATTGCATAATATTTATATATTAATTTATAATATTAATAGCAACATGATATTGAAATTTACCGTAGATATATTTTTGGAGAAATAATTGAATTTATCATCGAAAACAAAGTAATAAGTCATTGAATCTTCAACAATGGAAATTAGAAGATGTTCTAATTCTTTTTTGTTAGTATCCAATAAGTTAATATTGGACAAATGCACATAATATTGTAGGGATTTGATACCCTTAACGCTCGTTTTCACTTTTTCTTTAAAATCTAAATTGTTAAAAATTTCCACTACCAGTAGGGTACATCTTGACTCCTACGATTACTTCAAATGATTTGATTGACCAATCTACACAAATTGGACAAAACTTCCTCTGTTATGATTGGTTATGAACATGGTTATGAGTAATGAACAAAGAATCATCTCACAAATTTTTAAAGAAAATTTTTTACAATTTTCTACACAACATTTACTCTCTAATCTATTTGAATTTTATAATTTTATAGCTTTGTTGCTTTGTTTAAATTGATAGCGTTTCCGTCATCGCAACAATTTTATTAACATGAAAGTTTGAATGAAAAGTAAGCTTTCGAAAAATTTCGTAAAATCTGCGTTGTCTGAAAAATCGGTATAAGAAAATAATTTTAAATTTTTTATTCACTTTCACTTTTTTCTCAGGATTTTTGTTTCCATTTTTTCTTGTATTTTTATACTATGACTTTTTAACATTCTTCATTTCGAATTCTTTATTTATAGAATATTTATATCTTTTTAATATATCTTTATCTCTAATTTTTTTCAAAATCTTTAATTATAATTTCTTAATTTTATGTTCGTGATAATAAGTGATACGCAAATATTCTAATTATAAATTTTTCGAACTAACTTGTGCAAATAAAAATATTCTTTTTTTTTTGTTATAATCTATAAAAAATAAGAAAATCTCATAAGTATTCTGCGTGTGTGTGTACGCAAGCAAATAATATTTCGTTATTTATAAAATTGAGCAAATATTATAACTATGATATAACGATACTATAATATATAACGATGTTTTGCATCGTATTCGACTTATGATTGATCGACCTAACAAACATTTATAAAATACGTAGAACATGTATGCCTAATTTGGTATATAGGGTATGAGCTACGAAATTTGGAAGATAATTTGTATAATTATATTGTATTGATTTATACAATATATTCATTGGATATGTTGAGAGTTAAATTGGGAATCACGCAGTGTTGTAGAATATACGAGAGCCCAAATCAATTCATCGATGACAAAGTTTATCCTATTAACACGAAACATTAATATTTAATGTTAATACGCACATAATTGTATATTCTTAACGTATTTTATTTTTTATAATGTAATTAAACATTGCATAAACATTTTAAATTTATGACGTACAATATTATTTATGCATACAATTTTAATATATTTATATCATGAATTGTACATGTTACATGTTACTGACTGGAAAGTATTTCGAGAATAGCAGCAGCATCGTCTGGATATAGTTTTGCCAGGTTTTCATTTGGTACATAATGAGCACCTTCGAATCTAGTGAAGTATCTCCCTATTTCTACATTATTGATCCCTTTTAGTCGTTTCTTTGTGGAGCATATAGTATCTAAAAAAATTGATAAATTTCATATCATACAAGTAAGTAATAATAACAAAAAGAAGAATGCTATTAACATTTATACTTTGTTTCACATAACGTATGTGATTGCTATCTGTGAGAATTAAATAATGCGGTTGTTTCATACAATCAGTTGTTCGACTTTCTCTACAAAAACAACTTTCGATAGTCGTCAACTTGTTGAGTAGATATAGATTCCCTGATATAAGTGGATGATTCAAATTACTTATTGGATCTATATCATCCAACTGATTCAATAGATTAGTGAACACACTATCACATTCATAATGCCAACCAACTATTACACCCTTAATATTGTATTCGACTGGCGATGTATGCTTTATAATCATACCAATAGCAAATTTGATTTCTTCATTTCTTCTTTTTGGGTCTTCACTTCTTTCGAAGAAAATGTCAGGTCTGTCCTGTGTGCATATAAGAAATGTGTAATAACAGATTTTCAATTGAGTTATCTTATCGAGTGATTTTCAAATTATTGTAATGACCTAAGTTATAAATTAATTATAATCATATGATCGCTTTAGATATTATTTATAGTTAAGAATATTATATGGTGTGTCATAAATTACCCCTATTGACTCTGTAATATTAATGTATTCAGCTTCAATATTTACTTCATTAATATTTTTATATTGTCCAAACCATTGGTCTAGGTAACTATCTAAGTTGCATTCAAGTAGTCTGCTCACATAAACTGATGATGCATAATTTTCATAGTTCAGTGATTCATAGAGACAACATATCATCACTCTTATCTCCTAAAAGAAACATATATGTAAACAAAATTTCGTTTGTTAACAAAAAATAATGAAAAATTTATTGGTATAATGCATGCATTGTTGTTTTATCTCGTTGACGTTTAACATATTATAATAAAGTGTTATCTTTATTAATGACTATTATAATTAAAAAGATAATACATATATGAAGCTGCATACCTTTATATTATTTAAGTCAATAGGTGCAGTATATGGCAATTCCCTTGTTGCATTATAGAATGCGAATGATTTTGCATAATAATCCTTAAAATAATATTCTCCCAACTCCATATCTTCTATATTACTAAAAATAAAAAAATAAAAAAATTAACAAAAAATATACACCTGTATATATGTACACATTTATATAAGAGTATATATAAACGTATATATGTATATTCACATAAGAGTATATATAAAAAGTATAAAAGAGTTGTAATCAATGTGCAAATATTATTATATTTATAGTAAATTAATTAAAAACGTGTTGTAAATCTATCTGTAACTAAGTTACAAATTGCCTTGATTATCAAGTGTATGATATAAATAATTTTTTTAGTAAAAAATAAAAAAAGGTAGCCTAACTTAAAAAAAAATTATACATTTATTAAAAAATATATCGCATTTGTTTTTGTTCTACGTATAAAATTATTCTGTTATTCTATACAGATTAACACAGAGTTACGGAAGTAAATCAGAATATTTATCTGTAAAACGCGCGTGTATATGAGCGTGTGTGTGTGTGTGTGTGCGTGTGTGTGAGTGTACACACGTGCACATGTATGCATGTACGTATGTATGTTTATATGCATATAAAAGTATGTATATAAAAATATAAACTTATAAATTGAAGCTCTAAACTTAAAATTATACTTACTATTTCGGCTTCCACATGCATTTATACCAGTTGCCTATATGAAAATCTGCATACGTTGAACAGCAATATATGCCAAGTCTTCTAGCCACGCACTGATATGTAATAGTTTTTTTAAATTCTGAATCGTCTAAAACCTATGGCATAAATTCTATTTTATTAATTCGTATAAGACATGAAATGCATAATTATGCTTATGCACCATGTAACAAAGTAATATATAATTATAATTTTTAATATTATTTAAAATTACTTACATCCATTACAAATTCGCATGCTATATCTAATGTTTTCAATAGTTTATTTAATTTACAATACCCCAATTCTGACATAAATTCTTCAAGAATTTCTATAATTTGCATTGCTTCTGTTCGATTCCAAAAATTACGTTCGATATTGTTGTCTCTCCAAAACGAAATTTGCTCAGGAGACGTTGAAAATAAAGAATGCTTAGGATATTTATTTTTAACAAGGGAAAATACTTCATACGCCATATCATCTAAGAACGTTTTTATGACCGAATAAGACAAATATGGTTGACAATGTTGTGTCATAATAATAATTAGCCGTTCAAAAAGTCTCTTCTCCTTTGACATATTTAAAAATTTATTAAGCTTATATATAAACCGATATTGTCTCAGATAGTTATTAATTCGATAAAAGTTGTATATAATTGTCAAATTGGGGTCTAAACTCCTGCAGAAATATTTCATATTAATTGTCCACAATAATTCACAATAATTATAATTAATTATATTATTTTGTATTATCAATAGCAACTTGATTTACTGAAATCTACCATAGATATATATATGATGGAATAATTGTATTTATTTCATCCAAAACAAAGTAATAAGTCATAGAATCTTCAGCTATGAAAATCAGAAGGTGTCCTAATTTGTTTCTATCAGTTAGCGTTAAATTATTATTAGACATCATATGTACATAATGTTGTAGGGATTTGATATACTCAATGTTCGCTCTTATTTTTTCTTTAAAATCTAAGTGTTTAAAAATTTTCCTCTTTTTCTCTGTATTATACTTTTTTCTCGCAGAAGGGCACCTAAAATTAAGACAAAAAATTTTCAGTAATTTTATTACATAATTCGCTATCTATAGCAGCAATAAATTTTTTATAATACTTTGTAAAATTCATATAAATATTATAATAATATGGAGTGTCTCACACATATGCAAATATAAAATACAATTCCTTCAATATTTACTCCATGCAATATTTTAATAATGTATTCTAAAAGTCAAATAGAATTAAAAATTTTAATGCAGAAATATTAACAATCAAAATTTATCAACATTGCATACAAAAAATTTGCGCACTTATTTCCATAATTACAAACATATAGGCGCGTATCAGTCTGTCATCTATTATTGATTTGTTCACATCTTGTGCCATTGATGTTCGTTGCACAACTGATTTTATTATTTCTTATGTGTATGAATCATAGACTTATATAAGTACCCAGCAAACACGAAGTAACATTTATATAACTGCTAATTGTAATTTCCCACTCAACAATATAACAGTTACATAACATATCTGTTATGTGGGAAATTACAACTAACAGTTATATAACTGTTACTTGGTGTTTGCTGGGTAGATTGCATTTTTTTTATGGACTTACGCGTGCCTACAATACATAGAACGATAGAAATGGAGTTTTCTACTCTTCCTCACACTTTACGAAGAGAGGAAGAAAGTGATGACTAGAAAGAGGAAAGGAAAAAGCACATAGCGTTTACCTCACTTAATTTACATTACAGAGAGAGATTAACATTAGACAGAGATAGTACCACTCCACCTATTCTCTCTTGCGTTAGTGAACGTTTCTTTCACGGTACGCTCAGTTAATTTGTATAAGTGATGTGAATATTTCATATGGCCTGCTAATATTATTGAGTTATGAATATTGTACATAAAATGTTGAATTTTTTGTTAAAAATAATTTAAATTAATTTTAATATTTGATTAATTATTATATTTAATTAGAGAGAGAGAGAGAGAGAGAGAGAGAGAGAGAGAGAGAGAGAGAGAGAATGTATGAAAGTGAATGGGGGGCGGAGAAAGAAAACTATCCTAGATTATTTCTTTCTAATTCTAAATAGAAAATAATTAAATGATAATATCTACATTTGTATGTCCTTAATCGGATTTAATATAACATCCGTATCTTGGCTAATATCAGTCCGTTATTGAATCTGATTAAGCGTGATGTTTAATCGTATAATAATTTAGATAAACAATATATATATAGATAGAGAGACAAAGAAGAAAGAGCTACATTCTCTTTATTCGCACACCTGGCTTCTCACAATGCATTAAGTATATCAGTATACTATACAATTTTCTATTTCAATGAGTATTTATATAGTTTAAGGAAAAATACAAGCTTTATTATATATTTTGATTCTCTACTAATAATCATATTTAAGTTTGATTAATACGTCGCAGTAAAACGGCAAAACTTTGAATTAATAAGCTAAGAATAAAATAGCTTCAAATTTCTTTTTTTTAATTTGCAAGAATGCTTCTTTGTTCAATGAAAATCGATCGAATAAAATTAATATAAATACTTATAAAAACAAATAAGTATACCTTTGATAAAATTTCTTTTCCCAAAATTTTTTACTGTGTATTATTTCGTGGAATTGTTTACACGTGGACATGAAACTCACGGCATCCTTAATGCTGAGATTTTCATCTCCCAGAATGATATTAATCACTTCGTCGGGTAAAGAAGTTATAGTAGCCATTGGAAAAGAAGCTCACAATGTTATTCACGTTATTCACTAGTTTAATTTTATTATATATCACTAATTAAAAAATATTATATATGCACTAAATAGAAAGGCTTGAACGAAAGTTTAGAGCGGAGTGTATACGACCCACGTGGCATAGGACGTTGATGAACTTAAATGTATGGGCCTGTTCTTTTCAGCTGCACTGCTGCACTAATGCAATTAGTTAGAGTGAAAGAAAGTAAGTTTGTCTCTTTCTAACTTATTGCACTAGTGCAGCAGTACAGCTGAAATAGACAAAATGATACAATATGAATAGACAATATGAATAGACAAAAATGCACATAGTTTAGGCTGAGTTTCCACTAAACGCGTCACGCTGTTTGACGTGCTCAGTGAAAACTCAGCCTTACTGTAATTTTTATTGACACTGTAGATGCCAAGATGTATCCTACCAAAAGGTACGAATACTTTGAATAGTTTGACTAACCAATCTGCACAAATCGGACAAAACTTTCTCTGTTGTGAATGGTCATGAGTAATGAACAAAGGGTCGTCTCATAAATTCTTGAAGAAAATTTTCTACACAACATTTGCTCTCTAATCTATTTGAATTTCATGATTTTACAGCTTTGTTATAATGTTATTTTGTTTAAATTGATGGCATTTCCGTCATCGCAACAATTTTATTAACTTAATATCAGTCTTACGAAACTTTTCGAAAGTTCACTTCTCATTCAAACTATGTCGGAAAAATAAGTATCAGAAAATAATTTTAAATTCTTTGTTCATTTTCACTTTTCTCTATGGATTTTTTGCTTGCATTTTAGTTTGTATTTTTATATGATTTTTGATGATGACTATGACTTTTCGATATTCTGCATTTATGAAAGACATATTGATCGTACATTTATTAAATTTTTTACAACATTGTTATTTATTTGCACTTTTTTAAAAGATACTGCAATGTGTGAATTTTTTCCATAATTTGAATTTCAATTATTTCTTAATTTTAATTTGATTATCATGATTTGTAATTTTTTGATTATATTTTAATAAGTACTTACTTTTTTAAGCTGAAACTAGAATCTCTACACAAGATCTGAGGGTAAAATCTGTAGAATAGCATTCTTCATTTCGACTTCTTTATCTATAGAAGATTTATATCTTTTTATTTAATATTTTCAAAATCTTTAATTATAATTTCTTAACTTTCCATAGTTCATGTAATTTATGAACACCCAATTCGGACATAAATTCTTCAAGAATTTTTATAATTTGCATTGCTTCCTTTCGATTCCAGAAATTACGTTCAATATTGTTGTCTCTCCAAAACGAAATTTGCTCAAGAGACGTTGAAAATATAGAATGTTTAGGATATTTATTTTTAACAAGGAAGTACTTCATGCGCTATATCATCTAAGAACGTTTCTATAACCGATTAAGACACACATGGTAGACAATGTTGTATTATAATAATAATTAGCCGTTCCAAAAGTCTCTTCTCCTTTGGCATATTTAGAAATTTATTTAGCTTATATATAAACCGATATTGTCTCAGATAGTTATTAATTCGACCAAAGTTGTATATATTTGGCAAATTGGAGTCTAAATTCCTGCAGAAATATTTCATATTAACTGTACATTAATTATGATTAATTAAACAATAATTATACTATTTTGTACTATTACTAGCAACTTGATTTATTGAAATCTACCATAGATATATATCTGGTGAAATGATTGCATTTATTTCATCCAAAACAAAGTAGTAAGTCATAGAATCTTGAGCTATAGAAATCAGAAGGCGTCCTAATTCCTTTTTGTTAGTGTCCATATGTAAATTATTATTGGACATCGGATGCACATAATATTGTAACAATTTGATACACTTAACGTTCGCTTTTATTTTTTCTTTAAAATCTAAGTGGTTAAAAATTTCCTTCCGTTTCTCTGTGTTATATTTTTTTCTTGCAGTAGGGTATCTAAAATTAAGACAAAAAATTTTCAACAGTTATATTACATTACGCGCTCTTTACAAGAGCAATAAATTTTGGATATTATACTTTGTAAAATTCGTGTAAATATCATAATAATGAAATCACTCACACGCGCGTTCACACACACACACACACACACACATACACACTGTCTCTCTCTCTTTCTCTCCCGATGAAATATTTTAATAATGTAATTCTAGAAGTCAAATAGAATAAAAAATTCCAATGCAGAAATATTACATAACATATTACAATAATTTTTAAGTTATAAAGAATCAAAATTTATTAATATTGCATAGAATTTGCGCGTTTAGATCCATAATTACAAACATATACACGCGTATCAGTCATCTGTTATTGATTTCTTCAAATTAGGTACCATTGAAATTTACTGCATAACTGATTTTATTGTTTCTTATGTGTGTGGATCATAGGCTTATATAGATAAACTATGTCTTGTTATGAACGAGTGCACGTATGACGTCATAGAAGGACAAATAGTGATGGTGTCTTCCATTCTCTCTCACACTTTACAGTGAGAGGAAAGGACTGGATTGAGGACAGCGGAAAGCAGAGAAAAGCACATATAAGATTCTGCATTATTGAAAAGAATTAAAAAAATATAAATTCTATCTCAACTAAGCAACTAATTGCACTGATATACGTTATAAAAAAATAGAAATAGTTTTTTTTCAGTAAAATATAAAAAAGATGTCTTACATTTCAAAAGATTATACATTTTTTAAAAAATAAATTGCATTTGTTATTCTATAAAATTAACTTATCGTTCTTTAACCCGCTAACATAGAGTTATATCGAAAAAAATCAAAATTTTTATTAATAAAATATAACTTTGAAAATATTACTTTTTATTAAAATATTTTCAAAAAAATTAGGAATATAATTAAATTGTTATTGCATTCTTATTTAAGTGTAACATTGTATTAAAAACGTAATATTGTATATTTTTTAAAATTCATTTTTCCGTATGATAATTCTTTTTTATATAAATTGATACATTTTACATTTTTTGTGTTTATAAAATCTGTTAATCTGAGATAAATTCTTTCAAAAATATATAATTTATATAAATTATAAAGTTTAATTATTAACAATATGATATAATTTAAGGAATATATTTACAAGTTTTTACTGAATTTATATTTACATATGTATATACATTTACATGTAAAATATTATAAATTAACTGATTACTTATATAAATGAAACTATATTATACGAATCCATATACGCGTGTGTTGTGGCTATAAATAAAATATATATTCTTCTCATATTATATTACATTGTAGAACTAAATGGCATGAGTATATCGCACGATTTGTAATATCTAGTTATACAATATATAATTTATATATATATATATATATATATATATATATGTGTGTGTTTGTGTTTGTGTGTGTGTGTGTGTGTGTATATATATATATAATTATTGCGCGAGATTTTGATAGGATAAACATCAGGTAAAAAACAAGAGAAAATATTTGTACCGGTTCTGTGTCTCTCTCGTTTCTCTTTCTTTCGCGACTGCGCAATGACGATCAGCTGATTGACGTAACGACGATCAGCTGATTACGTACTCGGCTCTCAGCTCAGCAGTTTTGATTCTTTTTACTGTGTTTATTATAGTAAAAAATTTTTACATATAATATAATAAGAAGGATGCATACTTTATCGTGTATTATTATTATTGATATAATAAGAAAGATACATATTCTCTGTTGTAGATAGCGGTTTATATAATATTTAAGTGTTCATTTATAATTGCTGAATGAGTGGAAATTTAACGAGGAAATCATTAAAAGATTTTGATAAAAATATCAAGTGAAAATTTTTTTTTTTTACATAAAATCAATATGTGTGCTTTATATTTATTATACTCTTCATTTCAGTACTTTTTTTAATGCAACTGTATGCTCACTCTTTTTATATGATAATTTCATATATAAATTTCATTTACATTCATATAATAATTTTGCAAACTTATGTATATGGTATCTGTTGTATCTCTGAATTATGATCAAAGAGAAAGAAGTCTTATAAATAGAAAAAGATAATTTTATAAAAATTATTGCTAACGAGCACTCAAATGTATATAACAAATAGAAAACTGACAGTGCAGGAAAAATACTTGTGTGGATGGCTTTGAATGGAAATATTTTAGTAAGTAAAATGTTAATAACATGTTATACTAATAATATTTTATACAGATATTAATCGAATTTATATAGAATTATATAGAGAATATATTTTTTATATTTATTATATATTTTATATGTGATTACATATTATATTTTATTTTATACAGGTTATAAAACATAGAATGTACAAATAGAAATAGTAAATTTGTGATATTCAAATAACTGCTGATATTTGTAAACTTATAAAACATATTTGATCAACTACTAACAATGTTGCGAATAAGATTATGGCGTCACGTAAATTTAAATAATTATTTTGCAACTCATCAATTTTCCAAAAGCTTCAAATATGTTGGTGCAGGTACTTATGAAAGCAATTTATCATAATATATATATTTATTACTAAAATATAATCTCTGTTATATCCTTAGCAAAAATTTTATTACTGATGATTTCCATGTCTATAAATGTTAATTTTTTTGATAATTGAAAAGATAATCGAAAAGAATTTAAATAATCAAATTCCTATATGTTTATATAATCTTTACTTAAAATTAAGAAAAATTTATTACTTATTTAATATTTTAAAATTTATCATATTTATGAAAGAATTCAAATTTCTTAAAAATTTAATTTCTTTTCTCTTTCTCTTCCCCGAAATGTACTTTATATATTATATAAATATTATATATATTATATAAATTCTTATATTTTTCTAAAAATGACAATCTTGATCAAAAATTGGATATTTATAAACGACTATTGTTGAATGTTGCAGGGATGACATTGTTGGGCATTAGTTATACCTTTCTACCTCCAAAGAGAAAAAAAGTTGCAAAGAGCGTTGCAGGCAGTTGTATCAGATTTACAAGGTCACTGAAAATTGGTGTAACAATATCTATAGATTACTTGATTGCTCCTTTAATGGGTTATACAGAAACGGAAATTCATCGAAGATCTGCCGATCGGATTGTTCAGGGATGCTTGCAAAATGGTGGAATTTACATAAAGCTTGGACAAGGTCTAGCAGCAATCAATCATATTTTACCAAAAGAATATATCGAAAGTTTATCAATATTACAGGTATACTTTTGTATCTCATGATTTTTCAGTGCTTGCATTAATGCTAAATTCAAATTTACATTATAATTTGCTTAAAATAATGTTTTGTAATAATATTTTAAATAATATTTTGCAATAATATTTGTAATAATATTTTGTAATTTTATAATAATTTTGTAATAATTTCTTATAAAGTTTGTTACATATCATAAATTATAAATATTTAAAGATTTCTAATAAGACATATTGTATTTTATAAAAACAATATATTTATATAAACAATATATTTTTTAATGAACATTTTTGTGAGAAATTTGAGGAAGGAATTCGATTTCGAAAAAAATTGGATAATTTATTTTGTATATCTTGAAAATTTTTATTTCTTGATATGCTTATTAAGGATAAATGTTTAACTCGAGAAAAGGATGAAATGGAAGAAATATTTTTACAAGATTTTGGCAAGAAACCTGAGGAAATGTTACGTGAAATTGAACCCGAGCCAGTTGCAGCAGCTAGTTTAGCTCAGGTATTAAAAATACAATATATATAGAACTTTCCTTTTATAAAATTATCTTATTACAAATAATTTGTATAAAATTATTATAAAGTTTTTTTTAATAAAGATTTTTTTCTATTGATCTATTTTTTACTAATTTTTCTTTTAAATAGGTATACAAAGGTGTAACTCTAAATGGAGATAAAGTGGCTATCAAAGTACAATACATTGATCTTCAGGATCGATTCACATCCGACTTGAGGGCAATAGTTTATTTATTAAAGGCTGTGACTATTATACATCCCAAATTCGATTTGCATTGGGTGCTTGATGTAAATATGTATTTGTTATTTGCAAATGTTATTATATTTACATGTATTATACATTTTTATTTTTTCAAATTTTTATTTTTGCTTCTATCAAATTTTGTGGAAATTTTCCTTTATCAAAAAAAATTATCTATATTTATAGGAGGTCATTGATACATTGCATATGGAATTAGATTTCCAGAATGAAGGAAGAAATGGAGAAAAATGTGCTAAAGATTTAAAGAAATTCGAATATGTATATGTGCCAAAAGTTTATTGGAATCTTAGCAGCAAAGTATGTAATTTTTATTCATGCAAACTTCTATATATAAAGATTACATTTTCTTCAATTAATATTCCTTAATGTATCTTTTGAATCACATGTTAATGTATCATCTTCTTTTTAAATTTCTTTTTTTATTTGTCAATTATAATTTTATTTATTTATTTATATTTACAATATAAAGTCCCTTTCACTGTATCAATTTCTGTGATTCTTAAATTTTCAGAAGCATAAATTTTTATTTATCTTTAATTCTTAAGTTGCTCTTTTTTTTAAATTGTATTTTATATTCTTAGAGGATTCTTACAACTGAATGGATTGATGGTATTAAAATCACAGATGTGGAAGGAATTAAGGCTCAAGGATTAAACATTTCGGATGTCGATAAAAAACTAGTCACTTTAATGGCAGAACAAATATTTCACACAGGATTCATACACGCTGATCCACATCCAGGGAATGGTATTATTTTTTTTTATCAAATATATTTAAATAAATAATATTTTCTCATAAAAAGAGAGATGGTTTGCAATATTAAGGCATAAGATTCCTTATCCATTGTTACTGTGGACTTTATAACCCAATATAACTACAGTTAAGAGGCTATATTAATAAAAAATATGACATTCTGACAATCTCGATTTGTATAGTTCTAGTAAGGAAGGGAAAGGATGGAAAAGCGCAAATAGTGCTACTAGATCATGGCTTATATGAACACATGACAGAGAAGGTGAGACATACTTTATGCAATTTATGGGAATCAATGGTTTTGAGAGATGAAAATTCCTTAAAAATTCTTGCAAATGATTTGAACGTGAAAGGTACGTTTACATACGGTAACAATTTTTTTAATAGTATATCTATTTATATTATACATTATAGTTTAACTCTGTCATACTTTTTTAATTTATAACATCTGCAAGATATTAATTTATATTACTTATATATATTATTTCTATTTATTGTATACATACTAGACTTATTTATTGTTTTAATTTTAAATACTATACATCCACAATCATTTTTAAAATTTCATACAATTGAAATATATTCTATAAAATATATTCCATACGTTTTTAAATATTAAGTCTTCTAAATTAAATCTTCTAAGTCATCAAAATATTTGCACCTTTGATTTAAAAAATTTTTGACATTACATTTCTGATGTATTCTCGATATGTATTATTTCAGATTACATAGTATTGGTGGAAATGTTATGTCAAGCACCATACAAAATTTCTTTCGCATCATTGGATAATATGACACTGGAAGATTATATGAGAAAACGGGTAAAAGAGCGATTCGATAAAATAACAGCTGCATTGCAATCAATGCCTAAGTGTATGATGCTAATAATCAGGTAAAACGATGCAGTTTTTTTTCGTTCGCACTTTATTTATTATACGAGTTCCAATTTATTAAGCTTTTCTTTAATATTTCATTTTCTCAGAAACTTGAACACAATACGTGCTATTATCAAAGATCACGGAGACATTATCAATAGGTATAGGATAATGGCAAGAATCGCGACACGTGGAAAATATCAAACTGCAAAACAATCTTTTTACGAAAATATCGTGGGTATTTGTAGTATCGTAAAATTCGAAGCTCATATCTAGTAAGTTGATTAATGACTATCTTTTTCATGAAAAACATAATATCGAATTCCCTTATTCTAATATTATCGGATGTTTCGAAATATTTCTTCTATTTTATGATTTTCTCTCAATGCATAATAGAAAAGCAATACAAGAAAAATCTTGTTTAAAACAAATAACTTTTCCAAAATAAAGGAAACCCTACAGAATAAAAAAGATATTAGGATAAAGGGAATTGATTCTATAAATTATTAAAGATACATAATTATCTATTTTTAATATCAAAACTTTTGATTTCTGCAATATCAAATAGAAAATGCTTTGTTCAATATTTTGATATACTTTTATAATAATTTTTTAATAATTTCTTACACTTTTTTATCTTTTTCAGCTTCAACAATCTCTTACAATGGATAACTAAACTTTATCTAACTTTTTTGAAGTTACTTGGTTACACCAATGTTACACCAATCTTACAAACATTGTAGCAATTTAATAAAAAATTTATATATTGTAACATATTATATTTAATATGTTGATTATGTCAGAAATAATAAAATAAGTTTTATAACGATGTTATTAAGATTAAAACTGTTTCTTATTGATCATTCATATTAAATTTTAATATTTAAAGCAAGTTATATTTTTTTCGCATTTTTATGCACATTTTTCATATCGATAAAAGTTAATTAATTTTATTGTCATTTATATAGATTTCAATAGATTTATAAACTAAACTAATTATAAGGATATTATTCATTTTTTTTCCATTATCTTGTATTAACAAATAATATAAATATATATAAAAGATACATAATAGACTGAAATAATTTTAACTGTTAAAAAAATTAGCTGCAGAAGTTGCTTTTCAAAATAAGAAAACAGGTTGCTTTTAAAAAAAATTGTATTAGAAAAAAGATAAATTACACAATAATTTTGACAGGAATATAATCATACTAACATGGAAATTTCTTCTCTATATCTGGCTATGTGGAATCTTTTTTTCACTTTATTATTTTAATTACTGTTGATGCAAGAAAACTTATCAAAAGATTGTCTATCAAAATAATAGGTGTCAGATTTTATTTTCAGAAACGTCAAACTGTCAAAGTCGTGAAATAAAATTTTAAAATTCACTCGTCTGAGCAGAATATTTGATCGGCCAATCAAAATGAAGGAAACTTGGCGCCTCTTGCCGGATTGGTCAATCAAACGCAATTCTGCCTAGGTAGATTTTCGAAATGTATATACATGCACTATTTTCACCAGTGCATGTATACACAGATATATAAATTAATCATCGTTAAAAAAAATTTATCGCTTTTTCAGAATAAAAAAAGGTTCTGTATTTAAAAAAAAGCTGCGAATAAAAGACAAGCTACGTAATAATTTTGACAGGTAGAACGCAATCATACAATCATATTCTATAATTTCAATAATATAATTATATATATTCCCAGCAAACACCAAGTAACAGTTATATAATTGTTAGTTATAATTTCCCACTCAACAATATAATTGTTATTTAGCACATAACAGTTATATAACATATTACAGTTATATTATTGAATAAGAAATATAACTAACAATTATAACAGTACTTGTTACATAACTGTTATATAACTGTTATATAACTATTAAGTAAGTTATATAACTATTACTTGGTGTTTCCTGAGTATACAGGGTGTCACTTAATTGGTGCCCATTATTTATATAGCGATATTCCTCGTGGAAAACTAAGTCGAAAAGTCCTGAACTATTTTTTTCTATAATGTATAATAAAAAGCGGTAATTATTGAGTAAAGTTGCGCCAATAAGCACCGACCTTTAGCCTCCTTGACGAAATTTTTTTTTAAGGAAACGCTTTTAACGGAAGAAATATGATTTTTAAAAATAAAGTTTTTCGTATTATAGAAGAAAAAAATGGTTAAAAAAAGAATCGTTTCAAAAAAATGGTTTCAAATTTTCTTCATTATAGAGAAAAATGGTTCCGGCCTTTTCGACTCATTGTCAGTTTTCCACGAGGAATATCTGAGAATATCGCTATATAAATAGTGGGCGCCAATTAAGTGACACCCTATATATCTGAGTTTGCGCGACGCGCTGACTGACACGTAACGTCATTGGTCGATGTTGCGGCCAGCGGCAAAGACTGGCGATAATAACCTGTCTTCTCGCGGTCTTGTCGTGTCGGGAACTGGAAGAAGAGAGGCGAGGAAGGATACGCGTGAGATACGCGTGGAATACGCGTAACGTTGCGTGCAATCGGACCATTGGACCTGCCGCTCGTCCTCTCCCTTGATGCGCGCGTGCGATCTCGCGACAGGTGTGTGTGATGATCTCCGTGACGGTGACGGCGAGCGTATCATCATCATCATCGGGGACATCGAGGCCGCGCTCCCGGGAATACGTCAATAGGATCCTGATTTATTGACGAAGGCGCGAAGCGTCCGAGAAAGATGACGGAGAGCCTGATCAATGAGTGGCTGGCGGACTGCAAGGATGTCTCGCCATCCGAGCTCCACACGTTCGCCAGCACGCTTTCGCAGGATAACGAGATCGTGCGAGCGCTCTACATGTTGCTGGAGGAGCGCACCAAGTACAGCGAGGTACATGTCCCTGATTCAATTGGCGCAAAATTGCGGTCAATTGCATATATGTGGTCTGGAAACGTCATTACATTTAATCTATCAGTGCTGTCTCTTGTGCAGTATATGTCAATATTAGTCATATGTGTGTCATATGTCATGTGTCATATATATAGGGAAAATGTCATGGAGTTATTATTGTACACGAGAAGAAAAATAATATTAATAAAGTAGTTTATAATTAGTTGTTAAACCTTAACGAAGGTTTGTAAAATGTATCAGCAATTTTACAAACACTTGTTGAGGAGATGCTTATTATCATCATTGTGAGAGATTTATTTTTTAAAACTGATTGTTTATATTCCGCTTATCTTGGGTCATTGTTGCAGTTGATGGATACAGTATGTAATCAGTTATATAATTTTTATCGATCTCGAGAAATAGAACTGCAAAGGTTCACTCTGCAATTCCTACCGACTCTGATATATATTTATCTAAACTCAGCTGCGCATGGTGACATTAAGGTAAAATTATACTATATATTATTATAATTAAGAGTATATATGATGTATCATACATAAAAAACAATAATATTCTATCAATTTGTTTATCAACTGTATCATTTCTCTATTGTGTTTTATGCTATCTCATTGTATATAATTGATATTTTAAATAGTTATATAATGGAAAACATGTGTTTACATGAAAAAAAATTGCCATCTTGTGTTATACTTAACTATTTTATATTGTAGCATGGTAAAAGAATTATTTATATAGCTCTAAGATAGATCTTGATTTGATCTTGATTGATTGATTTGATCTTTGACATTATATTGATCTTTGATATTATATTTCTTATGAAAAAGAACTATTCTTGAGAGTATTTTATAAATTCTACAGTTATATACATTCTGGTTTCAAACATATAATACACTTGTTAATAATATTTAATTTCCAGAGCTGTCGTTCCCTTGAGACTCTATTAATTGGATTATATAATTTAGAAGTGGTCGATAAATCAGGACAACAGAAAGCAATCTCATTTAGATTACCATCGCTTGCCATGTTATCCATATATCATGAGGTATGTTAATCATATTTATGGAACGCATAAAAATGAACAAGAAATTAATAACAGAAATAATATAAATCACAGATATATAAATTATTTTTTTTTCTTAACATAGATTAGAATACATAATCAGTTATTATAGAATTTTATAAATCATGCACTTTTTCTTTTTTAATTTTAATAAAAATATAAATCAGAATCAGAAGTATATGAAGCAAATTTTATATATAGATTAATTTTCAAAATTAAACTATATTTAATTTACAAAGTATTTAACATGAATAATCTTAGAATAATCTTATTAAAAAATTTTCTGTGTTAAAAGAAAAAAAAACTTTCTAATTTAAGATTATTCTATTGCAAAATTACTAGATTTTCTTAGATAATTGTTCAATATAATATGTTCTTTGAAACAGCCTGCAAGTTTAGCACCAGCCTCCCTAACAGAAAGTGCAGTGCGTCGTTTTGAAGAGTGTAATTCAAAGCTTGTGAGCTGGGGTCCATTGCAACAAGTAGAAACGTTGAATGCACAAAACAGGTTGAAAGTCATGACAGCTCTGCTTTTTATCTATAATCAACAACTTGGTTATATAAATAAATTCGCTTTAGAACAATTGTGCAAGGTTGCAACAAAGTGAGTTTAGTTTTTAGTCATAAAGATGCAGACATTAAATTTGTTACATTTTCACCTTTTAATCACAATTTTCAATTTTATTTCTGGCGCAGACTTGTCACTCAAGGGTTCATGAAACCAGGACATCATCAACGCTCTTCATACGGCAGTGAGTCTAGCTTTGTTCCAAGGCTTTTGCCACGTATACCAGTATCCAGCCAATTTCTCTTGGAATTTTTGCATGCTGTATATTTTGCCATGTATGTAATGCATTATTTGCAAATTTAACAGGATTTTTCACAATCTATTTTCTCCACACACTTTTCTCATTATCTTAGTATATATTAACAAATATAAAATTAGCACAGCATTTGGACTAATTTGTGCTAGCATTGCATATCTTTATATATAGGATTACATTTCCTCAGTAAAATACTTCGATTTGTAGGTATAACGAATGCTGGTATATAGGAAATCAAGCTGTGGAAGATATTCATAATAGAGCATGTTACGAAGCATATCCAAATGTAATGTTGGTTACCAATGCTGTGCGAAATTCCGCCAGTTCTGGAGCACCAGGTAATTATTTTCATATATGATTAAATTTAAATTTGAGATATTAATTTAAGTATAAAATTTAAATACTCCAAATTCAAATACTCCAAAATACTCTAAATATTTTATAATCTCTTTTATATCTTATTCAGGTCAACCGAGCGATGGACCAATTGGAATTAGCGTTGCACTGTCCCCGGCAACTGCTACGCCAACCGTTTCAAAGTCTATGATCACAAATGCTTCCTTTCGTACTAAAAAATTGCCAGGTATGTTCATATATTGTATCTATATGTATTATAAATTATTAATTTTTCTACGACGACATGTGATAAAAAGTAAAGTTGTCAGGAGCAATAATAATGAAGAATAAGAGAAATGTAATATCTTTTGAGAAAATACCTGAAATTGATATTATATATATTTTTAAAAATGAAATATATATCTAAATTTATATCTCTAAATTTTTATTATATATCGATAGATAGTATAATATGTAGTTGTATTCATTTTTATATTAATTCTTTCATTTGGCGCTTTTGAGAAAAAGCCTTTCAAAAAATTCGTTTACATAATTTGCTCGAAATCACATACAAAATTAATTTTCATAATCGAACTTGGTAATTGGTTATTGTGTTTTACGCAAGTTGTACATGTGGGCGAGTATATCTGAATAAAAGTGCTAAATACTAACAGAATATTAACATCAGTGCTATATTTTCCATTAAAATAGCTAACATGCATAGAGATAAAATTTTAATCGTGTGTTGAAATATATTAACTTTATACCTTTTACACAACAGACATAAATAATACACAAAAAACAGATATGCATGGACGTGAATGTATTCGAGTATTCTTAGGTCCAAGTTTGCATGTGACGTCCCTCTAAGTTTTATAAAATTATTGCTGAATTAAAACGTCTTTTTTTGTCCCAAGAATGAATTAGTTGCCCAAACAAGTAGATATTGATATAATAATTATACACACACATTTTTGGGTAAACCACAATGTGCAATGTACTATGTATTTCCCCTCCGCCCCTTCCCCGCTCACTCTTATCTGTATTCCATGATTTGCTTGTGATAATTCGCAAAAATCATGAAATACATGTACAAATAAAAATAAAGTGAAAATTGACTAAACTCGAATTCGCATGATATAAAGTTTTAAAATATATACAATAAGTTAGAGAGAGAATCCAAAAAATGTGGATTGCGCGTCTATGTCTACTAGACGATCTGGATGAGAAGTTATTTGCGGTCGAATTGAGCAATTGTCAAGTCGAGAAGCAACAGCAACCGGCAGTATCTGGCAGCAAACGTCGTCCATGGCATTGGAAGCACACGCTTCCAAATACGGTCGATAAGAAGGACCCGGGCATGGGAAAGGCGCAATCTTCCTCCTCGTTGGAAGGTTCTAGACGTGGAAGTGTATGCAGTAGCAGTCAAAGCTCGCCGATAAAGTCCTCTCCTAAAAGGAGCAAGGACCAACAATTAAAGAAAGCGGCTCTCGACGACGGCAGTCCGAAAAATAAAAAAGATAATAACGTAAAGTGCGACTCCACTTTTTCCGACGATAGACTGACGGCCGTTAATGCGCATCTGTATAGCGTGTTAGAGGAGCAGGCTCTGGGCGAGATTATTCGTGAATCGGTGGACAGTGTATATACGGAAGGCAACAACAGAGTAGATCGATGAAATTTTGCGTCACTGCCGCACTGTCATCAAACATATGGTATTATCACTTCAGTTACAACCACTATAGGATGGCGTAAATCTCATCACGCTATGATATCTCCGTCAGACTTACGATTCTCATTATTGTTTTCTTATTCGGTATACACACTAGCAGCGCACACACGCAAAATAATGTCGTTGACTTGTAATAATCCATCGTGATCGTGGATGTATTCCTTTCAGAAGTATCACTCCCAGCTATAATGAGACATACGCATAAAACAAAATCTAAACAGAAACCAGCGCATGACTGGAAATATGCATGTCGTCACGGCACATTTATCTTCCCGCACCGAGAAATTCAAGTATATTGCTTGACTAAAAAATGTACTTGATGTATTCTTTTCCTCTACTAACTGTACTTCTTGTCTGTCTCTCACGTTTATATTCTCATTTAAATATTACTTGCGCAATTTGTCTTCTTTTTTTATTTTCTGCACTCTATATTTCCCTCTCTATATCAAATGTAGATTTTATATGTTTAATATTTTCTACTTCCTATAAATGTTCTGTCCCACTCGTTTAAAATACATCTATGTATTATGAACATATAATTGAATATAGAAAAAATAAAAGAAATATATTGTGGTTGACACACACGTACATATTGTAATGCATTTTCGTTGAGAACAAATACATGTTCCTTTATCGCGTAATTAATGTAATTTATGTGCTATTTAAACATAATTTTATTATTCTCTTCTACGCAAACAGAAATAAATCATATTTATGTTATAAGATATTTAATATATGCAATTTATGGATATTATGTAGAATGTATATGTATGTTTTGCTGCCTCTAAGAGACGCTTGTTAATTTTTAATATTGCTTTTATTATTGTCAATTCCAATTTAACAGTAAACTTTTGTTTACTTATGATACAGGAAACAATATTGTATAAAAATTTTCTTTTGCCCTCAGATGACATACCAATACAAGTTGTAAAAGATGATACTATCGGAGAGGGTAAAAGTAACCTGGTATCAATCACGGAAGAACAAGAATCAACAGAGCCGAACCGTATTGGTTCCATGAGACAATCAAAGGATCAAAAGACTGCTTCAAAGATTACAAATTTCCCTGTACTCGGTAAGAAACCTAAAGAGAAGGAGGGGAAGATAATGAAAAACACTCATGTTGCATTGTCTGAGAAGGAGAAGAAGCTCGGTTCCCAAACGACATCGAAAGAGAACATTAAAGGAAGTTTATCCATGTTGAGTAATAGTGAGCCACAAGCGGAAGTCGATGGAAATATTAATGGGTGTGCAATTCGAAAGAAAAATAACAGTGTAGAAAATACGATCATAATAGATTCAAACGTTGCGTTGATCGAAAATGAGAGACTGGCATTAAATAATGATGTTACCGATAGTAGTATGGAAAATTCTATCAATTTAAGGGCGCATAATGAAACAGAGTCTATGGCTTCTTCTATCCAAGTTAGCTCTGTTTAATGACGATAAGAGTCTACAAGTTATACAAAATGTTATATATATAAATAGTGATGGGCTGAAAACATATTAAGCAAATAAGTCGTTCTCTTCCAACTAGCAAATCTGAAAATCCGTGTCTAACATGTACATGTTGCCTTTTCCTAAAATTATTTAAGATCACACACTATTTTCCCAATAATAATATGTGTACATTACCACTGTATTGCAATATTTCGAATAGGAATTATATATTTTTCTCGACATGTAGAGCAATTTAATCAGTCCATTACTCTATTGATCTCCATGATAAATCTAAAAAATGGGAGAGGGAACAATATGAACTAAAGGTATACATGATTGTTTAATATTTTGTGTGCATATTAGTATATATTGACTAATTTTTGTAATTAAATTTCTATAATTTATTCGATATATTTTATATATATACATCAGAATGTGTAGTATTGTAATCTCCTTATCCTCATATGGTTATCGAGTCTCACTTTTAGAGATTATAGATCATTATTATAATCCAGAAAACGAGTATTATCACACAATACAATGTAATATCAATGTATTTATGTTTAACCCAGATGTGCCTTGATGCACCTGTGATGAAACTTTCTTTATCGTCCCAGATATGTAGATAATAAATTTATGATGAAGGGAAGAAAGGAAGAATATCTAGATAAAATTACAATGTCGCTTAATTAGTAAGCGGATAAATATGTATCTATACAAATATAGAATATCAGACATATCTGGGTTGAATAACATAAATCTATTACTTTTGTCATAATTGTTCCGAAATGATATTAAGAATTCGTGACAAATCATTTGTTTTTGCAAACAGTTGCAAACAGTTGTAAACATTTATATATACAGATGTATACATGCACATATTTATATATAAGGTGCTCCAAAACTCTATCCAAAATTAACTAAAAAATATAGTTTTATTTGCTTTTTCATTCTGTAAAATTTAGTTCACAAGCACTTCCTTTTCAATCATTTAATTCGGAAATTATCAATACTTCGACATCACAAAATCCTATTCAAAATCACTATTCAAAAATTTTATTCGGTGGTTTTGAAACATCTTGTATATATTATACATATATGTGTAATTGTTGGAAATAATTATGCGAAATTTGAATGTAAGAGAGACTTTATTCTCTCACGTGAAACTTGACTCACGTTGAAAATGGTCAACTAGTCGAGAAAATATTTGCCATTTGTATATAAAAAATTGGGAATAGAATAGCAGAAATATTTTTCAAAGAATTTGGAATTCAATTTTATTTCATGTTTTATTATATATATCTCGTTATTTATATTTAAGCGTGATTGTACAGGTTATAATCAGATCGATATAATCAATTTTCTAAACTTTTTAATTTGATACATTCAACGATATAGAAATTATAAAAAGAAGTAACGACATAAAGAGTTATTCTCAGATGCAATATGTATTGTTTTCTCACTGTGTATCTCCTTATAACATGTAAATATACAGATATATAAAGTTAACAAATAAAAAATACATCATATAGTGTGTGTTTAATAATTAATTTTTCTCTTAGAATTTTAGAAAAATTGATTCCATATTTTTCAAAGGATACTATGCTCAATTCCCAATTCTTTATGTTCATTCTGAGTGCACACAAAGTTGTATTAATCTATATTAATATGTAAATATATATATATATAATTAACAAAAATATTAATTGTATAGAAAAGGAAGAAGAAAAGGTTTAACTCAAATATAAAGAACCACATATATCGTCAACTGCATTTGTTAAAATAAGTCAGTTAATTATTCCAAACTGTGAAACAATATATCATAAAAGTGAAACACATTGGAATCGATGCGACGTTTAAGGATCACTGGTTAATTTAATTACCTTATGGCCTATTGTATTAACTAAAGTGTAAAAATAGATTTTAAAAATACATTGAAGTGTTACCCGAAAAAGTTGATAATAGCAATGATAAGTGTAAATGCCATATTACTTTATGTGATTTTTTATTTTATATTTTTTAGGTTTAAATTTTTTATTTATTATTATTTAAATTTTGCACCCCTTAATTTTTAAAGAGATATATTGTAGATTTTAAAGAGATACTGCATTTTTATATCTATATATTTTTGTGAAAAATCATTTTTAAAAAATTTTTAATTTTTAAGAAACTAGATTCTTTTAGATGTTTTTTACTTGGGTTAATAAATTCAAACTATTTTTAAATGCTTAATAATATCGCTCAAAATGCTTTTTAGAATAACAACAAAATTCGCGATTCAGATCATTGCTATCAATTTTTCAGAGCAAATTCGCAACTGTAAATCCTCGATTTGACCACGAAAGGAAAATAAGTAGCTCTCTCCTTTATACGACAGCTAAGGAAGACAAACGGACGGATTACCGTACTTTCCTTTCTCGTGATTCTATTCACAATCCGCGTCAGCTTTTGTCGGACGATTTATTTATTTCTTACCATTGCACTTTTGTATTACATTTGAAAGATGTATTGAATTTTTAGGAATGCAGGAGAATAAGGACAAAACTGAGCGCGATAAATATTAAAATATTAAAAACCCCCGCAAGCGCGGGTCGATTCAATCCCCGAAAATATAAGAATCCAAATTTCTAAGAATGTTAGCCAGAGAATGCGAGATATTCGAGATAAATTCTTACATTTAAAACTCTTCGATGTCCGACAGTTCTAGATTCTAAAGACACTGAGAATTCTGAATTCTTTCCTCTCGGAATCCACCGATCCTAAAATTATTTAACTTTCTCGCGAAAGTTTAACTTTCAACTTTGCATTTCTCGGAAAGAGAGAATCTTCAAGTTTCAAATTTTCGTTCTATTTTTTTTTGACAGCCGAAATTTCTTTCGTTCACGAAATTTCAATTTGTTTCAAAAAATTGGATCATGCCCCTGTCGATGCCGCACGCGGTCATGTCGACCGCTACATGACAGAATATGACCGCGCAAACTGAGGGTGACGTCTATCAATTATTATCTGGGGATGACAATTAATACGCCAGAAATTTCGGCCGTATCGGGAATAGATTATTAACAGATGATACAGTTACGTGTCGCGACACAAGCATGACGAATCGACAATATTAGTTTCATGCTACAGGAAACGTGCGTCATACGTCCTTCGATGTATTTACAGACGCAAGATATCCTTTTCAACGTTCTCGTAGAACTGTTTCATTTCATAAATTCTTTTATTTCTAAAATAAATATTTTAAGTAATAAATAATAAATGAATAATAAAATATATAAATAAAAATATATAAATAAATAATAACAAATAAAAATTAATAAATAATTAGCAAAGAAAAAGAGAGAAATTAATCTGCTTAAATGACATTACGTAACATTGTAAAACGAGACATTATTTAATATGAATATAACATAATTATGAAATTATTTTGTATATCTCTTATCATTTTATTAAATTTATTTATTTATTTTATTAAATTGCTCTCGGCAAATTTGCCCTCGACAAATTGTTTTCATTCTTTGTCGGAAAATTTTGCTCGACTTCTGTTAAAAGAGATTCTGCTGCGTTGAATATATAAATATATAAATACATAAATAAATTTAAGAAAGAGAGAGAGTCTTGGATTCTTTTAAAGTCTTGGGATATCTCCTTGTACTTTAAAAAAAAAAATATATATATATAATGATTTTTCACCCCAACCTTCGGGGAATGCGACTCTTTAGAGATTCCTCATACATATAGAATTTGTAATTTTGAAGAGGAGAGTCTGGAGATATTGTATTGCATCCTTCTCATTCATTTGGAGAGAAATATCAAAATTTATACGTGTGTTTACAAATTTAAAATTTTCCAACTTTTATTATATAATTATATATGCTGATTAAATTACATAGAATTACTATAATTTCTTATAAACCGCATTTTTAACGAGAGAGGAATTATTAAAGCTATCAATTTAAACAAAATGCAACTCTATTTTAATGTTTACTATTTATTTATTTATTGCTTGCTATTTATTTATTTATTTAATACTTATTGACATTATGCGATGAAACTTTACATCTATATAAACCGTAAAAATTCCTCAATTTTTTTCAATTTAAGAATCCCCTTTTACTTTATCTTCAAAAATAAAAGAGAAGAAGATTGAACTGTTTTAAATTCTTCGAACACACACTCGTGTCGTTTTAAAAGTATGCATCTAACGATTTTTAATCCAATATTCAGGATGCAACTCTAGATTTATTCCTCATATATAGAATTTATAATTTTGAAGAGGAGATATTATATGTCGCATCCTTTTCATTCATCTAAAGAGAATTATCAGAATTTACAGAATTTGTGTGTTTAACACAAATTCAAAGTTCTCCAATTTTTATGTAACATTTATATAACTGTTACATGTTATGTAACTGTTAAATAACAATTATATTGTTGAGTAGGAAATTATAATTAACAGTTATACATATAAATGTTATTTGATGTTTGCTGGGTATGTATACTGATAGATACTGAAAAAAAGTTTAAATTACATAGAATTATTTTTATAAACCGTATTTCTGATGAGAGATTAAAGATGTTAATTAAAAAGAAATCCAGTTCCAATTTAATGTTTGCTATTTAATATTTATTGACATTACGATGAAACTTCCCAGCAAACATTAAGGGCCGGTTTCACAATTAGAGTTAAATACGTTAAACTGGGTCCTGATTGATCCAATCGCTACTTAAACTCGGAATAACTGGATTGTGGAACTAGGCCTAAGTAACAATTATATAATTGTTAGTTATAATTTCCCACTCAACAATATAATTGTTATTTAACACATAACAGTTATATAACATGTAACAGTTATATTGTTGAATAAGAAATTATAACAGCTAACTGTTACTTGGTGTTTACATCTTTACAAACTTAGAACAGTTTCTCGATCTTTTCAATCTAAGAACCTTTAATCTTACTTTATTTTCAAATTTAAAAGGGGAGAGACAAGTTGTGAGATCTTTTCAATTTAAGAATTCTACTGAATCCTACTTTATTTTCAAACTCAAAAGAGGAGAGGGTTGGACTGTTTTAAATTCTTTGGAAACGACAGACACTCGTGTCGTCTTAAAAGTGCACATCCAATTTTTCGGAGGGGATGCAATATCTCTCCCTCTCTTTATCTACAAGTTCCGTACATAATATGCATAGACTCTGCAACTTCGGAGGGAGGAGAGTCTCCGGAGACACCGCAACCCTTTCTCGTCACCTGGAAAGAGATATCGGGATTTATACGTGTCTGGTTGGGCTCGTGTGACCTCTATTCGGTATCGCTCTCGGAACACACCCCGCGCGCGACACTTCAAAGAATGGGCGCATTGTGATATCGCGCAGCTTCACGAATCCTCCTTACGACCTCCGGAATTACCACCGCCATGTTCACGCGTCGACGACGATCGCTCGCTCGCGTATCAATATCAAACTCCGACCAAAGCCCAGGATATTAAGCCACCCCTCCCCCTCCCCCATTCCATCCCCCTGTTACCCCTTCTTTCCCCCTTTCTCTCATCGGCGAGCGTCAATCCGCTCTCGTAACGCAATCATCCTTTCTCACCCTTTCGTCGCCCCCCTCCCCCTCTTCGAGGAAAATCCTTCGGAGAGATTTCTCCTGTTCGCCCGCGCGAACAGGATACGTTTCCGACGACGGAGCTTATCGTCGTCGCCAGGTTCCCGTGAGCGAGGAACGATGTTCAAATCGCGCCAGAATCAGCTGTTTGAGGTCAAGCAGCTGAAATCTGCATTAACGCGATACGTCATTGGAGGACTCTGGATTTTTTGTGAAGAACAGCTTGTGTAAAAGCACCAAGTCCGAAAAATTGAGCGCACTTCTGTTAAGTGTCCGCTGAGTATCGAAGCGACACGTATTTTTTAAAGATTTTATAGTATTGTGAGTTTAGATTCTCGCTATTTACAAGTAATTGCTATTTATAAAATACTGTAGTATAAATAATGTATAAATAGTTTAATAGTTAAATAGCGTGTAAATAATTTATATATATTAAAATTTGTTAATCTCAAATGACGAAAATTTTATAGTTATTCAGTGGAAAGACGTAACAAATATATGAAATCAAAATATTTTAAATTTTATTATTTGGGAATTATTTCGAGAAAACAAATAGATATATGTATAAGCACAAAGCACGTATTCGAAAAACTAGTTAATATACAATATGATACATTCTTTTAAGTGAAAGTTTCGACACACTTTCTCTTCATTTTTCCAGAGATTTATGGCTTATAATAGCTTTGTTCAAATCTGATTTTAATGTAAATTTTTGTTCTTTTAACTCTTTGTCAATTGTCCATTGTTAATTCATTGATAATATATAATCAGTAAAGATAAAATTATTATCATCCACTCCATTTGATGATAAGATTTCATATTTTATATCTGTTAATGATCGAAAAACAAATATTTAGCTAGACTATAAGAAGCAGATACAGACGGACCCTTGCCGTAACAATGTGGAAAAATGAAGAATAGCATTCCAAGCATTCCAAGCATTTCTTTTTTTATTTGATATAAAAGTAGTAGAGAAACCAAATGAGCAGAAATATGGGATTGAAAAATGAAACTGAAGCGGTCGAAACAGATCAACAGGAAAGCTCCTAGAAGGATTATATTTATACTTCTACACAATTGTGAATCATAATTTATTATTTTATTATGGATTTGAATATATAGAAATATTTTTGCATAATCATTATAATAAAATTCAATAAATTGAAATAAATTGCTACTTACATTGGAAATTAATATAATTATTTTTATTTATTTTAATATAATTATTTAATATAATAATTATTATATAATAAAATTACAGTAAATATAATGTCCTTTTTAAGCAATATAATTGCAATTTGTCGAAGAGATATTATTTTAAGATAATTTTTGGATATTTGAAATGGTATCGTTTTATTTTTTTCAATCGATATTGAATTGATAAAATATCTTAGTAAATATGAAAATAAGAGAATAAGAAATTTTACATTATGTTAAATTATAATAATTTGTTATGCTTTGCGCAAAAATTAATATAATTTTTATATTTTATTAATGTTTAATATACAATTTTTTAAATATAATTTATAACAGATTTCAGGATTCTTTCGAACTTATCTACTAACTATTACATATCAATGCGTAGCCAGAAGACTCAGCATATGCTGCATTCTGATGCCAATAAAGAAAAGATGGAGAGATAACCCTCCAGGAGATTTTAAAATTGTATGGAACTCGAAATAGTAAGCTTAATTTTAATTAAACATAATTTATTTTAGCTATTTCGATCTTTTTGGATTTTATATTTTTTTCTTATTTTTAGTAATACAGAAGTGAGGATTTTGAAGAATCCAGAATATTTTTATATGACAAGGGGATCCAATGAAATTTATCCATTAAATATCGTTAGAGGAACATATTGCAAAGATACTTCACCTCGTCTCTTAATAAATCGGAAACTTTTACATGTAATTTTTATGTTAATTTTAGCAGTAGTTAAGAAATATGAAGATTAATTGCATGTCTTATAAATACATTAAGTCAATGAGTCAATATATTTTATAATTAATTAATAAAATAATAAACATTATTTTTACCTTTTTGTCTGTAATAGAAATTTTGTAGTTCACAGTTATCTATTTTTTTAGATATTGTTGATATTATTTTGATTTAATTTTCCGATATTCTAAACAATTTCATTTAATATATAAAAGTAAGAAGTAAAATAAATTTAGTAAAAGTAAAATAAATTTAAAATATCTTCCTCAGATTCGGTTATTCTTTTATCTTCTCTTTGTATTTTCCTTTTATCATATTACTGAATTGATTCAAATCTTTTTTCTTCAATCTCTAATACATCCACATTTTTCTTATTTTCTAATACATTATTGATTATTGTGTTTTCTCTACTTACTATACGTGTACTTCCGTCTTCATTTTTTTTCATATTTTCATATTTGAAAATATTCTCCCCATTTCGATTTTTCTAATTTCTCGTCTGATCTTGGTCTTCTCTCTCCCTCCTTATTAATCTTTCAATATGTATAATTATATTATTAGTTATTTTGATATATTAGGCCGTATGTTTTTGTTATATATTTTATTATATATATATTATTAGTTTCTATAACTAAAACGTTTATTAAATACAAAAATTAAAAAAAATTTTTTAAATAAAAACAAGAAACAAAGTAAAAGCAGAAAAGTCTGGAAAAATAGAAATAAAAATAATCTACCAAGTGAGACGTGAGGGAGGGGGAGGTATACATTTAAAATACTTATTTTAGTTTTAAGTAACGAAAACTTCACTGATGTTCATACATATCACGTTCATATTTGGAAAAGGAAATCTATCGATCTGTCAATAGTACGTCGCTCTGAATTTTATTTATAGATTAATGATAATCAGCAATTCCTTTAATTCGAGCAATTCCTTTAATTGTGTAGAGTAAACAACTGTTGTATCAGCAAATGCGTTGTGTATTTTGCGCGTCGCCTTCCTGAAGCCACGCCGACTCTATGTTCCTTAACAAAAAAATATCCATTTTGTCCCCGTCTATTGTCCCTAAAATTTTGGAACGGACCATGGAAACTTCCTTTGTATTCAACAATTCGACCAGTTTAAACGTATATCCCCTCCAGTGCCAGCACACCGTCCATGCCCCTATAACGTGCTGGCACTGACTACAGTGTACAGTTGACTCTGCATTATTCTAAATCAGATGTTAAGCAAAAGTGGAAATTAAAAAGCAAAGGCCAAGAAATACCTCACATAAGCGGCAACGTGAAGGAAAATCTGAAGGATAGAACGAGAATCTACAAGGAATTAATTAAATCGACGATTTTTATTTTGTCAAAAAGGTAATTATCACATTTTCTTAATTTAGTAATTCAGACTAAAAATAATCCTTCCATGTAAAAGGTTTTACGCGTCAATCGATTTATAGTATGAATAAAGCGAGAAGAGAGAGATAATATAGAATTTTAAAAAATTAAATAAAATAATATACACATACATATAATATAAATACGATTGAATTAAACAATAACATGAATAGACTCTTAGATACATTAAATTGCAGTTATGACTGGTAAAAGCTATTGCAGTAATTAAATTCTTTCCATAATATAAAATTTACTATGTACAAATGTATATTTTATTTTTAACACACATATATATTTAATGGTTATAATCAGAAATTAAAGAATTTTGAATTTAAATTTTTTTATAAATCTTTTACTCTTCCTTCTCATCATTCGGAAAAATTTAGAAACGTACACGAAAAATATATTTTCTTCTAGAATTTGCAAACATTCAGTTATCACCTATAATTAATACAATTAATTACAATTAGACTTTTATTAGTCGTAAGATTACATTTTAGTTACGTTGAGAGAGAGAGAGAGAGAGAGAGAGGGAAGGAGAGAGGGAGAGAGGGAGGGAGGGGGAGAGAGAGAGAAAGAAAAAGAGACAGAGAAAGAGAGAGAGAGAGAACGAGTGTGCTGCATACATATATTTCTTTGTATGTGTGATAACAAAAGTCTTTTATTGGTTGCTTACGGATAATATATAGTTTCTATTTTCTCTTTTCCCTTGCTTTGTTGCTTTGTTTTTCTAACGATTCATATTTTATAAACGTGACAATTTTTCTTCCGTCCACTTTCACTCATGTTCACTCATGAAACTAACATTTATATCTCGTTTTATGCTATGAAAAATACTGCAAATATAAATGTTTCAAAAATAATTGCAAAAATATTATTCTATATTTTCTATGATTTATTGAATTAATTATAGAGATTATTAAGTAGAGAATTATTAAGTTAGAATTGCCGTTATTTACGTGTCACTTTCATATCATAAAATGAAATAGAGTCAATTAAATTTAAATAAACAGATTCTATAAAGAATAATTGTTTTCTCCTTCTTATACATCTAAAATTTAGACTGCCATCAGAAAATCATCATAAAATGATTGTGTGACAGTTTCTGTTTAATTATTTCATAAAAAAATTATGAAGCTTTACATAGAATACACTATCTGGAAGAAATCAGCTTGATTTATGTTGTTTCGTGTTTAATAACATAATTTCTATATCTTCCTGTATATCTTGCAGATGCCTAACATAAAGCTACAGAGTTCCGATGGCGAAATATTCGCGGTTGACATCGAAATCATAAAATGTTCAGTTACTATCAAGACTATGTTGGAAGATCTCGGTATAGACGAGGCTGAAGAGGAAGTCGTGCCATTGCCGAATGTTAATTCCGCGATCCTCAATAAGATTATACAGTGGGCTACGTATCATAAAGATGACCTCCCACCACCATCATTCGAAGACGAAGCCGAAGAGAATTCTAATGATGATATCAGTTCATGGGATGCCGATTTTCTAAAAGTAACTATCCTTTGTAGATTACGTTGAAACTAAACAAAGTCTAGAATAAATATGTATTATGTTACTCAAGAGAATATTATATTTAGGATAAATTTTACTATAATTTTAAACACGAATATGTGTGTTTCATAGGTTGAGCAAAGCACTCTCTTCGAATTGATTCTGGCAGCTAATTACCTTAATATCAAAGATCTCTTAAATATCACATGCAAAACCGTCGCCAATATGATTGAAGGCAAGACAACCACAGAGTTATGTGAAATATTCAACATCAATCGTGATTGTAATATTTCAGAGGAAGAACAAGAAGAAGAGTGCATAAAGAAAGAAGAGAAGAAGAGTGTGAAGAAAAGAAGAAGGTAAAATCTTCATGTAGAACATTATTGCATGACTGGTTTTAGTATTTAACAATTTTATTATTTTAATAAATATTTTTTTAATGAAAATAAATTTTTATTTTTTTCCAAAAATGGTCAATTAATTGTAATAGAAATATTAAAATTACGTGATTACTATTTTCTATTTTACTATTACATCACTATTATTTATTTCCATTTTATAAATATAGAATAGTAATTGTCAAAATCACCACGTTTTAAATCTAAAATGAATACAAAAGTCAAAATAATGTCATCTAATATCGGCGACAACCAAAGAGCTTCGTGAAATATTCAACATCAAAAATGATTGTATTATTTCAGAAGAAGAACAAGAAAAGCGGTTGAAGAAAGAGATGGAAAAGAGTAGTGTGAAGAAAAGAAGAAAGCAAAATCTTCAATGTTGCATGGCTGGATTTAAATGGATTAGAATTTAACAATTTTATTATTTTAACAAATATTTTATTAGTGAAAGTAAATTTTCATTTTTTTATGTACTTTGAGAAATGATTAACTAATTGTAATAAAAATATTAAAATTATGTGACCATTTGCTATTCTACTACTACATCCACTATTATTTATTTCCATTTAAAAAATATAATAGAATAATAATTGTCAAATCTTACCATATGTTAAATCTAAAATGAATATAAAAGTCAAAATAATGTCATCTGACATCATATTGGTGTCAAACTAATGAAAATATATAAATTTGGTCAAATTAATGTTATAAGGTCAGGGCACAGATGGATATTATTAAAAGATAATGTATTTTTGAGAATTAAAATGTTTAAAAATTAATACTTTCTCTAGATGTATAGTATATAAAATTGCACGAAAAACAAGATATTCATGTTTGCTATGCGTGCTTTGTAAGATTGTACAAACTATAACAGTTTTATACCAAAAATTTTTCAATACTTTCCTTTATTTGATTTTAAGTAAAAGAAACCTTTCCTTAAGTGACTTGTCTTTTGACCAGATATCAAAAATAATCACATTATATCTAAGAAAAATTATAAGTAAACATAGTTAAAGCTTAGAGATTCTATAGTCATATCCTTAAAATTAAACATTCACATATAATATTGCTTGGTAATTAATTATAATATATTCATATACAATATAATAAAATTAATTAGCAAGCTATTAAAATTTATGCTTTTAAAGAAATGCATTTTTCTATAAATTATTCAAAGAAATCTAGATGTCTTGCGCGAGAGCTACATACAGAAAAATCTTTTATATAAAGATGAAAGAGAAATTGTGTGCAAACGATAAATCTAAAGAGAAAGTAAGCAAGTGAAGAAATATTGTATATGAATAATGATTGTAAATTAAAAATTATTGTTTCTATTGTCAAATTTAGGTATTATAAAAGCCATAAATATAATAAATTTATTAATTTATAATGTTAATAGAGGGAAATGTCATTTTCTGAATTTTTTCAAAGATATTATGCTAAAATATTTCTATTTAAATCAACCGTAACAAAATAATAAATCATAGAATTTATAATAGTGGAATAAATCGAATTTTTTCTGTTAAAATACTAAAAGTCATTGATCGACTTGATTGGAAATATATAATAATCTGTAGATTTTGATATAATTTGCATTCGATTTTATTTGTTCTGTAAATGATTGAAGTAAAATATTTTATAAATATTTCTGTTCTTTTTAATAGTAAAATTTAAATAAAATTTAAATAAAAATTTAAATAAAATAAAATAATGAAACAAAATAGAAATTCAAATAAAATACCGAATTGAAATTTCAATAAAAAGTAAAATAAATTTTCTTGTCTTTTTCCCCACTTTGTCAGAGATTTATGGCTTAATAGTTTTATCAAAATGTGTTTTTAATGGAAATTTTTATTTTTTTGACCTTTTGTCAACTGTCCATTAACATTGACTAAATATGCTACCAGTGAACATAAAATTATTATCATCCATCCTATCCGATGATAAAATTTTATTATCAAATTTTATCGGTTAACAGCAAAAGCAAATATTTAGCTAATTATAAGAAACATAGATACACATATAATAGACCGATCCTTAGATAAAATCAAAATGAAAAGAATTTATATTGAATTTATATGTATATATGATTATGTGTCGTATGCTTGCTTCAATGCCACATATTCAATCCCACATAGCCGAACATTTAGTTTCATCCCTACTATTCTTACTCAAGATAAAAAGAGACATGCCTAGAATGCTATTTCTATTCTTCATTGTTTTCGCATTGTCTCTTACGGCAGGAATCGGACTATTATGTATGTCTAGTAAGAAAAAATAAACTTAAGAAAAGACTATGCACATTCCGATAGAAATAGACAGACTCAAAATTACAATTTAGGTACGTCTCCAAAATAATCTGTAGGTATTATACCTCTTTCTTTTTCTTCTTTTTTCTCTCATATAGACAGGCTTTGAAAAATTTCCATTATACCATTAACAAAGATACCTTAACTGATTCAAAGATTTTGAAAAAGTAAATTTTTCTTATAAAGCCATTCAGTGCATTTCTCGGAATTTGTAAAGAAAAAAGTTCACAATGCTTCACATAAATGTACGCACACTAAATAAATAGTTAATACATTTGGAATTGAGCTCGTTTCCTACGGTCGCAACAATGGATTAACAAGGAAACTCCTGGATTTTCACTTAAAAGATTAGGATTTTATCTACAGCATAATGCTTTTGATGTATTGGAGAATGAATTAATATATTTTATCAAAAAAAGATTATATCTATACTTCTGCATTCCACAATTGTCAATTTATTTTCTTACGGATAATTTGAATATATAGAAATATTTTTGCACAATCATTATAAAAAAATTCAATAAATTAAATTGTTAGTCACATTATAAATTAATATAATTATTTTTACTTATTTTAATATCATTATTTTATATATATTAATTATAAATTAATATAATAATTATTGTATAGCAAAGTTACAGTAAATATAAGTTTTTTTTAAGTAATATAATTGCAATTTGCCGAAGAAATATTTTAAGATAATTTTTCGATATTTGAAATGATATCGTTTTATTTTTTTTCTTCTGTTTGTATTTTCATTTTATTTTATATAACATACTGTTCAATTTATGTTTCAAATAATAAATGTTTTCTCCAATCTCTCCAATATTTCCACTTTTTCTTTCGCCCTTTCATTTGAAGCATTCATTATCATGTTTCCTATGCATACACATACATTTTTATCTGTATACCTACCTTCAGAATATCATATCTCGATTGTGTATACATATGCGACTTTTGTTTGAGTTATATATTTAGATAATAATAAAATCTTCTATGAAGCTTCTATTAAGTTAATAAAAAAAATTCGATATCAATAACTTATAACATGATAAAATTGGCAACAACCAAAGCGTTAATATATTTATATATTAATAATTAAATCGCAGAGAGAAGAAGAGATAATATCTTCTCTTTTATTTTTTTATTGATATTATTACATCTCTTATATTCGTGATCAAGTCGGCATTGCATTATGAACATCTGGTTGACAAGAGTTATTGATAAGAGAATAGTGGAGTTAAAGAATAGCTGTCAAACTATCCGGATACGTTTACGTATACGTGTCGTTTATTCCTGCTATTATCCGTTGTTTGTGTGTCTTCTGTGTTTCTCATTAAAGTTCCTTATTATTTTTAGGAATGTTTTGTTATTTTACGTGGCCCGCGAGTGCCCGATTGCATTGATACATCGAAGTCATCGCCGCGGACGTAACAATATATTTCAAATTATTCACTTTCTTTAAAATATACATCAAATACGAATGTTTTGAATTATTTTTTGCTCCGTCTTAAATTTTCGTAAATAAGTTATTATAATATAAAAGTATTAAAAGAAACAAGAAAGAAATTTTGATAAAGATATAAAGATGATAGCATTAGTTAATAAACGTTAATATTGTATTGTTGCCTTTTAGACTACGCACTGGATTACATTCTTAATAACATTACGTAGTAATTTTGTTCTAATAACAACAGTCTTTATAATTCTATTAATTATTGATTTCTGAACACACACACTATTCTTATATATATTAAAGCGATTATTTTTGAATGATTAATGCAATATGTCAATTTCACTTCATTTATTTCTACTTTTTTTTGTATGCATTTTTTATGTCATTTCTTTTAATATTCAGATCGTGACAAATAAAAATCATAAATTTTACAGAAAACATTGAATTTCTTAAAAATTCAGTTCCAACTGTCTTAAATCTTCAAATAGACACTTTTGTAAATAATAGGCAATTGACATGGTATTTTAATGGTCTATATTTTAATGGTCTAAAAAGACCATTAAAATGACATTAAACAAAGTCATTAAGTTAAGTCATAAATTTTCAGAACAATAAGGATTGGAAAAGGAAAGAAGTGGTCTAAGAATTTGTTACAGCTGCCTTCATTGACCAATGAAATCTGTATACTGATTCGTAAATGAAACGCATTGGAGCATTTGGAGCATTTCTAAGCAAGAAAAATTTTTAGTGTGAATCACATGAAACACGGGTACGTGTCAGTCGTATGGGGGCAGTGGAGGAATACAGAACATATATTTGTGATTCTTTGCACATACAAGTATATATATATATATATATATATATATATATATATGATATAAGTATATATATACGAATTAAGTGACTCAAAAGCAAAAATAGTGTTTGTTGTTTTTTTGATCATCGTTTAATTCAATCGTTTTCAATGGCAGAAATAACACAATTGCCGGACGAAATTATTGTTTTTATTCTAGAGAACAAGAGCATCACCATAAAAGATGTCATAAATTTTAAGTCTACGTGTGAAAGATTACAGTGCATAACACTGGACAACTGCTTCTGGAAGAAAAAAATTTGTCAGAGGTACTTTTATATATTTATAAGCTTTATATTAATTTTAGACTTGATCAATATTCAATATCGCTCAACAAAGTACTTTGTGAAAATAATGAGAAGGGACAATTAAAATTATTATAATATTATTTTAGTAATTTAAATTATTGTCTGTTACTTTTACTAAATATTTTTCGTTTCGGATGTTACAATTTAATACGATTGTAGTAAACAAATTAAAGCCAAAATCTCGATGCATCTAAAAGTTTGACAATAATAAGCTTTATCGATTAATTCTACATTATTCTACTATTTGATAGCTTTTATTTGCAGTTCATGATATTCGTTGTCATCATACACTATAATTTCAAACTTTTTAAAAATAGAATCTATTATTAAATTAGAAGCACAAAATTTTGTCCTGTTTTTTATCATTGTCTTTTTGCATGTTGAAGAATTTGTCCTTTTTTACATAAATTATTTTAATTTAGTCAAAATATAAATTTTAAAGAAAATTTTTCATTATTGTTGTGTATTAATAGTCGTAATCATTTTGATTATTTCGATTTTGACTAACACGAAGTATTTATTTTATAGTGTATAAAATGTATAAATACATAAAATTAGATTGCTACTGCAGATTTTCATTGCAACTCTAAAATTAGCAATAGTATAATTATGTGTTTAAATATTTATATAATACTATTCAAACAAGAACACAACACTAACATTTATTTCAACACTTATATTTATTTCAAGATTTATTATTTCGTTCAAAATTTATTTACATACTATTATTCACATCATACTATTTTTACGTTTCATAAATAATTATATTCTTTACAACTAAATAAACTTGTAATTTTCTTAAAATTTTCTGTTTATACTTAATAATTTCTATAATTTTACATATAAATATCATATACAATCATCTATCTATTTGAAGATTGTAAAGAATAAATAACTTTTTATTCCATAATATCTTTTTAATTTTAATTTTTATTTTAATGGAATAGAGATTCAAAATAATACATGTTTCATTTTTACACTCGAATTTTTATTTAAATAAGATATAAGTACAACAAACTTAAATATATGTGAGATTATTACAGCAGATGCATCATAATATCACATTGTGTGGATATTTATAAATTGCCATCCATAGTATAGCGATAATAATAATTTGATTAAAGAAATCAATATATATTTTTCTATTAAATATTGAAAAAGATATAATATTAATATTTAGATATAATATTAATATTTTTAATATTTACAAATCATTTAATTTGCTCTAAATATTAATTAAAAATTTTATTTTGAGGAAAATATATTACTCGCAATTTATTGTTGATATTGTAGTGTTATTAATAATCAACATAATTCTTAAGAATTTTGTATCTTAATTTTAGATGTTCTACTGCAACGAAGACGTATTACTTACAAAAGCTGAATAAAATTGGGCATTTAAATTTTGAAAAACAAATTATGTTAATTATAAAAACAAAAACAAAGTGTATCAAAAAGCTACATTATTATGTATCATTAATGTCCGACAATAATTCAACGAAAATTGACAAAGAAGAATTGGAATTTGTTCTATTTTCCACAGTTAAAAATTCCATCACTTATCATTTTGTTTTAGATGATCTTAATAGAATTAGTTCTACACAATTACCACGGTAAAATTCAATAAAAAATTGTTATTAATATTTTAGACCAATGTAATTATTGTATAGTTAACATTTAAATTTTTTCTAGGTCACTTGATTCTCATTTAACGTTGAACTATAATTTTGATTTAATTTTGAATTGTTTAATACAATATCGCTTTATGTATAAACAAATCAAATTTTTAACTAAGCCGATCGAAAAGCAGCTTCCAGAACAGCAAATCACTATTTTGGCACAATATTTTTTACCTTATTTATCTTATTCGGTTATAAAAAAATGGCTAGACGATATTGCACAAGACGTATTAATTCACATTAAAATTAAATATCCTTCCCATCCAATATTATCGATGTCACCGGAAAACTTTTATTTTTGGAAAGCAAATAATATATTTGATAATTTCTGGGATCCAACGGAATCAACACAAATTATATGTGCACTTAAAGAATATGTTTTTTCTCACATTGGGATAAATAAATTATTTCAATTTCTCTCATTGATAATACCAGATCTCGATGCTAAATATAAAAAAGTAAGAAATTTTACATTATGATAAATTATAATAATTTGTCATGCTCTGCGCAAGGAGTACTCTAATTTTAATATTTTATTATTAATGTACAATTTTTAAAAATATAATTTAAAACAGATTGCAGACTACTTTGTAAATTATTTATTAACTATTACGTATCATTGCATCGCTAGAAGACTCGGTATATGTTGCATTCTGATGATAACGGAGTGCAAACATCTTCAAATCATATGGAAACCGAAATAGTAAGCTTAATTTTAACTAAACATAGTATATTTGAGCTATTTCAATCTTTTTGGATTTTATATATATATTTTTTTCTTATTTTTAGTAATACAGAAGTTCAGGATAATGCCGAATATTTTTATATAACAAAATTCGATGAAAGTTACCCATTAAATATCGCCAGAGGAACATATTACAATGATATTCCACCTTGTCTCTTACACAATGACAGACTTTTACATGTAATTTTTATGTTAATTTTAGCAGTAGTTAAGAAATATGAAGATCAATTGCATGTCTTACAAATATATTATATTAAGTTAATGAATCAATATATTTTATTATCAATGAATAAGATAATAAACATTATTTTTATCTTCTTGTCTGCTATAGAAATTTTATAATTTACTGTTATTTATTTTTTTAGATATTGGAATATATGTTAGACACTTTTAATATTATACTGAAAACATTGAATATTGTGAATTATAAATGGAAATTCCAATTCTTATACACTTTTCTACATTCAAAGGAGTTAAGATATAATACTCGACAGACAAATAGTACACATCGAGTGATCTTACGGCAGACTGTAAATAACACTTTCTACGAAAGAATTACAAACATAATAGAGGTAGATTATTATACATTGTATTTTAATTATATTTTGTTTATATAACAATATATAAAAAATTATTTATAATTATATATATGTATATATATATATATATATATATATAATTATAAATAATATGATTTTTTATGTATTGTTATATAAACAAAATATAATTAAAATACATATATATATATATATATATAACCTAAAGCATTATTTTAGAAATTTAATGAAATATTATTCACAAATGTTGCACAATTACATTTTTATAGGTTGGATCTGTTGCAATAAAAGAAGAAGTAAAAAAAAACATAAAATATTCTGTGGGAATTATAGTAAAGCATTATGTACAACGTGCATTTCTTAATTTATCCCCTAAATATCATTACGGTGTAATAATTGGTTGGCATCATACGTGTAATTTAATATTCAAACAGCAATTGATAAAGACAAAAGCACATCAGTTTCCATATCTATGCCCGGAATATGTCAGTAAATGTATATGTGAAGAAATATCAAATACTATCGGACCATACTACATAATTCTCAGCGAAAATAATAAAATATGTTACGTCCGACAAGGTATGAATATTTATAGCATTCTTATAAATCACTTATGTTTTACGAGTATCATTGTTATTCATCTTTACAACAATTAAAACATTTCTTTAATTTCAGATGATATATCGTTATGTTTACCAAGAGAAATCAATAACATAGAAATTGGACGATTCTTTTATAAATTTCAAGGAACTCATTATGTACCAAATAAATACTTAGAACAAAATTATCCAAGTGATGATACCGCTGCAATTTTGAAATACTTGTGCAAGAAGAAAAAGTTTTTGTGAATTTTTAAATAATTATTACTCTCTAAAAGTGAATCAGTGTATTATTATTGTAATCAGTGCTGTACTTATGCTTGCTTACTGCTTACTTAACTGCTTGTAATCAGTGAATATTTACTATTTTTCAGTGATAATACACTGATTCACGCTAATGAAAGTAGCTATGTATATATACTACTACTAATAAATATAGCAGATTTTGTTGTTTTTCAACGAAGTTATTTCACAAATCTATATTATATCTATATCTATTATATTTATATTATACTAAGTGAACTATTTTGCATATATAAGAACATATGCATATTAATGATTTACTTATACTAAATAAATATTATTTAGAATATATATATAATATGCGATGTATAAAAAGTAATTACATGGACATAAATACATACATTTCTCTATTTATTTCCCTTTCTTTTTCCTTCTTCTTTCTCCCTTTTGTGTTCTCTGTCTTTCCGTCTCTCTTTTAATCTCCATTTCTCAATCTTTCTCTTTCTCTTTTTTATATCTTTTTCTTTCTTACGAATTTTTTTTTCTTTCTCCTCTTTCTCTTTTTTTTCCTCTCTCTCTCTCTCTCTCTCTCTCTTCCTTTCTTTCTCCATCTATTTATTTATTTATTCCTTTTCTTTTTTTAATACTTTTTTGACTTCTTTAACTCCAAACAAAAAAAATGAAAATCAAAAACATTAACAATATATTTTTAACATTTTCTTATTTATTCTCTATTTTATACTTTTGTTACGGATCTTAATAGAAATGTTTTTGCACAATTACTATGATAAATTTCAACAAACTAAACTAAATTATTACTAACATTATAAATTAATGTAATTATTCTGTAGCAAGTGTATAGTATATATATGTAAATCTTTTTCAGACAATCCAATTTGTAAAAGAAATATTATTTTGATGCAATTTTCTGATATTCTAAACAATTTCATTTAATATATAAAAGTAAGAAGTAAAACAAATTTAGTAAAAGTAAAACAAATTAAAAATATTATCTTCTCGTCCTCAGATTCAGTTGTTTTTGTCTTTTTTTTATATTTTCCTTTTATCACATTACTGAATTGATTCAAATCTGTTTTTTCTCCAATCTCTAATACATTCATATTTTTCCTTATTTTTTAATACATAATTGATTATCGTGTTTTCTCTACTTGCTGTATGCGTGTACTTCCGTCTTCATCTTTTTTCATATTTCCATATTTGAAAATATTCTCTCCATTCCGATTTTTCCAATTCTTTTTCTGATCTTGTGATCTTCTCCCTCCTTATTAATATGTCTCCCTCCTTTCAATATGTATTGTATAATTATTTTATTAGTTATTTAGATATATTAGGCCGTATGTTTTTGTTATATATTTTATTATATATATATTATTAGTTCTCCTATAACTAAAACATTTATTAAATGCAAAAATTAAAAAAAATTTTTTAAATAAAGACAAGAAAGAAAGTAAAAGCAGAAAAGTCTGGAAAAATAGAAGTAAAAATAATCTACCAAGCAAATAAGACGGGGGGAGGTGTACATTTAAAATATTAGTATTATTTTAGTTTTAGGTAACGAAAATTTTACTGATGTTCATACATATCACGTTCATATTTGGAAAAGGAAATCTATCGATCTGTTAATAGTACGCCGCTCTGAATTTCATTTATAGATCAATGGTAATCACTTTGAGCAATTCCTTTAATTGCGTAGAGTAAACAACTGCTGTATCAGCAAATGCGTTGTGTATTTTGTGCGTCGCCTTCCGGAAGTCACGCCGATTCTATGTTCTTTGACAAAAAAATATTCATTTTGTCTCCATCAAATATTCCTTAAAATTTCGGAACGGACTTTGGAGGAGCCACAGGTGTATTCTACAACATTTGGTTACTTTTAACGTATATCCCCTCCAGTACCAGTATACCCTATAAAATGTTAGCATAACTGAATATAATACACAGTCGATTCTCTGCATGATTCTAAATCAGATGTGCAAAAGTGAATATTAAGAACCAAAGGCCAAAGAAATACCTCAGACAAGCAGCAACGTGGAGGAAAATCTAAAGAAAAGAACGAAAGTCTACAAGGAATTAATTGAATCGACGATTTTTATTTTGTCAACAAGGTAATTATCACATTTTCTTAGTTTAATAATTCAGACTGAAAATAATCCTTCCATGTAAAATTGGCTTTTCGTGCTTAACATGCCAATCGATTTATAGTATGAATAAAGCGAGAAGAGAGAGATAATATATAAAATTAAAAAAAAATAAAATAATATACACATACATATAATGGAATTTAAATACGATTGAATTAAACAATAACATGAATAGACTTAGGTATATTAAATTGCAGTGTTATTACTAGTAAAAGCTGTTGTAGTAATTAAATGCTTTCCATAATATTCTGAAAATTTACTATGTACAAATGTATATTTTATTTTTAATACATATATATATATATATATATATATATATATATATATATATTTTATGGTTATGATCAGAAATTGAGGAATTATGAATTTTTTTTATAATCTTTTGCTCTCTCTTTCCATCATTCAGAAAAGTTTAGAAACATACACGAAAAATACATCTTTCTTTAAAATTTGCAAACATTCAGTTATCATGCATACTTAATGCAATTAATTAATTACAATTAGACTTTTATTCGTAAGATTACATTAGTTATGGTGTGTGTGTGTGTGTGTGTGTGTGTGTGTGTGTGTGTGTGTGTGTGTGTGTGTGTGTGTGTGTGTGTGTGTGTGTGAGAGAGAGAGAGAGAGAGAGAGAAAGAACGAGTGTGGTACATACATACATCGCTTTGTACGTATAATAAGAAAAGTCTTTTATTGGTTGCTTACGGCTATAATGTAGAGTTACTATTTTCTCTTTTCCCTTGTTGCTTTGTTTTCTTAATGTCAATTCACATTTTATAAACCGTGACAATTTTTTTCCGTCCACGTGCACTCGTGTTCACTCATGAAACTAACATTTACATCTCATTTTATACTATCAAAAATACTGCAAATATAAATGTTTCAAAAATAATTGCCTTTACGAGTCACTTTCATGTCATAAAATGAAATAGAGTCAATTAAATTTAAATAAACAAATTCTATAAGAAATAATTGTTTTCTCCTTCTTATACATCTAAAATTGAGACATCTACCATCAGAAAATCATTGTAAAATGATTTTATGACAGTTTCTGTTTAATTATTTCAATTATCGTTAATTATTTCATGAAAAAATTATGAAGCTTTACTTAGAATACGCTATCTGGAAGAAATCAGCTTGATTTATGTTGTTTAATAACATACTTTCTATATCTTCCTGTATACCTTGCAGATGCCTAACGTAAAGCTACAGGATCCCTATGGCGAAACATTCGAGGTTGACATCGAAATCATAATATGTTCGATTATTATCAGGGCCATGCTGAAAAATCTCCATATATACGAGGAGGAGGAAGAAGTGGGAGTTGTGCCATTACTGAATATTAATCCCGCGATCCTCAATAAGATTATACAGCGGTATATATATGATAAAAATGGTTTTCCACCACCACCCGAAATTAAGAGAGCGAGATACGAGAACGAAGAGTATTGTGCTGATGATATCGATTCATATTATGCCGAATTTGTAAAAGTAACTATCCTTTGTAGATTACGCTGAAATTAAACAAAGTTTAGAATAAATATGTATAATATTATTCAAGAGAATATTATGACAAGATAAATGTTGCTATAAATTTTGTTATAATTTTAAACGCGTATATATGTGTTTTACAGGCTGCGGAAAGCACTTGCTTCGATTTGATTTTGGCAGCTAATTACCTCCGTATCAAAGATCTCATAAATATCACAGACAAAATCGTTCTCTTAAATATCACATGCCAAACCGTTGCTGATATGGTTAAAGGCAAGACATCCGAAGAGTTTCGCAAACCATTTAACATCAATGATTATATTATTTCGGAGGAAGGACTAGAAAGATGCTTGGAGAAAATGACAAATAAGAGCATGAGGAAAAGAAAAAGAGAACGTAAAATCTTCAATTTTGAACATTATTACGATATTTAGAATTTAACAATTTTATTATTTTAATAAATATTTTTTTAGTAAAAATAAATTTTTATTTTTTTTTCAAAAATAATCAATTAATTGTAATAGAAATATTCAAATTACGTGACTATTTTCTATTTTACTACTACACCATTATTTATTTCCATTTTATAAATATAGAATAGTAATTGTCAAAATCACCACGTTTTAAATCTAAAATAAATACAAAAGTCAAAATAATGTCATCTAATATCGGCAACAACCAAAGAGCTTCGTGAAATATTCAACATCAAAAATGATTGTATTATTTCAGAAGAAGAACAAGTAGAAAAGCGGTTGAAGAAAGAGATGGAAAAGAGTAGTGTGAAGAAAAGAAGAAAGCAAAATCTTTAATGTTGCATGGTTGGATTTAATTGGATTAGATTTTAACAATTTTATTATTTTAACAAATATTTTATAATATATATTTTAGTGAAAGTAAGTTTACTCGGACCTATCGAAATCGAATTGGACTATTATGTATGTCTATAGTAAGAAAAAATAAAATTAAGAAAAGACTATATATTCCGATAGAAATAGACAGACTCAAAATTATAATTTAGGTACGTCTCCAAAAAATCTCTCTCATGCAATGTGTATTCATATATGGGCTGCTAAAATAAGTTCAAGAGAGTAAACAAATCAAATCCACACTTTTTAAAATCAAAAAATGATGTCGAAATAATATCTATTTAATGGATTGCCTGAAAAAAATTTATATTTAGATTTACAATAAGTTCATTGATTTATAACATTAATAGAAATATATTTGAATATTTTAGATAGATATTGTGCAAAAATATTTCCTGTATAAAATAATAAATTACAGTGTTCACAATAGTGGAATAAATCGAATTTTTTAAAATTCATTTTCCGTCATCAGAAATATATAACAATTTATAAATTTTAATATATTTTACACTCGATTTTATCTGTTCTTTAAATGTAAAAGTAAAATATTTTATATATTATATTTGTGTCCTTTTAATAGTAAAATAATTTTTTCTGTCTCTATTCTTTTTTACAAGAGGACGTCTAAAACTAAAATAGAAAATATTTTAAATCTCTAAAGTTATATTACACAATGCCATATAATTAACAATATATATTTTAAAATATGTATGAAACTTTAAATTATATGTGTTGAAATTTATGACATTATAATTGTTCCAATCATATATTGTCTTGATGACTGTTTCAATTTTTAGACATCGGAAGATTTAAAATAAATGTGTCTTTCTTTTTCTCTTTTTTTCTCTCATATGGTTGACAAGCTTTGAAAAATTCTCATTATATCTATTAAGGATACCTCTCGGATTCATAAATTACCCTGATTCATAGATATCCTGATTTATAGATTTTGATAAAAAAATTTGTATAAGTATTTTTCGATAAATAAAGTTTCCTCGAAAAGCCAATAGTGATAATAATGATAATAGTTTTATCTTTCCTATTTGTCTTTTAGATTATATACACTGGATTTTATTTTTAATAACATTACGCAGTAATTTTGTTTTAATAACAAGTCTTTATAATTCTATTAATTAATAATTCCTGAATACACACACAATTATTATTACATGTATTAAATGATATTATTCTTAAATGATTGAAACTCGTTTTATAATGTGTTACTTCGTTTATTTCTAACTTTTCATGGACTATTTTTAGTGTTCAGATCGCGGGAAATAAATTTTACAGGACAGATAACATTGAATTTCTTAAAAATCAAGTAAACTGATTATAACTGACTGTTTTAAATCTCGAAGTAAATTCTTATAAAAAAAGCAATGGGCAATGAACAGTTCGAAATTCCGTTAAAATAATATTGAAACAGTCACTAAGCCATAAATCTCGAGAACAATAAAGATTGAAGGAAAGAAGAGATTGAAGGAAAGAAGAATTTGTCATACCTGCCTTTCGTTATCTTCACTGACCATTCAGGATCGAGAAGTCTGTGACCTTTTATTCTCATTAGTAAATGAAATACTTTGAAGCATTTCTAAGCAAGAAAATTTTTCAGAAAACGTGAAGCAAAGTGTGTAAGTTACAAACGCATCGTGACAGTGCAAGAAGTTACAATATATATTGTGCATACATTCGTGATTCCTTACACAAATAAGTATATATACGAATTTAGCACGATTCGAAAGCAAAAATAGTGTTTGTTGTCAGTTTTTTGATCATTGTTTAATTCAATCATCGTTTTCAATGGTAAAAATAACACACTTGCCAGACGAAATTATAGTTTTTATTCTAGAAAACAAGAGCATTAGTATAGAAGATGTCATAAATTTTAGGTCCATGTGTAAAAGATTACAGCGCATAACATTGAGCAATTGCTTTTGGAAAAAAAAAATTTGTCAGAGGTACGTCTATATATTTAAAAGCTTTATATTAATTTTGTTACATTAATTTTACACTTGATCAACATTCATCGCTCAACAAAGCACTTTGTTAATAAAATAATTATAAAACAATAAAATAGAACAATTAAAAATGATCAACAAAACATTTTGTTAACAAAATATGAATAAAACAAAATAATAAAATGGGACAATTAAAATTAATACATTGTTATTTAATTATTTAAATTATTGTCTGTTGTTTTTTAAATATTTCTGATTTTAATTTAATACGATTGTAATAAAGGATGAAATTCTAATAAAGTTGAAGTCTTAATGAATATAAAACAATTTGACGAGACATAATAAACTTTATCAATTCTGCGCTATGTGCATTTGATAGCTTGTTCACGGTTTTTTAATTTTTTGTACACTATAATTTCAAACATTTTTTAACTTTTTAAAATTTTATTATTAATAAGCATGAATTATTATGAGCATGAAATTTATCCTGTCGTTTATCATTATTTAGTATTTTTATTGCATGCTTAATAAAATTTCTTTTTTAAATAAATTATTTTAAATTATTCAAAATATAAATTTCAAAGGAAATTTTTCTTTATTGTTGTATTAATAATCTCATTCATTTTTGTTATTTTGATTTTGCGACTAAAAAGAAGTATATTTAGTTTATAATGTGTTACAAATTGCTACTACAAATTTTCATATTACAGTTTTAAAATTAGCAGTAATAGGATTATTTAAATGTTTATATAAAACTATTTAAATAAGAACACAATTCTTACATTTATTTATTTCAAAATTATTCCTTTCAAAACTTACTTTCTAATATTATATTTTTACGTTTTATAAATAATTATATTCTTTACAACTAAATAAACCTGTCATTTTCTTAAAATTTTCTGTTTATATTTAATAATTTTTATAATTTTATATAAATATCATATACAATCATTTATCTATTTGAAGATTGTAAAGAATAAACAATAATTTTTTATTCTATAAGAGCTTTTTAGTTTCTATTTTTATTTTAATGGAATAGACACTCAAAATAATACACGTTTCATTTTTACACTCGAATTTTTATTTAAAAATAAGATATAAAGTATAACAAACTTAAATACAGGGTGTTTCTAAAACTATGTCGGAGATTTTAAGGGCGTATTCTAGAGGTTAAAATAAGAAAAAGTTCATATAAACATGGGTTCAAAAATGCTTTTCCTCCGAGTTATAGCCCTCTAAAGTTGAGAGAAAAAATTGTCAAAACCACAAAAAAATGAAGCTCATTATTAATTATTACGCTGTGCAAAACTTTAACGTTCTATGAAAAAGTCTCCGAGAGTTACAATACATTTTTCGATTTTTTCCCTCAACTTTAGGGGGCTATAACTCGGAGGAAAAGCATTTTTGGACTCATGTTTATATGAGCACTTTTTCTTATTTTAAACCCTAGAATACGCTCTTAAAATCTCCGACATAGTTTTAGAAACACCCTGTATATGTGAGATTATTACAGCAGATGCATCACAATATTACATTGTGTAGATATTTATAAATTGTCATCCATTAGATAGCGGTAATAACAATTTGATTAAAGAAATTAATATATATTTTTCTATTAAATATTGAAAAAGATGTAATATTAATATTATTAATATTTACAAATCATTTAATTTGCCCTAAATATTAATTAAAATTTTATTTTTAGGAAAATATATTACTCGCAATTTATTGTTGATATTGTAGCGTTATTAATAATAAACATAATTCTTGAGAATTTTATATCTTAATTTTAGATGTTCTACTACAACGAAGCAGTATTATTTACAGAAATTGGATAAAATTGAGCATTTAAATTTTGAAAAACAGATAAAAACAGAAAGAAAGTGTATCAAAAAGCTACATTATTATGTATCATTAATGTCCGACAATAATTTAACGAAAATTAACAAAGAAGAATTGGAATATCTTCTACTTTTCACGGTTAAAAATTCCATTATTTATCATTTTGTTTTAGATGAGCTTAATAGAATTATTCCTACACAATTACCATGGTAAATTACATACAATTCCTACACAATTACATGATAAATTCAATAAATTGAATTGCCATTAACATTTTAAACTAATGTAATTATTGTATAGATAACATTTAAATTTTTTTCAGGCCACCTTATTTCAATTTGACAATTAAGTATAATTATGAGCTAATTTTCAATTGTTTGACACAATTTCGCTTTATGTACAAACAAACCAAATTTATATTTAAACCAATCAAAAAGCAACTTGTAGAACGGCAAGTTGCTATTGTAGCACAACATTTTCAATCACATATATCTTATTTGGTCATAAAAACGTGGTTAGATAATATTGCGCAAGACGTACTACTTCGCCTTAAAATTAAATATCCTTCGCATTCAATATTCTCGACGTCATCAGAGCAATTTCTTTTTTGGAAAACCAACAATATATATGATAATTACTGGGATCCAACGGAATCAGCACATATTATGCGTACACTTGAAGAATATGTTTTTTCTCACTCTGGGATAGATAAATTATTTCGATTTCTCTCATTGATAATACCAGATTTCGATGCTAAATATAAAAAAGTAAGAAATTTTACATTATGATAAATTATAATAATTTATCATGCTCTGCGTAAGGATTACTATAATTTTAATATTTTATTAATGTTTAACATACAGTTTTTTCAAATATAATTTATAATAGATTTCAGATGTCTCTGTAAGTTATACTTATTTATTAAGTATTATATATCAGAGCATAGCCAGAAGACTCGGTATATGCTGCATTCTGATGTCAATAAAACAAAGAGATTATAGAAACTTTCCAGAAGGAGATCTTAAGATCATATGGAAACCGAAATAGTAAGTTTAATTTTAACTAAACATGATCCATTTTAGCTATTTCAATCTTTCTGGATTTCAAATATATATATTTTTTTTTCTTATTTTTTAGTAATAGAGAAGTAAATGGGGAATATTTTTATATGGCAAAACGATGGGATGAAATTCATCCAATAAATATCATCAGAGGAAGATATTATAAAGATATTTCACCTCGTCTCTTAAAAAATAGTGAATTTTTACATGTAATTTTTATGTTCACATTAGCAGTAATTAAGAAATATGAAAATCAATTGCATGCCTTACAAATACATTAAGTCAATGAATCAATATATTTTATAATCAATGAATGAAATAATAAACATTATTTTTATTTCTTATTTCGAATCAAAATTTTGTTCTTTGTTATCTATTTTTTCAGATATTAATACAAATGCTGCAACTACTCGGTTTTACATTGAATGTTCATTGTAATATAAATTATAAGTGGAATTTCAAATTTATATTCAAATTTTTAAGTCATTGTTCAAAAAATAATATTCAAAAGAGCTTAACTAGGAATCAATTGTTGATTAAAGACATTACAAAGATAATACAGGTAGGTTATTACACATTGTGTAATATAATTGTAATTGTAACTGTAATATTTTAATATATATATTACAATATATAAAAAATTATATTATTTATAATTATTTATATATAAACATCTTAAATCATTACATTGTTTTAGAAATCAATAAAATATTATTGGAATGTTGCTATTACATTTTTACAGGTTAGATCTGACGTTGCAATAGAAAAACAATTAGGAGAAAGAAAGGAAATAATAAAATATGCTGTAGGAGAAATAGTTACTCATAAGTTACGTATGCGAAATATCTTGCAAGATCATTGTGGAGTGATAGTTGGTTGGCATTATACATATGATGAAAGGTTTTTAATGCAATTAAATTCCTATACAAATAAAAATATTTTATCACATTTTCCATATATATGTCGACGACATCTCTATATAAGTAAATGTGGAGAACATCATAGTATCGATCAACCGCATTATATAATTTTCATCGAAAATAATCAAATGTGTTATGTTGAACAAGGTATTTATACCATTCTTATAAATCACTTATGTTTTATGATTTTTTATCTTTATAATAATGTACAATACATTTTTTTCATTTCAGATGATATATCGTTATGTTCACCAAGAGAAATCAATAATGTAGAAATAGGACGATTTTTTTGTCGATTTGAAGATACTCATTATGTACCAAATAAATATCTAGAACAAAATAATTCAAGATACTGCTGCAATTTTCTAAAAAATATTAGTAATTAGAATATATTGTAAAAGTATTATGAATTAAAAATAAAATAATTACAAAGTATTTTGTATTTTTTTGTAACAACTTCTATAGGTTTTAAATTGTATGTACAATAATATATATAATAATAATACATATAATAATAATAATAAAAAAATTTCTTATTGGAGAAAATTTATATTTTGGGTGCAATTTTTTGATACCATTATTTTCGTAGGATATATTAGTATGCATTTCGATAGAAATAGACAGTCTCGAAATTACAGTTTAGATACATACCCAAAAAAATCTCTCTCATGCAATGTATATTCCTATATGTGCTGCGAAAATAAGTTCAAGAGAATAAATAAATCAAATTCACACCTTTTAATATCGAAAAATTATGTCAAAATAATATCTCGATGCATAATTCGATGGATTGCCTGGAAAAAAAATTTATAATTAGATTTACAATAAACAATAAGTTTATAACATTAATAGAAATGTATTTGAATTTTTTAGATAGATATTGTGCGAAAATATTTCCTGTATAAGTTAATGAATCATAGTATTCACAATAATGGAATAAATCGAATTTTTTTGAATTCATTTTCCAACATCAGAAATACATAACACTCTGTAGATTCTGATATACTTTGCACTCGATTTTATTTGATTTGTGTTTTACTCGATTCTTTAAATGTAAAAATAAAATATTTTATATGTGTTCTTTTAATAATAAAATTTAAATAGTAAATTTTTCCTGTCTCTATTTTTTTTACAAAAGATGTCCAAAACTAAAATAGAAAATATTTTAATTTCTCTGAAGCTATATTACACAATGCCATAGAATTAACAATATATCTTTTAAAATACTTATGAAACTTTACATTTTTTATATATTTTGAGATTTATGACATTATAATTGTTCCAATCATATATTGTCTTGATAACTGTTTCAATGTTTAGATATCGAAAGATTTGAAATAAATGTCTCTTTCTTTTTCTTTTCTTTTCTCTCATATGGTCGATAGGCTTTAAAAAATTTTCATTCAATTTTATACCTCAACAAGAATACCTCACGTGCCCTGATTTATAGATTTTGAAAAAAAAATTTGTATAAGTATTTTCCGTTAAGTAAAGTTTTCTTGCAAAGTCATTCAGTGCACTTTTCGGAATTCACAAAGAAAAAAATTTACAAAGTTTCACACAAATATACGCAGACTATGAATAGCTATACTATTGAACTCGTTTCTAACGGTAGCAACGGATTAACAAAGAAACTCCTGGACTTTTACTCAAAAGATTAGGATTCCATCTACAGCATAATCCTTTTGATATATTGGAGAATGAATTACTGTATTTTATTTAAAAACGATTATATTTACACCTTTGCATTCTACAATCGTGAATCATAATTTATTATTTTATTACGTGAATCATAATTTATTATTTTATTACGGATGATTTGAATATATAGAAATATGTTTGCACAATCATTATGATAAAATTCAATAAATAAACTGCTACTTACATTATAAATTAATATAATATTTTTTCTTATTTTAATATAATTATTTTATATACATTAATTATAAATTAATATAATAATTATTGTATAGCAAAGTTACAATAAATATAAGTCTTTTTTAAGCAATTACAATATGCAATCGATATTTGAAACGATATTGTTTTATTTTTTCTTCTTATTTCATTTGTATTTTCATTTCATTTTATATAATATACTATTCAATTTATGTTTCGAATAATATATGTTTTTTTCAATTTCTGATATTTTCACTTTTTTTCGTCTTTTCATTTATAACATTACCATGTTTCCGCTGCATACGTATTTTTATCTGTATATCTACATTTAGAACATCATATCTCAGTTATGTACAATGTACACATATACAATATTTGCTTGAGTTATCCATTTAGATAATAATAAAACCTTCTATGTATAATGCTTCTATTAAGTTAATAAAAATATTTTAATATCAATAACTTATTATAAAATACTAAAATTGGCAAAAATCAAAGTGTAGTAATTTTATAATAATATCTTTGTTTTAATTTTTTTAATAATATATTTCAAAATATTTGGTTTCTTTAAAATAAATACATCAATACGAATGTTTTGAATTATTTTTTCTTCCATCTTAAATAGGTTATAAGTTTCTAATAAAACATGAAAATTTTAAAAGAAATATAAAAGAAATTTTGATAAAGATATAAAAATGATAAAAGCATACGTTAATAAAATTAGTACGTTAATAATGATAATAGTGATTAATAGTTTTATCTTTATTGGTTGCCTTTTAGACTACGTATTGGATTTTTTTAATAACATTAAAGTTGCAATGATTTTGTTTTAATAACAAATCTTTGTTTTAATAACAGATTTGTTTTAATAACAACAGTCTTTATAATTCTATTAACTAATGATTTTTAAATATACAAACAATTATTATTATATATATATATTAAAGCTGATATTATTTTTGAATGATTGGAACAAACTCGTTTTGTCTCGATTTTACTTCATTTATTTCTTACTTTTTATGGTACTTTTCTTGGTATTCAGATCGTTGCAAATAAAATTTTATAGAACAGAAAATATTGAATTTCTTAAAATTCAAGTAACTGACACAGCCTATCTTGAAGCAGATCCTTGTGTCAAGCAATGGGCAATGGACAACCCAAAATTCCGTTAAAATAATATTAAAACAGTCACTAAATCATAAATCTCGAGAACAATAAGGATTGGAAAAAAAAAGATGTAGAAATTTTTATTGATCTTTTTAAGCATACAAGGACAACAGTTAAAACTGTGACGAGATTATGATCCCTATATCAAGAATAAAGCGAAAGAAATGTGTGATCTACCTAAGGATTAATTCTGTAATCTATAAAATTAGGCGTTAATTTGTTGTAATTCGTTGGAATTTCTTTCTCCTCCACTTTCCAATTCTCTAGGTCCTAGGTGAACTAAAAAGAGAATTGATGCATTTCGCAAATTAACTCGAAACTCGATTTACAATTCTCGAAATTGCAAGCTAATTGTATATAATTTTTTTTCTCTTTTAAAATTTTTCTCTCTCTCTCTCTCTTTCTCCCTTAGATTTTTTTAAATTCAAGAAACGTCGCGAATCAGCACGTATCCGTGTGGCGATAGTCCTTTGACATTTCCGGTCCCTGAGAGAGAGAAGTTCGATCTCTGTCACCATCCGTTGTTATATTATGTCAGACATACATTGGCGGAACACGAGTTTAATACGACACAGTGTTGAAATGGCCAATCCCCTCTGCGATGTATATATTGACAGAATCTACTGTCGCAAAATATTGATATGCTATTGTAACATTTTACTTCATGGATTTAAGCGGTTACAATGTAACAAATCTACTATCAGAAACCATTCCGGTGTCTATATATTGTATATATATGTATACTATCGTCACGCGTTCTGTCAGTAGATTTTTATTTTTATTTTCGATTTTTGCTGTGTGCAAAATTCTCGTCAATATCGTTGAACACGATAAATCCTGTACCATATTTGACGCTCCTCCATTGATGTGAAGCTTGTATAACAGATGCCTCGCGAAATCTGCTCTCGACAAGCTACCTGCAATTGAAACAAGTGTGAGAAAAATAGATCTTTTTAAAATTAAATGCGACAAAAATATGTTTTGTTTATAAATATACTTTTTCACGATATCGATAATTAATTTTTATAATTTTCTATGAATATAATATAATTCTAATAATATTTTTATATTTTTCTATCTTTCTAAATAACAATAATAATAATAATAATAATAATAATAATAATAATAATAATAATAATAATAATAATGATGATGATGATGATGATGATGATGATGGTGGTGGTGGTGATGATGATAATGATAATGATAATAATAATGATAATAATAATAATGATAATAATAATGATAATAATAATGATAATGATAATAATAATAATAATAAACTATTAATAATAATAAATATTAACAACAATAATTATGTAATAATAATAAATTAATTAATTTTCTAATATTAATGCACTATAAGTGCTAGGGAATCATGGCAAGACGAAATTATTGTTTCGTCGCGTTCTCATTTAACAGTCGAATCAAGCGAACGACCTAATCCGTCCTCCCTATACCGTTATTGATAGGAATACATTTGTCAACGCTGCCGTTTCGCGGGCGGCACAGGGTTAATCGAATCGAGTAATCCCCCGGCCGATTGAGTCAATTCAAGAGGGCTGCCGGGGAAGGAGGAGGGGCAGCAGGGAGGACGCGTGAACGAGCAACCCCCTTCTCGCGGAAACGCTTAACGAAGGGCGCTCGCGGAAGCGAGACCTCGAGAGATCCTTCTTCCCGACACTCGATAATTCAACGAGCGAGACGATATCCGCTCGTATATTCTTACTCTTGAAAATCAATAACGAAACTATCGGTGGACCTTCGTCATCGGATCCCGATCTACTGTGCGAGGCACGTATCCGCGCTTCTTCTTTTTTTTTATCAAGGGGCAAGACCAGGAGGAGGAGGAGAGGCAATTGAAAGGTGGAGGGAGGAGCAGACGGCGATCCTTTCTTCGGTCGCGATTCATAAAACATTGTCCGTCCGGCGTAGAATAGGCAGGGTCCTGACTGCGAATTCAATGTAACTACTCGCCGGAAGTACGGAGCTTCTCGCTCCCTCCCCCTCGCTCCCCTTCTCCGCTTTTCTTCCAACCGTGTGCTCCAAATTTCTTTCTGCTCCTTTCCTTTTTCCTTTCGCGTTGGCAAACGATCAAACGCGTTTCGGGCCAGAATCCTTTATTGGGAATACCTAATTGGCGAGGACGACGGAATAATAAGAGGTGCGATGGCGATTGTGCGAGGTGCTTGTATAATATAATATCCCAGCAAACACGTAACAGTTATGTAACTGTTAGTTATAATTTCCTACTCAACAATATAACTGTTACTTGTTATATTGTTATATAACTGTTATAAAACTGTTATGTGTTAGGTAACAATTATATTGTTGAGTGGGAAATTATAACTAACAATTATATAACTGTTACTTGGTGTTTGTTGGGATGTATAATGTAATATTTAGCGCGAAGGAGAAGTAAAGCAAAGAGAGATTCGTTCATTTTCTCGCCGCTGGTTTTTCTCCGCGTCAACCAGACAGAAGTGGAGAGAAGAATTTACATCAATCTCGAAAAAGAGAGAAGCCCGCTGCAGGTTTCATTAAGCGAGGACCGACGAGATAGGAGATCCTGCAATCTCGTCTTTCGTGCGAAACCATTCGCGATTGAAGCAAGAAAATCTTTATTACCGCGATTCTTTTTTCTTATTGTACATCCGATACTAAATTTAACGAGGACAGATTTAATTGAGACCGTCTTTTTCGTTAAAGAGTTGTGGAATTAATCCTGAGATTCTCGGGATTCTCAACGATTATTAGTCTAATGAGCTGGATTTCGGAGCAGCTACGAGAGGAAAAAATTATTTTCTCATAAATTATATATATTTGTGTATGTGTGTGGTATATTATATTTATATGGAAAAAATCAGATTATACATAATTATATAACCCGAGTAACGTTTATATAATTCCTAGTTGTAATTTCTTACTCAATAATATAACAAACAATATAACAGTTATATTGTTGAGTGGGAAATTATAACTATCAGTTACATAATTGTTATAACTGTTATAACTGTTATTTGGTGTTTGTTGGGAAAAGATGTTATATATTCGAGTTAATTTATATAATATTTATATAATATTATTTATATAATATTATAATATTATTTATATAATAAGTCTCAATGCAAGTTTGAAGTTAATAATAATAATAATAATATGATCTATTAAATAATTAACGTTTCTTCACTCACCTTCATTGACATGTTTCCAACAAAGCGCAAAATGCTGTTGTTTTGCAGAATGCAAAACCGGCATTCATGCTTGAATTCCATTCATTTCGCCTTTATTAATCAATTATATATTTAATTGTTTATATAACACAACGCGTCTGCCTAAACTATACATATAATAAACGATGGTAATTATTATAGTAATATTCGTATCAAAAGCGTGCAACGAGTTATTTATGCACGAATTATTTGATATAATTATTTATGCAAGCCTAAATATCTGCAAAAATTTAATTAAGAGAATTTTAATACATATGTAGTAATATTTTGTAAATATAATTAATAAAATGTATTAATGCTCAATAAAGATTTAAACGCTTAATGACCTCAAAAATGAAAGAATTTAGAGAATTAAAATTTGAAAATTCTCGAAGAGCAAACCATTTATTTAAACTTTCACAATTAATTAAATTTCTGAAAATCATAATTTGAGCATTGAATAGTATTAAACTTGTGTAGCGAAGTACTAAACTTGCGCCTGGATCAAATAATTCGAGAATTTAAAATTTATTCACGGATCGAAAGTTTTTCAATTATGTAATGACCAGAATCTCTGTTCAAATTGATCGAGCAGATCTCATTATCAATGATTGCACACATCAGCAAAATTAACGAGATCGTTACAATTAAATAAAGATAGCCGTAAAAGTCATGTCCTTGATTCTTTTAAGGCTAAAACGATTTTTTTCCGCAAAACTTTATTTTTCCTTTAATTATTCTCATATTAATATTCTTTAATTATAATCATATAATATAATACAATAAAAAGATAATATATATAATATAATAAATATATATATAATATACAATATATGTATAATGTAACATCGTATAACGTGATTTCTATATATATAATGCATTTATATTTACATAACTGTATATGACACAATATGCATTATACTTATACATTTATATTGTTTAACGCGCTCTTACGAAATTAATTTGGAAACATGATCCTGCATAATTTGAAATTTTTAACGATACCCCCTTCACGGCATCAGAAAACTGGAAAGGATTAATGAGCGTTATCCCTTAACTTACTTTTACATTAATACATAATTACAGGTGCAAGCTATTCGTAATTCGCGGAACATGCTGACGAAGCACATTTTGATCTTGGAAAGCCAGAGATCGATTTGCCGCAGCAAAGGGCGAATTATTCCCTAAGGGTTAATGAATGGTTCATTAATGATGTACTAGAATGCGATCAGTTTTACTCGGGAATGCCAAATGTCGTGTTTAATCTAACGTATTAACTTTTCATTACTCCATGAATACCCGATATCTCATCGAGATATGAAAAATCGATATGTGTGTCGCGCTTTTCTTTCGGATAATTTTTCTATTCTTCTCTTTCGATATATATATGATTCTCATAAATAATTTTTTTCTTAATAATTTATTTCAAACAATCATTCTTACTGATTCTACGAATGTCTGCCGGACACTTTTTTCGGACACTTAAAATTCATACTTTATTGAAATTATTATTAATTAGTATGATCACAATCGAGAGATCGTTTAATAAATTTTCAATCAGGAAAGAATTGCTTCTCCCAAGTATTGGTTCAATTATTTACAATTTGCATGAATTTTTATGAATTAGAATAAATTAGAATTTTTGTTCTTCTCACACGTAGATTTAAATCCTTCGTACAATAAATATTTCAATTTAAAATATTTCAATTAATTTTATCAGAAGAAATTCTGTACTAATCATCGTCTCTAAATCGGAGGAAATGACGTATCACTTTTATCAAAAATTTTAGATCATTTGATCAGAAATACGACATTCACTAAGTTTCAATCACATAGACACACAGTAACTGTCACTCGCGATGGAAATCACGGATGGAAAACGAAGAGAAGAAATCTTAATTAATTAAAACGGAAAGATCTGCGCTTCTAACCGTTTATTTTTCACTTAACCATGAAGTCACACGGTAACTTCCTCGGAAAACCTGCTCTTGTCGTCGAGGTTGATAACTATGGCGTGTGTTCTAGCGTGGCCGGATTTGCTTCTGGATTTGTCCTTTAAGTCGGCCTCTTTACTATCCTTCCCGTGACACGCTTCCCTGTCGGCCTCCTCGATGACGTGCTTCGAGGATGTCGATACGGCAACGTCCCTGTCGATTTTCTTCGATTCCGACATCTCATTATCCTTCGATAAATCCTGCGTATCCTTCTTATCGAGTCCGTTTTTCTCGATACACGCGCGACATCGATTCTCACCCTTAAAACCGTTTCCTAAACAAAAGTAGAATTACCTGGTTACAGGCTCTGTGTGAGAAACACAGCAACATTAATAAATCATTCTGAACGATCACAGAAAAAGAGAGAGAAAAGTAAGGATAAATAAATAAAGCTCCCACATAAATCTAATTGAAGCGAGAAATTTTTGAGCAGTTTGTTTTGTGTCATTTATTTTCTTTTTTCTCTTGCCTTTTAAAGCGTCAGAAACAATTTCCTTTCTAGCGTTTTCTCTTGCGGCTTTTAATTTGCAGTTTTAAATCCAATAATATGAGAGCGTACACTTTTCGCAATTTTTTCTTATTTTTTTCTTTCTCTCTTTCTGAAATTTCGTGAGAAATTTTGTCCCTAAATCTGTACTATTCCAAAACCGAAAAAATTTCCCTGATTTTATTTGCGATTTTTAGCTTCCAGCTCCGAATATACGTTCGCATTAATTCGTTACTTTCTCAATTGGCGCAAAATTTTTACCGGGAATTTTATTTCTGACTGTGCTAATCTCGAAAAACGGTTACAGTACAAACATTCCGCAATTTCGCTGATTTTTCGCTATAAAATTCCCAGCGTGCGTTTTCAAATAATTCGGTTGAAATTTTTTTTCTCCTACCTGACCGACCCTGCTCTTGGCAAGCTTGCCCAAGGTTAGTTTCTTTGGTCGATTTATCAAGATCGTTCGACTGAATGATGCTAGTCGAAATGGCTTGAATGGTGGATACTTGAGCTTCGACGCGATTCGATGCATCCAGCATGGCCGCTAGCTTGCTGACTAGTTCCTGATTTCCTAACAAAATGTTCTTCTCCTTCAGAACCTCTAACTGATTGAGCAAACGGCGAAACTCCTCCTGAAAAAAAATATCTCTCGCTTTTGTCTTATATCTAACTTAAGACATCTGCTAAAAAAGTTCAAATCCTTCAGCTCCAGAAATCAGATTCTAAAGTATATATACAATGTTTCTAAAGCTTCAAGAACTCTCCTCAGGTCTTGAATATTTAACCCAAAATTTTAGAGAGTTTCTCTTCTAGAATAGTTCAAAGAAATTCCAATGAGATTCCAAAATTGTAAAGTTTTGAGAAATACACATGTCTCCTTTCTAAAGTTTAAGGTTCTAAGGCTTCAGGAGTTCAACTTCAATCTTTCGAGACGCAGAGGGCTAGGCTAGCTGCAGAGTAAAAATTCGCAATCTAGACCCACTAGATAACGTTTAACTAGAAGGAAGCACATGGCTCTAGGCTACGCTCCGGAGACCCGGCGATAGATGTCGGCTTACCGTGGCGGAGTCGCTCTCCTCGGCAAAATTACCCTGCTGAAGCGATATCGAGTTGGTCTGGTTACTGGTGCCCTGCGGACGGCTGCTCTTGCCCAAGAATTTGCCGGTCGCGCCGCAAAGTTTGCCGATCGTCTCCTCCTTCCCCCCGCCGCGGAACACCACGTAAGCCTTCGTTAAATGCGACGTATGTAACAACCAAACTTACGCAGTATCGGAATTTCTACACAAGCTTGTGGGAGGACTTGCACGCTAGTCTTGCGGGGAAGCAAACGGAAAATAAAATGGAAAATAAATTAAATTTAAAATCGAATTTTATATATATCTCATTGTCGTTTCATTTAATAGTATTTAATAGTAATCTCGAATAAAAAGAATAAGCCTCATATAATAAATTTACAGAGAAAATTCTGTTCAATCGAATATATTCAACTCTTTTCTAGATCGAGCGAAATTTAAAATATTCCAGAATTGGATTTTCGTTAGAGAGTTTTATTCATGTAAAGCTTTTCATACTATCGATATATTAAATATTTCAAAGATAACGCTACTCCCGTAAACTTTTTCGAAAAAAAGAAAAATGATTTCAAAGTGCAATAATCTTGCGGGAGAGCGGGAAGCAAATGGAAAACGAAATGGAAATTGCGCGATTTAATCACATCTTGCGCCGATCGAATTTTACATATCTCATTGTCAGTTTCATCTGATACCGCGATAATCTCGATTCTATTACAATAAATCTCGAATAAAAAGAAAAGACAAAGCAATTCTATTCAATCAAATATATAATATTATTATATTCATGTTCATTTCGAGCAAAGTTGAGAATATTTCAAAATCAAGTTTTCGTTGTCGCTTTAGAGAATTTTATTTATGCAAAACTTTCCATGTTACCGATTTATTAAATATCTCAAAGATTACGATTCCCGTAAATTTTTTCGAAAAAAAAGAAAATTATTTAAAATTGCAGTAATCTTGCGGGACAGCATTTAAAGCAAATGGAAAACGAAATGGAAATTGCGCGATTTAATCGCATCTTACGCCGACCGAATTTTATACATGCATTTCAGCTTCATCTAATACCGCGATAATCTCGATTCTACTACAACAAATCTCAAATGAAGAGAAAATAGTTCTCTTCATATAATAAATTTACAGAGAGCAATTATATTCCTATTTTATGAAATATATATCAAATATATATAATAGATATTTATCAAATATATACTAACTATATCATTTTATTCGTTTGTATTTCAAGCAAAGTTGAAAATATTCCAAAGTCAAATTTTCATCCCGAAATTTTAACTTTATTTCAACTTTATTTACATAAAACCCTTCATGTTAATATATTAAATATTTTAAAAAGAGATATCCGGTAAATTTTTCGTTATTTTAAAATCTAATTTAAAACACTCCTTGCGGATTAATAGACGTAATAATTTTATACGATATTAAATAATTTTATGCGAATAATTTTACATGAATCATCTAGTGTCTAAAAATTTAATTTTAGAGAAAATTAATTTTAGAAAAATTAATTTTAGAAAAATTAATTTTAGAAATATTAATTTTAGAGAAAATATTTGATAAATCTTACGATATAGAAAAATCGATCTGCGAGAAACAAGGCGCGCCTTGAAGCCAAGGATACAACGCGATTGCCATAGCGAAAATGCATATAAATAACACTCCTTACTTTACTGCCGAATATCAGGCACAGCAGCAATGTGACGGTAAGCTGGGTATGGCAGAAAAATATGATGTACAATAAATCGGGATTGGCCGGCGATTGCAGGAACAACCTGCAGCAACGGGAAAGAAATTATTCAGAGCTGTTAGCTGCACGAAGCACTATCGTGACGTAAGAAGGAGCTGCGCTTATATATCGTGAGTTGTCCCAGATCTCTTCCGTTATTTTTATTTTTTTCTTTTTTTGTTTTTCTTCTCCTGCAGCCCGAAAATATTCAAATTGCATTCCTGACATTAGATCCGCGACGGGACGTGTTCCATATTTATCGTGTCCGGGATCTCTCGTTCGATGGGTTCGTTCGAAAGTGTTTCTTTTTTCTTTCGTTTACAAAAAATCGACAGGAGATTTTTCGATGGAGGAAGCGCTTGGAATAGCGGGACCTCTTATTTTCCCGGTTTGAAAAGCTATTACCGCGTGATAATGCAATATTAAATCGTATTAGAAATCGCGGTAATCCACCAATATCAAATTCCCTTGGAGGAAATTAACAATTATAAATTCGTCAAAGGGAATCCGTCATTAAATTACAATTGAGTTGGGATACCTGAAGGGAATCGTTAACATAGAATTTACATTTAAAATAAGGACCAGTTTAAATGAATTTCTATTATGCATTCCAGAGTTAAACTTTTGAAACATGTATATTTTCAAGAATTTAATTCTATTTAAATAAAGTTTACTATTTAAATAAAAGTTACGTTGCGTTTTCTTAAATATGCTGTAAATTCAAGTAATTAAAAAAATAACTAAAATAATATTATTCATATGCAAATAATATTATATTAAATAATAAATAACATAATATAATAAATAAATAAATAATATAATAAATAAATAAATAAATAAATAAATATATATATATAATAAATTAATATAATATTAAATAATATTAAATATTATATATTATATTAATATTATATTAATATTATATAAATAATATTAAATAATATTATTAATCATATGTAAATTAATATAATATAATATAATATATTAATATTATATTATATGTATAAATAAATAAAAATATAAATTATATTAAATTAATATTATATAAATAATATTAAATAATTTTATAATCATATGTAAATAATAATATATTATTATTATTTTTCTCATAATATTAAGATTCTTTTGAATATTCCGACAGGGGTTTACCAATAATTTCATTACAGAATTAAAAGTTAATGTAAATTATTTTGAATGGGCAATCTTATGACGCAAACTTACATTGAAACGTTGAGGAAGACTGATAGTAGAAATTCGTTGTAAATCGCCATTGAAATGAATCGGCTCTCGTTAAATTCCGACGGGGTTTTTCTCACCACGATGCACAGGCGGATGCCCCACACGAGGAACATCACCTCGACTGAAATCACAAGTCACATCGCGAGATTCCAAGTCGCATTAGTCGCACAATTGCGGGCGAAGCTTGATGTTTTCCCCCGAAAGTCCGCGGAGCCGTAGCCGGGCGTTATTTGCAGTCACTTGCGTTCGCAGAGCGACTGGAATTTCAATTTCCATCTTCGGCTTATCGAGTTATAGATATATATATGTATGTAGCGTGTAAAAATCAAAGTGAGAACGCCAATTCGCTCTAGCTACGGCTCTGTAAATTAAAGGGGATCTGAGAATTCAAATAACGACCCGAATAATTGCGAGAGATTTTTCTCTCGTGGAAGATATCCTTTATCTCGTGTGCGTTTCTTCGTCTCACGCATATAATTAAAAATCTGCCTTTTAAATTATACATGAAAATAATCTGAGCACCGTGTAATTTTTGCGGATGAACCGTTTCTTTGGAGATTATGTGCGATTAGAAGAAACGCGACGGCTCTTTTTGCTCTCTCACGAGATGAATTAACTGTAAACGTTTCCCTCCCCTCCTCAGGCTATCCACGTAAATTAGCTGTTTCGAGTTAAAATCACCATTTGACCGTCTGCAGTATCATTATACTAAATCAATATGGCTTATATGGGCCTTCCACAAATTGTACACATTCCCACCATTAATACGCTACGATACTTAATGCCGTATTAACCGCAAACGTATACATAACAATGCGATACGATCTCTCTCCCTAATTTAATATAAATGGATCCGATATATCTGTCACAGCCACGAGCAATTTCCCGCCAAAAGATGGGCGTTACATATAACAGGGATCCGGTAAATATTTCACCTATGCGGATACCGAGACCGATGGCAGGGGAGAGATAATGCGGACTAATTCGGGAGGGTTGCCTGTCGCGTATAATACAGGAACTTATGGACACAGTGGCGAGGGTACAGCACGAGATGAATGTCCACTTTCACGCCTCATTTACGGCGTGTCCCGGAGGTATCTGTGTTCGTCCTTTTTTTCCTCTCGCTCTCTCTCTTTTCCCGACTAAATAAGATTCTCGTCGAGGCAAATTCGGGGTGAATTCCTCGATTTATTTCGAACCCATCTATCTTCGCGGGCTCTTAACTTTCCACATTGAACATTACGGCAAATAAGAAGCCACCCCCTCCCTCGTCTGTTAAAATAACATTGATTCCTGCGAGGTGGGAAATGCACGAGCTCCGAGGCTCGATTCATCAAAGCTACCACCAAACTTTCGATCGCGCTCTCGGTCTCTCTCGCACGTCGGGATCGATCATAGCCGTCAAAGTTAATCCATACCGCCTACTATACGTCCTGTATTATGCGCGTATCCTGGCTCCACTGTGCTCGTATATCACTAGAGCGATACATGGCTTACGATAAGTACAGATTACGGAAACGCGGCGGAATCGGGAGACAAAGGGGGAGGGGGATTTTAAGCTGGTCAATGTCTCTTTTTGTGAAACGCGTATTATTGAGGAAAAAAACTCACGAGTAGTGAAACTGTGGTCCCACCAGTCAGTTCGACAAAGATACGCCTTGAGATCGTCGGCGGTTCGCGCGACGATGACGACGGGCGGCGCGACCAGGGTCCTGATGCTCAGGAACACGCTGAACGTCAGGACGATGATGCCGAGGCGCTTCAGCAGACTCGCGTCCGTTATTTTTACGGCCTTCGCCGACTTCACTCGGAAGATCACGGATATCCTACGAACGAAATGTCACGAATCCGTTGCCAATCTTTTTCAATTTTCTTACAACGTTCTTATATATCTCCTCGAGGATTAATCAACTGTTTCAAATCATCGTGCACGAAATGCTGTTCATCTTAAAATATACAGGATGTTTCTTAATAAGAGCGAAAAATTTTAGATGATTTTTTGTCGAAAATTAATTTTTCAAATAAACATATACTCCTACATCCTTTCCTGTGGAGTTGCATTCCTCCAAAAATGGAAGTAAAAATTAGGTTTTTATTTTTTTCTCAAATTTGGAACAAATTAAAGAAATGAAATTAAGTGGATATTTTTTAGTAATAAAAAGGTTATTTATTAATATTTTTTCAGCTTTCCGTATTGTTATAAGGGGATAAAACTAACAACCCCTATTCAATTTTTTATTAAAAATTTTTTAATGGACTGGAATATAATAATCTAAAAATATGCATTAAAAAGTTTGATTGATTTAAAAACTTTTTTATTTCTTTTATTTTTTTCATAAAATCTGTAGTTTTCAAGAAAAAAAAATAAAATACGTTATCGTGCACAGCACGATGCTAAAAGGCATAGATTTCAAATGACGAGAAGTATTAAATTTTAAAATAAAAATAAAATTAGAATAAATATAGGGAAAATTGGAACAAAAACAAAATTATAATAAAAACTTTAAAATTTTAAAAATAAAAACTTAAAAAAATAAAAACCCCCTTAATTTTCAACAAAGAATCATCTCCTAAAATTTTTCGCACTTATTAAGAAATACCCTATCGTGCACAGAATTATATGTATTACAAAAACGACCAAATATACACACATCAAAAATATAGAATCAAATCAAATAAAATTGATTGATAGTAAAAAATGTTAAAAAGTTGCGAAATTAATTCGACCAGAGAGAAGCTTTGAAAAAGATACAATCAAAATAATATAAAACAAAGAGCACGCTTTTATTGGCATGTTTAAACTACCATATCTCTGTAAATGAGGGAAAAATTTTCAAAATGTCAAAAACGATATTAAAAAAAACAAGAGAGAAAACGCGTCAAACTAAATAAATATGCGAGAGAGAAATGTATACGATATGAATTTGATGAGCAACGAGATATCAACGGAAAAAGGAAGATCGAGCATTTATTTACTCGGAGGGATAAATAGTAATGATGGAAAAAAGTCACATCGGAGTAATATTCGAGATAAAATAAACTTACCGCCACGTTTTGAGCATGAGTGCTCCGTATGTGAGAGAAAAGCCAATTTCTCGCAACCATACGCGGACGGTGCACGTGATGATGTTTGGCCTGGGGTACATTACTATGGTCTGTAACATAAGCAGAGAGTGCGTGTCCTGCAGAGCGATGTTGTGCGAAACGCACTACCGACTATGCGTTACGCACATCCGCTTGTCTATTTATCCATAATTTCATTCCGCATATTAGTGTATAAATTTCAATACAATGTCATTTCGCCTCAATTTGATGAATTCATTCGTCGTCAATATATATTATATGTGATATTATAATTATTTAATTAGAATTAGATATATTTAAAGCCCCTCGAGCGCTTTCAAATACGCGCTTTTGAAATTGCGCCGAAAGCACTCATTGATTTCCTATCGAGTTCTTGCCTATGGTATTCACATCAAATAGAGGGATATTCATGACGACAAAATTTATCATTAACGAATGCTCGAATGTCTGAAATTTAATTTATATTTAATGTATAAAAAAAATATTTGCATATATTTTTTATTATGTTCAATATAAATTTTCTCTGTGCGTTTACGTGATAAGGTCGTGTGTACAAACGCGTAGCACAATATAAAGATAAAAATGTTTACATGTTTAAAACTTTATATACCGCATATATTCTGATACGATGAATTTTTAAGCGCTTATTTTGTGCTTGAATTTTTGCTTAAAAATGTTAATTTATTATTTGCCAAGCTGTTCTCTATCCAAGCTAGAACATGAAAAATAAAGATGAGAAAACACACTTATTATCTTTCTTTTCGTTATACTGCTGTTTAACTAAAACTGTATTAAGATGCTTACGGAGAAGACCGTTATTATCATTGTTATGAAAACTGTCATCAAAAATAATGTGAATAATATCAAAAGAGAAGTATACGATGAAAAACTGGGAATTGAAAAAAAAGAATTTTCGCAGCACGAGCACTTTGCAGCGATTTTTCTCTTGTGCAACATGAGGCTTTGTCGTGAGGCCATCGTAGTAGAAATTTTAAATTTTAGAACAAACTTACATAAATAAAATCTAGACTTACATAAATTATAATTCTCAGAGATTAATAATTTCATGTAAGGGAAAGAAATCTTTCTTGTTATTCTTCGCAAAAAATATTCAGATGAGAAATCGCCTTAAAAAAACTTTATAAGGTATTTTATATCTTATCCCGATGCATTCTGATGTATAAAATATGAAGAATCATGAAATATTCATCTTTCGACACTAAACTTTTAATTTTAATATTTTTATAGAGTAACGGAAATTATCGATTTCTGATATAGTATAAAAAGACCTATGCGATAAAGCGTAAAAGATAAATATTTGAAGATACGAAATGCTAATTTTTACGTTCTCATTTTACAACATGTAATAACTTTTATCATTTTGAATATCGATAACGAGAATTTAAAAAATTTTTTTTCCTTTTTTTAAGAGAGGAAAGAGTCACATAAAGAATCCTATCTCTATTAAGTATATCGAATTATTCTCTGAAATATGAATGTGATTATTTTCTCACCCGTGAGATAATCGTTTGGACGATTCTTGCTTTTACGCTCAAGAGTAAAACTGACGCTCTCAAGTTTGCGAAATATTACAAAGTTATGAAACAATTCCCTTAATAAGGTACTCCGACGAGAAAGGAAACGACGGGTATAAAGAGAAATTATAAGCGACTCGGACCACAAAACTCGACGGCGGTCTCTCTGGATTTTCCAAGCTGTATCATACGATTTACATGACGGCTCTCGCATGGCAAGATATAATATTGAAGCTTAGCGAGAAACAGAAAGCGTACCTTCATAAGCGAGGCAAATGACGTCCCATTAAGAATAGCACTACGAGTTTAAGCGAAGCTATCTGGGAGTTCGTACCTCGTAAGAGCAAGCATTACGTAGGCACGTTTACCTCCTTACGAAGGACGAGCTCCCAAGTTAAAGCAGTCGAAATGTCGGAACCGCACATTGATACTAACCCTTGCCTCACGAACGAGTTATTACTTCAGCGAGAAAAATCACCTTGTCATTTTGACGGAATAGGTCGCATGATGACGAATGATTCTTAAACATGGCTCGAGGATAACTCGAAAATAATAGAGATTAAACGTTTGAGAAAATCCAAACGAACACCTTTTGCAAAAATATAATCCAACAAACGCCAAGTAACATTTATATAATTGTTAGTTGTAATTTCCTACTCAATAATATAATTATTATGTAACTGTTGTGTTACATGTTATATAAACATATTATAACTAAGAAATTATAAACTAGAAATTATAACTAACAATTATGTAACTGTTAGCTGGTAATATTTTACAAATTTGTTTCCTTCTTCTCATGCGTTATAATTAAATATAACTTCTAATTTAATTTCTGTTAGTTTAATAAATCTAAAACGGAAAATTGCAAAAGTTGCCGGAAACATGCTTGTTGTAAGTTAAACTTTCTTAGTAAATTGTGCAGTCTTACATGTGCCTGATAAACTTTACCGTAGCGATGTCATACAAGTACTTTGCTGCACAAGCATCTCTCGTAAACGCTCAGTTAAAACTCTTATTAAATTATATACAATTTATTATTCAGCAAATATATAGCGATGATATATTAAGATAATATAAGCTGTACATTAAGACGGTCTACGATGTATAATTCAATGCACATAATCGATAAGTTGTTATTTTATATGATTAATATAGCGCATAATTAATAACAAAATAATAGTTTCGTAAAAACACTTTGATTATTTCTCGTTCTAAAATTTTCCTAGGAATATTAAGTTGATAAATATATTCAAGAAAATTTTTTAACTAGTATTGAATATATAAGAAAGTTATATAACTAAAATGTTTAATATATATAACAGTTATATAACTGAAATGTTTAATATAACAATGGAAGTAAAAAAACTTATTCATTTATATAGCAAGGATTCTTGTCTTTTCTCAGACGTGATTTTCTTTTATTCCAATTTGCAACGACTACTTAATAAAAAAAATTTACTTTTGGATCTAAAATATTTCTCTAGTAATGATATATAAATAATGATATATTTGTTCATTATATGTGATAATATAAAATGATATATTTGTTCATTATATGTAAATATAATATGAGTGAGAATTGTTAAATTAAACATCTTTACTTTAATTGAAAGTAAACTAGGAAGCAATTTAAACATTTCCGCTTTAATTGAAAGCCATTAAGTAAATATATATTTCTTGCGGCTTCTCGATGTCTAAAACAAACATCTTCTATAGATCTGGCTGTCATCTAGGAGCAAAGAGGACACGAACATACGCGTACGTGAGGAAAATTCCTTGAATTTACGTTTATACAAATGACTTGTCGTCTACGAAATCGTCCCGAATTCGATAAAGCAGGTTTGCGAAATGTGATAGAAATTCCGCTATCAAGCCGATATATCACGTAAGAACGTGAACGGAATACGTGTTACAGCAGCTGTCACTACAAGTCAAAACCCGGAATAACCCAAGCGTGATATCTTGAATTATTTTGTTCCACGTGTGATTTATGCAACAGACAGCTTCCGCCACAATTGCGGAAACATGTTTCGTCTGATAATAATCCGGCGTAACAATGGCGGGTAGATAAGCCCGTCCCACGTGAAAATACAAGACGTCGCGTTCGGATCCTAAAGCTAAGTAATTGACGATTTGATAAAATTCGATTTAAGGCGATCCAAGAAAAAAAGAAATAACGCGAAGATCGTCGAGAGGGATGCAAACGAGCTTCAGGAATCCGCATTCGCCGGAGATCAATTCCCGGCATATCCCCTTTAATTAGTGAGGCATGGAGGTCATCAATAATTGGTGTATACACGTAGTCGCGCCGCGATATGGGGAATCATGCGTTATCGTAATTGGCGCACAGGGGGACGCGCCCGCATACATTAGGGGTAGTAGTCGCAACAGATGCGGTTACAAGCGGCGAGAGTCGTCGGATGCTGCGGCGGGGCATCTCCTCGCACGCACGTGAGAAAGCTTTGTTATCGGATTCTCTCTCAGGTGCGGCGAGACGGGGCGAGGTGCGGGGTGAGACAGGGTGGGGTGGGATGGGGTGCGACGCGACGCCGTCGACCCTCATGAATATGAAATGCGACCGGGAAGAGGGCGACGACGACGACGACGAGCAGACGTGGGTTTCGCGTACCTTCATACTCACCGTACAGTATATGAAGAAGGCGCCCAGGACGATCACGCGCAACAAAACCGGGCTGGCCGCCCGCACCACCTGCAACAAATCATTTCGCTCATTAAATCACGCGATCTCACGCGCCGCCGGCTTTGTTCGCGCCGATATAGTCGGACATATAGATCGGAAACGATAAAATCAGTCGGCGAAACGCCGGAAGAGAGCAATCTTCCTTTTTTTACCCCGAAGCTCCCTGAACTCTGATGAAAATATTGGACTTTTTATGCATCTCTCGCTCATTGAATGGAAACGTGAACTCTTGGGGTGTTAATTTTAGACTCTAATTTTAAAATTTCTCGATATACCTGTGCACATTTGAGAATTCGGGAATTCAAAAATCCTAAAATTTTTATTTTTCTAACTCTTAAATTCTGGATTTATCTTTGATTATTTAGATTTTTCGAGAAAAATATTTTTCAAAAATCCTAAAATTCTTATGTCTTAAATTCTTAAATTCTAAATGTAACAAGTGTAAAATATCAATAATATGTGATTAAAACTTTATGTAATTTCGCTCTTTCAATTATCTTCCCTTTTTTATACCGAAGCTCTCTGAATTCTGAAAATATTGAACTTTTTATGCCTTTTGCTCATTGAATGGAAACGTGGACTCTTGGGATGGTAATTTTAGACTCTAATTTTAGAATTGCTCGATACATGTATATTTGAGAATTCGGGAATTCAAAAATCCTAAGATTCTTATTTTTCGAATTCTTAAATTCTGAATTATCTTCGATTATTTAGATTCTTTGACGGGAATTTTCAAAAATCCTAAAATTCTTATGTCTCGAATTCATAAATTCTAGATTTAACAAGTGTAAAATATCAATATGTGATTAAAAAATCATAGGTTTCGCCCTTTCAATTATCCCTATAGGAATTGAAACTGCCTGTATAATCGATTACATTTGTTTTTCAAGGTAACCAAATACATAATTCAAACTATAAACCAAAACATTCGGATTTCTCAATTCCGTTATCCGTTATTTAAGAGTATTTCGAGTGCTTTATTTATGTGTTGCCAGCTGTTTCCGCAACACATTGTGCGCTCCAAAGTTTATATTCAGAATATATATGTTTGTTATATTCATATTCAGAATTGTATGTGTGTACAAAAGCATGCTCACTATTCATGTATTTCAATGAACTGATTTTGATTATATAAAATTTATACAAAATTTTTATATATATATATATATATATATATTTATATATATATTTATAATTTATATATATATATATATATTTATTTATTTATTTATAAGAAAATATCTCATGGTTTTCACGATCTTTTTCTATTTAGTTAACTAACTTTTGTTTAAAAATCGAAAAAAAGCAGCTGCAGAAGAAGTAATCAAAAGATGCTGTGGAAAATATTTTTATAAATGAAGATACGATAAAATATTTTGGTTAATACTTGAAGAAATTTTTTAACATTGAAAAGATTTTAATATGCTACTGCAAGAGATGCCATAGAAGACGAAAAAAAAAGATCTTTGAAGGAAGGAAACTATAGGAAAAGCAAATTTGCGGACGAAACAATTTTTTTGTTCTTTGGGTTCAATATCTGGTAATAACACGCCGGATATGTTTCTTACATGTTTGTAAAGTGCCTGTAAATATCGCTTGAGTCCTACTTTTCGCTGACGTTGTAGATGCTAAACGTTATTACAGTATCGCTCGGCAAACCTTGATCTTTGAGATTATCTGAAACCCGCCCGTGAATTTTGTATGTGTGCTTAAAAAGAGTCATGCAAATATAGTACACACCACGTTCTTTCGCGAAACAAAAAACTGAGCGATATCGCATCCAGCTTGGAATATTTTAACTCGAATATTCTAACATGCGCGATGCGAAATGAAGCACGCTAAGTTTACCCGGCATCTCGGGACACGTGACAACTTTTTCCATCAACACACGCCCGCGGTTAATCGAGAAAAATCTCGTGAAAACGACGCTCGTATAAATGGAAAAGAAAATACTCTCAAGTGAAAAGTACTCTGTGCGCGAAAATGGCCGGGAAATTTGTATCTTCAATTGCACTCACTACTTCCCATGAATTATTGCACTTGCTCCGTCGAGGGGAAAAATCGATGCTAATGAAGACAAAATACTGTACTTCCCTTGCAATTATAACGCAAGTAAGTCTCATCAAGATAACATCTGACAGGTTTAACGTGACGGATGACGGATGCCTCTTATTAAAGCGCATCAACAATCGCCAATCGAATTCTTCGGAAACCCTCCCCCGCGATATATAACACGCCGGAGGTGCACAAACGCCACGTACCACGCCACACGTTTCATCCATTTGCGCTTTCATACGATATGCAAGAAGCGTGTTGAGGTAAAGGAAAGGTCGCGATGGGAAACGCCGCAAAATCCGCCGCAGCGCGGAATATACCAGAGGCATGAAGGGGGGAGAGAGGGGAGAGAGAATAATATAGCGAATAAAGCAAGTTAAAGTTCATCTTTCTCTCCCTTTTCCTCCTTCCCCTTCCCCATCCCCACAACAAAGCTAATTTCCCGTTCGCGTGTCCCGACTGTTTCATTCGCGCTTTGCAGGACGGACTTATTTGCTGCTTCCGTTCCACCCAGTTTTCTGCTGCCGCGTGTTTCATCTTGCGTACCGCTGACAAAAATAAAGAAGAGGAAAGAGACAAGAGTTCTCTCTTTCTCTCTCTCTCTCTCTCTCTGTCTCTCTTTCTCTCTTTAACTTTCTGCGGGAATTGCATAGGCTATTAGCGCTACCGGAGATAAAAGTGCAGCTTCCCTTCTTGGAAGAGGCGATTTACACGAATTACCGAAGCGGTAAGTTCAGGAAGGATATATCCGCAGTTTCGCCAACTTGGCCGGGAGACGGATCTACCGTAACGAGCTCTCCAACTAGAAACGATCGTCTCAACTTTGAAGCTTCATCTCGCTCGAGAAACGTCGCACAACATCGAAATTTGTTTCTTTCTTTCCTTCTTTTTCAAAATTTACTCCCTCAAGTGCCTCGCGTAAAGGCAAATTATAAATGATCCTCTTCCTTTTAGCTTTTCTCCCCCTGTCTATGAAATCGATAGTCTTTGAGTTGCGAGCAATTAAAAACTTAAATTACAAAACTTAATAGCACTTAAATCTCAGGAAAATCTGACTAATGTTGATCGAGCGAGATGAGTACAATAATATAATTGAAACTCGCGCAATTTACCTCGAGTATTATTGTTGTATCAGAGTTGCGAACGGAAACTTGAACGAGAATATAACGGAAGTGATGTTTGTACGTAAACTAGTAACTAGAGATTAGAAGGGATACCGTTAAAGGTCGATTTAGGACTAGATTTTGGGAGATGACACTCGAAATCCAGAGTCCCTTGAATACTAAAGTTTCTTGAAGCACATATATGTTATAATTGGCACATACATTATTTTAATTCTACCACTAAAGGATCGTGCTTTCCTTTCGATCCCTCTCTTCTCGGTGTTTCAAATGAAATCAAAAAATATTTGTACGTAACCTAGTAACTAGAGATTAAAGAGGATACCGTTAAAGGCTGATTTAGGATTAGATTTTGGGAGATGACACTCGAAATCCAGAGTCCCTTGAATACTAAAGTTTCTTGAAGCACACATATGTTATAATTGGCACATACATTATTTTAATTCTACCATTAAAGGATCCTGCTTTCGTTTCGATCCCTCTCTTCTCGGTGTTTCAAATGAAACCAAAAAATATTTGTACGTAACCTAGTAACTAAAGATTAGAGAGGATACCGTTAAAGGCCGATTTAGGACTAGATTTTGGGAGATGACACTCGAAATCCAGAGTCCCTTGAATATTAAAGTTTCTTGAAGTATACATATGTTATAATTGGCACATACATTATTTTAATTCTACCATTAAAAGATCCTGCTTTCCTTTTGATCCCTCTCTTTTTGATATTTCAAATGAAACCAAAAAATATTTGTACGTAACCTAGTAATTAGAGATTAGAGAGGATACCGTTAAAGACCGATTTAGGACGAGATTTTAAGAGATGACACTTGAAATCCGGAATCCCTTAGGTACTAAAGTTTCTCAAAGTACACATATGTTATAATTGGCACACATTATTTTAATTCTATCATTAAAAAATCTTTCCTCTCTTCTCGATGTTTGAAGTGGAAACACGAGTTCGTCTCACTGGGAAAAAAGCCGCGAGTTAGAAATGGAATTTCCGTGAATTTCTACGTGAATTTCACTTTGATAATAGGCGCGAGTTCCATTAATCTGATTTCGAGATAATCCATACTGCGTCCACAGATGCGGACGATTATTACGACTCTCTGTTGGGACTGCAGTGTGAATATACATATACACATACCTCTGCCGCTTGATAAGATAGATTACGCCACGATATTAAGCTTGTAAATCGTGACTCGAATACGGATATGCTCGCAGAACGACATCGAATGACCAAATTTGCTTGTGCTAAGCCGCTTTTCGGCTCGTTTATCTTCCAGCTCAGATTTATTAATGGAGCCATTAAGGGAAAGAAGAAAGCGATTATCCTTCATTCTCCTCTTTGCCTCGTCATTTAAATCAAATTAAAACATACTTTGCTCTAATCGCGCCATGCGTAATTAAATCATTAATCTTGGTCTCTTCAATTAACACGCGACAACCTAATGAACTAAATAATGATAATTCAACGAGAAGGGGGAGAGAGAGAGAAACAATACAATCTTGCAATTAATTTCAGTAAAATTATAACAATCATTACGCAAATTCTCTCAAGAATTATTTTAATCCCTCATATTTTCCAGATTCACTTAATTCTTTATTAAAATTAATTTTCAATTAAAGAGAATCGCTTTGTTGTAGAACAAGAACCCTATGTAAGGGAAATCTTTGATCAACCTAATACCTCTTTCCGCTTTGCATCGGATCGTTTTTCACGGTAGCTTTACAGAACGCCGTGCGATTTTAATGCGCGGGATTCTCGGACACGGACACGTCGCGTGTTTTACAGCCCTGGATCCTATCTGTCGAGAATTAAGAGGCAGAAAGAGAGACTGGGGGATAGCGAGAGAGCCTCCCCCCATCCTCTCCGATGGTTCGCCGCCACCAATTTCGGGATTACGGTGACAGCGGCATCGCGGGAAAAGCCGGCCGTTTCTCTGCCGTTGGATTCTCAACCGAGGAAACCACGTCGCATCTCTCGCAAAATTATCGTCGAAAGCGCGCACGACGAAAACTAGTCACCCCCTCTTCCCCTCCCCCCTCTCCCGTCCGTTCTCCGGCTACTTTTGCGCCTGACGCTTTCAATTAAAACGAATTCTCGCGGGAGTCATTCATGTTTTCAGCTTTCTCGTATTCACGGTGTCGCGAGGACCTCCTGAAAGAGGGTGGATTTTCGCGGGCTAATTGACGAAGCCTCCCTCGTAATCAGACGCTGCGCGATGTATAAAGACCGCGGCAAAGGTTCAATTATTCATCAAAATTTCCTTTCCAAGAAAGAGAGAAAGGAAGAGAGGATGTTGGGTAATTTTTCGAACTTAAAGTACACATCTTAATGAAGGAACTCGAAATTATACGACTCTTGCGGGCGCAAAACTGTATAATTGATTGAAGGAAAATTAATTCGAAGACGAAAGAAAGAAAGTTCACGATACAAATCATTTTACGAATATTCGTCGATTAAACTTTCCGCGAAGTTGAATTTATAAGCTTCATTTTTTTCCCTCCCTTTCTCCCCTCTTCGCTAAATGGCGATATTCCGGGAGCTATTACCGTCGTGAAAACTCCAGGAAGCTTGCCCCTGCGTGTCGTTATTGCGTTAATTAGTGTCGGGTCCCCCTTGGTGCCTCTTTGATAACTGGACGAGCCAAACGACAGCGCTGCGCTTCGTCCTCGCAAAGGCAGGAACTGAGGTGCTATTTCACGCGAACCGAAGGGCTGGGCTCGAAGCTGGAGGATGGAGGGGCCTGTCAGAAGAGGTAATTAACACCTCGCGGTTGAAAGAATTCCTCGTAACCGTGCTTTTAATACGAAAAGCCGATGCAATTTTATTCAAGGAGTTGATAACGAAAAAGGAAGTCCAATAGCCGGATTCAAAGTAAACGCTTAATCGAAAAACGGATTTGCCTGAATGCAAGGGCGTTCACAACCAAAGCTCTATACCCCGCGTATTTATTTACCCATTCGATCTATTCGTGTTGAATTTCATATTCGTATCCGCCTGTTTCGCAAAACTTGAGAGTAAATAGGTAATTATTTGAAAATAAATATCGAATTATTCGCATATATAATTTAGTATTTCGAATAAATTATCATAAATAACGAATAATAATGAAAATTATTTAGTAAAAAATTTAAAATATTTATTTTCATATTAATAATTTAGTACTAAATAATTTAGTACTAAATATTATATTTATAATATTTAGTACTAAATTATTAATATAAAAATAAATATTTTAAATTTTTTACTAAATAATTTTCATTATTATATTTATATTTAGTACTAAATTAATATTATATTTACTAAATTAATATTATATTTATAATATTTAATACTAAATTATTAATATCTAATATTAAAATATATATTAAATATATATTAAAATTAAAATATGTATTAAAATATATATTAAAAATATATTAAAATATATATTAAATATGTATTAAAATAATTTAATTTAAATAATTTAAAATAATTTAATTTAATTGAATAAAAAATGGAATCATTTGAATGCTTGAATAATTATTTAAAATAAATAATGTATATCGTGGAGATTGATGTATTCGAATAAATTCCAATCTCTCGCATATCTACAACCACAAAATATACAAGCGTCGTACATAATTATTGGAGTCGGGAGACACACTCATTCATCAGATATCGTTTAAAGGGACCCTCGTACACAATTTCCGGTGGCTTTACACCTGGGATAAGTGCTTTTCGAACGATCACGAGAGATATCGGAGGCTGATCTAAGCTGAACCAGATTAACGTGTTAACCCCGATTTATTCGATCGGCTATTAAGATTATCCGTAACGTGACGCTACTTCCGTGCTTTTGTCGCGACGTTTCAAACGTTTCATGCAAATGAAGCGGTCGGTCGGGTCGGGACATGTTGGAAATCCAAGAATAGAAATTATACAGAGAAATTACTTCTCGACAGCGATATGCAAATGTGAGATAATTCATCGGATACATATTTTTAAGCAAAATTTGAACGAGATTTAGAACGTATTTTTTTTTCGAATTTTCGCAAGATTATCTCGTTTCTGCATGATATCCTCAAAATGTCAATTTAAGTAGAACGATATCGGGTATCCAATTATGTGGTCTTACGTGGCTCTCACTAAATTATAGGTTTTGAACGAAATGACATCCACGCAGATATTTCATTATGGATATCATGGGCTTTTGCCGTTAGCCTGTGGACTAGAAACTTATACGCTCCTCTAGAATAGATTCTATTAGTAGTTTGAGAATTTATGGACTCGTGTTTTCGTGCGAATCGATTCAAACGCGGGATATATTTCCAAAGTACATTTCATATTTGTCCTCTCGATGCTTTTGTTCTAACCGTGATTTATATACTTAGGGACTTCGTGTAAACTTTCAAAATACAGAAATTAGATTTCGACATGTTTGCGCGAGCAGGGAGCAACGTTTTTCTCTCGCGTAATGATAGGATCTTTAAAGACATACAAGTTGAAATTTTTTATCATTACTCTTGCTTCTTTTGAATAAATACTGCCTTTTAATTAACATGGCTATTAATTAAAAAGCAGTATTTGCTTTAAACTATTAAAGAGATATATATTCTGGAGGGAAAGATTAAAAGAGCGCTTTAATATTGATTCCCGGGTTCTCGCGATTATTTATCGAAAAAAAAAAAAATATATATATATATATATATATATATACATATATTTAAAAATAATAATTATATAGATTAATAATTATTATGTAATTATATATTATAAAATACATGTAATATTATCTTTTAATAATTAAAAGAGCGGATATAGGGCGTTATATCCTTGAAAGGCAACGTCTCCGCGCTATTTTTCAAGAACGGACACGATGTCATCCGTAGTTAAGTAAACTCCATTATAGAGAGTTACGGCTCTTACCTTCACGTGCCCATATTTCCATGTAAAAAGAACGACGACTGGCAGGCAAGCGATGATGCAGCACTCCAGGATAAGTATCGCCGTTCGCATCAGCCAGTTGAGGGATACGACGCAAGGCGAGCCGTCCTCGCAGGACTCGCATCCTTCGGCGCACGGCAAGCATTCGAACACTCCACTCTCGGCATATTGGCTCTTTTCGCCCTGTTGAAAAGCGTGAAATTATTTTCCTTACGATGAGATGATAGTACTTTGCGAAGGGATGCAATACGTGATAACTATTATTCTTCAGAATTAGTTATCGAGGTTAAATAGACGGGAAGATGTCTCTTATCTCTAGAAAAAACGTGCTTAACGCAATCGATTTTTCGAATCTAAACATTTTCTAAATGTTATATAAATGTTATATAAATGTTATATAAATTAAATTTTAAAATGTATAAATTTTGTAATTTATTTTGAATTGCAATTGCGGCTTTAATAATAATTAATAATTCTGCTCATTTGACTATATAATTTTTTCTTTATATATATTTTCAGACAAAATTCGTGATAAACGCCTGAAGATAAATTGGAATCGATGCATGTCGAAAAGTGATTTAGAAAATAAAATGGCAAACATTTATCTATAAAATATGTATTTTTTGCGACAAGGATAACATGAAGGAAATTTGTATCATCGATTTTTACAAAAAAAAAAAAGAAAAACATTTTCAAATTATTGCTAAAAATTTTCGAAATGTCTTTCAATATACAAGATACACACATTTCGTCGATTAAAAACATAGTAATTTCCGATTTCTCTCCTTTTTAATGGGCGTTTCGCGCGAGAAGAGCTAAGGGATGATAATTTTTCTGAGCTTCTTCCTCCCCCGGCGTTCTTGCAAACCGACAATGCGCGCGTCAGCCACGGTGTCCATCCAAAAAAATGGTGACACGTCGTTAATATCCAAGCTCCCGGTTATTAAGGATATATATTCGGCGATGGAGATGTCACCCATTGTAACCGTCGCGGTTACAAACGGTCGCGCCAACTACTGATGGGGGAGGGCGACTGCAAAATGGTTTTGTCGCCGAGCGCGATAGAAATGCCCGTCAAATCACAAAAGATACGTAACACACGGTGACAATAGACGATTCCATCGCGCCTCGCTGTCGATATCCATTTTGCTTCTACGGGCACGAAAGTGACGGCTGGCCCGAAGGCTGGACGGAAAACCATGTGTGCTGGAGTAAAAAAAAAAGACGACGCTGTTTCTCCGTCGTCGTAAATAGAATGCGCGTTTTACCGTTCGTCGTAACGCGCTGTAACATTGCTGCTGGAACCAGATTTAATTGCGCCTTCGCGACAATCTATTCTGCGATTCCATTTCCGAAGGTCCGAAGCCAAAATAGAGAAATTGGAAAAGTGGAACGCGATCTGACAACGACCGAGTCTTTCTCAGTCTCTCTTCTCTTTTTTGTGTAGTCAAATATATCTTATTTACGTATATATATTTTTTTATTTGTTAATATAATTTGTAGGTTAAAAAAATTTATTAAAAAAATATTTAAAAATATTTATTTAAAATATATTTAAATAAAAATATTTATTTAATTTATTTAAAAAATATTTAAAAAATATTGTTTATTTTTTTCATATTGTTCACATCTTGTCATGTTTATTTTTCTCAAGTTGTTCTTTAATCGAGAATCAATTCCTTCACGACAATCCATTCTGCGATCCCATTTCTGAAGCCAAAATTGAGAAATTGGAAAAATGAAACGCGATCTGACGACGATTGAAGTCTTTTTCAGATTCTATTCTTTTTTTTGCGTATAAATCAACGACGAATTAAATCTTACGTGTAATCACATATGTTTTATTTATCATTTTATCGCGATTTTTTATTTGCGAATATCAACTCGTAGATTTAAAAAAATTGTTTATTCTCATAAATTATTTTTTAATCGACAATCAATTCTTTGTAGGTATTCGTAAACTGGTTGTGCAGTTGCATTTCTATTGGATTAAACTTTAATGACAGAATCTTCTATCGATTTACTGTGAACCTCAACTAATCGACTGCTTTGTGAAAAGAGCCGTGCCATTAGAACCACGACAAACGCTCATTGAAATTTGATGAGATCGAAACGAAACCTCTTCAATACATTTTTATCGGCTTATAATTTCCCCATGATAAAATAATTTTCAATTATGCGAGAAAAGAGAGAGAGGAAATGGAGTAATATTATATCGAGGACAGCACTAGTTGACCTGTGGAAAGCAGATAAAGTGGAGCAAAGCTATTTCTACATGCTCAGTTCGGCTTTAAACCACTCACCATCATCAATTTCTCGTACTCTTCCTCTATGACGGTGCCATTGTAGTACCGCTTGTCCGATTTCGTGTCCGGGTAGTAGAAGCCTCGTTTGCAAACGCATCGATAACTACCACGGCGAAAACCAAGACCGGGGATGGCGATGCACTGCGAACAGCGAACAGGACCAACGATTAATCGCATCTAATCAATCTTAGATATGTCGAATTTTCTGTCCTTGTTAAAGGTAATTATGTTCGACAATCCATCGAAATTGTTTCCAACAAATTTATTCGCTGACTTTTCGCCTGAGAGAACGAACAAAAGTTGTTTCTCTTGGTCAACCAAATATATTTCGTCATTTATACATTTTAAAAAGCTTTAACAGATTTATTTCAAAAATTAAAGTTAAAGTCTCACTTTAATCAAACTATTTCGCGCACATAAGTTACTTATGTATAAAGTTATAAGCGTGTTTTATTGATTACCGTAGACAATTTAATTGAGTCTCCAAATCAGGAGTGTCAAACAAATTTAAATTTTCAATCTATCTAAATTCTAATCGAAATCTAAATTTTCAAAAATTTAATAATTAAATGTTCGAAAATTGGAAAAAAATTTTATTTAGGATTTAAAGAGGAATACTAAATTTAAGAGGATATACTCTTACTTGAAAGCAACAGAACTGATCATATTTCATTAGATGGGATTGCATGTAACGTGAAAACTGAAATGCATTATCTTTCATGCATATTGATGTAGATATTACCTTCTTTTAAAGGAACGAGCGACGCAACATTAAAAAATGCCATAATTAAAAACTGTTATGGTCCATAAAACAGAAATTTATGACTAAACCACGGTTCCATTTGTTTAAACAACTACATTTTCAGTGGTCGAAACGATTTTGTGTTGTAATGTTATATGTATATTACTTGTGTTCATATAATAAACTATTAAAATTTTATTGAGCTAATGGAAAAAATGAAATAGTCATCAAAACTTAAAAGATAAAAAATCATGAAATATGATTTTTTTGTACTATCATTTAAGAAAAAAAACATACTTGTTTTTCTCCGCGAATGAGTTCGCGGTTTACGCGATAAGATGAAGCCTATTTGAAACATTCTCTCTAAATTCTTTTTTCGTTCATAAAACAAATTATTGTAGCCGGCGATCGGAAAAACGTGACGTTTACATAAGAGATCGAATAATATTGATACAATTCCATATTTTACATCTTGCATAAATTTTCGCGTATATTACTGCACTTTTATGTAAAAGAAAACTTCTAAGCAAACTTCGATTAACCCCCATAACAAAGAAAGCCATAAATCAAATTAGATAAATATATGAATGAAATAAGTATAAAAAATATGGAAAATTGAATGAAATAAGTATAAAAAATATGGAAAATTGAAAAGAGAAAAATTATAATTATAAAATAATTATAAAAATTATAAAGCATTATAGAGAAAAATTAACAGCCCTATAACTTTTAGCATGACAAAAATTTTACGAAACTTGTCGAAAGAAATTTTGCAATTGACATGATAAAATGTACGCAATATACAATTTAAATGTTAATCCTAACGTCCTAAGAAGCGCAGATGCTGCCCAATAATTTCGGCGCTTTGTAAAGATCTTAACTCCAACACACATTTCGAAACCGCGCGCGTTATTTTCTTGCGAGTTTTTAATTTATGAAAAATAAAGCACATGATAACGCTCGCTCGGTTTATTACCGGAGGGTGACAAAAATGGCGACAAAAACGCTGCGCGAGTAATCGCATGGCGGAAGAACCGCTACAATTTCTTTTTCTCTCTCTCTCCTTCTTTCGCGCGATAGGGGTCGAGAGTGGCATTTACAAATAGAGCCGGTCGTCACGTGGAAAAACATTCCCCCGGTGGCTTTGTTCTCCATTCGGTGCGGCGTGTTTAAGCGCGCGCCCCGGAAGGACACTCGCGGGAAACATCGATCCTCGAGCGAGGGGGTGGCGCGAGGGGGAGGCAGAGCGCGACGAGACATTAGCATTTACCTCGGTGGTGCGCTTTTTGCACTTGTCGCTGGCGGCGAATATGTTCAGCTGCGTGGATCCGACCGGCAACGGGCACTGATCTATGTCTACTCGCCGTAGGTCTATGTCGATACCGCTGGTGCCCCTGCGAACGATAAATCAAACACGTTTTGCGATTAAACTCTGGGTGCGATTAAGCTGTACGTGTTAAGGTGGGCTTACATTAGACTCGAGCGAGCGACTTGCGCGTCTCGAGGGTGGCAAGTTTCTCCCCCTCTTATAGGGGAGAACGCGCCCCCGCGCCACTTATCGAAATTAGATTAATAGTAGAAACTATAACCATCCGTTTTTACGTAATTCAAGAGTAGCTCCTGGTAATGGAAACCAACATCTGTTTCTAATTAGTATCAGTCTTAATGTATGGTGCACCTTTAAAATAGATTTCTCCTCTCGCCATGTATAATAAAATGCCGCTAAAGCGCCAAGAAGAAAAAGTAATAGAACTTGAGGGGATTACAAGGTAGGGAAATAAAGGAATTTATTATGTATGTAAGAAGAAGAGGGCGAAAAGGCGTAAACGCGAGAAAGGCGGACTCCTTGAAAGATGTACCATAAGATGAAAGTAAGGTACGTCATAAATTTTTTCAAAATTTCTCTCGTGTCCTTGCTATTCTCCCTCTCCATCTTTTTTTGCAGAATATAACATTTAATGTTTGAAATCAGATTCCTCTTGCTTCCCTGTTCCTAATGCATAATTCAGCACGCATACGCGCGCTGAAGCCGATTATGCGTGCAATATATCTTCCGTTGATTCTCGACTCGTGTTACCCGCGCGCGCAATAATCCTTCTTCTAACATAAAACGTAATAGCGACTGCTTTGTGCGAGATACACATGGTGTGTCTCAAGTGGTCCTGCATCTATAATATATAACTCGTCGTGAATTCTTTCTCCCTCAAGTTTAAAACTTTTCAGATTTTTACAAAACTCTCATAAACATTCTATTAAAATTCTCTGTAAAACTCTTGTATAAACATTCTATTAAAATTTTTTTTCCTGAATATAAATATATATAAATATAAAATTTTATATACAGGGTGTTTCTTAATTCTAAGTGCGAAAAATTTTAGGAGATGATTCTTTGTCGAAAATTAAGGACGATTTTTCATTAGGTTTTTATTTTTTTTCTCAAATTTGGAACAAGTTAGAGAAATAAAATTAGATGGATATTTTCTACTAGTAAAAAGATTATTTATTAATATTTTATTAATATTTTATTAATATTTTATTAATTATTTTTTATTAATATTTTATTCAGCCTTCCTAAGTATTGTTATAAGGGCATGAAACTAGCAACTCCTATTCAATTTTTTATTGAAACTTTTTAATGTTCATGTGAAAAATCTCCCTTAATTTTCGACAAGTTTTATCTCCTAAAATTGTTTGCACTTATTAAGAAACGCCCTGTATAATTGTTTTCTCTTAAGTTAAAAAATTTTTTATTATTTTACTTTTTAAAGTTTTGGTATTCTCTTAAAATTTTCTCTCTTAGATTATTATATATATATAAAAGAAAATTTTAATAGAATATTTATACAAATACTTTATAAAAATTGAAAGTTTTTTAACTTGAGAGAAAAAAATTCACGAGTTATTAAAATTTTAAAGTTATTAGAATATTAGAATTTAATATATATATGTGAATAAGATTATTCACATTTATAATCTTTTTAGCTCGTGAAAATAGTGGTTTTACAATCGTTGAGATTCAATGTAATTGTCTGGATTCTTGAGAAAGTGTGGCCATTATTTTTAGGCTTCGCATGACTGAATAATGTTATCGTAGGTCCGGGAGCACCCAGTATATAACAAACCGCGTTCGAGTCCCCCTCTTTCGATAGTTGGCCGGTATCGATTCTTGATTTGCAAGAATTACGATGCGTTCACAGTCGCGCTGATAACAAATTTCCTTTAACGGATATTGCATTCTTCGGGACGGCATAGCCCCGTTCTTTTCGCCGACTCTGTCGGCATTTACCATGATTTCTGCGTGCAGCGATCCGTGAAATTTTGCATTTTTGGATTCGAAACGGGAGAGCGACGTTATTTCCGACGTGCAATTGCGAGCGAATTTTCGCTATCCTCCCCGCGAACATATCGTACTCGGCTATTTCGTAAATGGCGATTTCACTTAGTGCACTTGAGTGGAAACGTTTCAATGCATAGCGAAAGCGTTGTAATTTACCTGTATAAACGGCAGTAAATAAGTTCGATTTCTTAATTATACGCGGACGTTGAAACCTTAATAAAGCTCAATCTTAATTTCTTGATTTTTTTAAATTTTAATGTACAAATTAAAAAAGCTAGAGGAAGATAAAAAAGGAAATTAAATAGATAAAAAAGGAATATTAAAATATTAAAATATAAAATATAAATAATTATTTCTCTCTAAAAAGATAATTCATAATTACATACTCATCATTTTTCAACAATTGAATCTATAGAATGTTATAGAAATTGCATGGATATATGGAACGGAAAACGATTAACTTTATACATGTATTTGAATACACAACGTATCTGAATTTTTAATTAAGAAATATTTTTATTAATTTAAAATTTGCGGTTACTTTTTCTATTTCTAGATTTTCTAGATTGAATGAAGCTAAAGCACATAAACAAAATAAATAGTAAACACAACTAGAAATATCAAAAACAATATCTCGTTTCGAATGTCAGAGAGAAAAATACACAGTTTATGCGAAATAAATTCCCTTCAATTGTCATATAATTTAACATCCATTATTGTTGCCCATTTTGATAATAATATATCAGAACAATGGCTAGTTTCATGATTAATTTCCAGTTGTAGATAGAACAAATACTCGCAGCATCGTAAGTTTTTTTTTTTGTAAAACGTTTCGAGGCCAAATAAATGTGAGAATGGCAATAATGATATCCGACCCGTCTATAACGCCACGTGCGACTGCTGCCGTGAAATTGCAAGAATTTCCGCCCGAATTGTGGCAGAACTGAGTTGTAAAGGATACCATTTCCCATTTCCTACGTTGGAGGGGCCAGTAACAATTAATATCTAACTACATTGTTTCGTAAAGAGAAAGAGAGAGCGAGAGAGAAAGAGAAAGAGAGATCCTCGTTATGTTGACACAGGGACTTCAAATAGCTGCTTGCGGAATAGAACTAAAAGCCCTCCAAACGGTTAAATCAATTTGCATAACTGAGTTCCGTTCGTACTTTAGATTAACTCTTCGTCTCGTGTGACAGTGACATACTCAAATTTGTCATTAAAATAAATTGAATATTGATTAAACGTCCACCTTTTATCTCGTCTTCAATAACGCACGTTATCTCTGTCAAGTTTTATCGCGATCGGCAATTCTCCCTATTAAGCCTAGATTAAGCTTGTTACCGTTACGTTACAAGTACGATCCCCGATGTATCGATCTCATTCTTGTCCAGTATATCGAGAAAAACGTGATTTTGTTTATATAGGAAAATAGAACTGATTGGATCGCTCTGTATACAAAATCAACTAACAACGTGGTTGTGGTCGCTAGGTGGATTTTTCGTGCTGCATTTAATTCAATTATTCTACTGAACAACGTCAGTTAATATAAATATTTGAAAGCTGTGAGGCAGAGACAAGTACAATATTCGCAATGAAACGAAACTAGATTAAGTAAAATATCATACGCGAAAAATATAATTACCAGAGAGAAAGTTGCCTTTAACTGCACGCAGTTATTTATTTATTTGTTTTCTTTTTTTTTTGTTATAAAACTATATATTTACCGCTGCGCTGTGTTTTTATAATTTGCAATTTAACTTTTCAATTTTAATGCAAATCGTTAATTTGAAAAGAGAGAGAGAGAGAGAGAGAGAGAGAGAGAGAGAGAGAGAGAGAGAGAGAGAGAGAGAGAGAGAGCGAGCGAAGTTTATTTTAAGCACGGAAATTTAATTTAAAATGTAAAAATTGAAAAATGGCGATATAATCTCCGATGAAATTCCTATTAAAGAAAACTCGACGGTGCAGGTCGCAAACATTCCGCAGCTGAAAGGAAATACGATTATTTTGCAATATCCCATACAGAGAGGAACATATTTAAGCTGTAAGCAACTTGCGCGAGCTGGGCTATAATAAGATTCTATAAAGGGCATGATATCTGCATACTTCATCGCTAGGAAGGTGAGGAATGCTGAAAATATCCCGACCCTGTGTTCTTCAAATTGGTCATATCGATTATCGATGCAGCCGCGAAAGGCTTGCTTTTCGACGGTGAATTCCGAATTATCATCGCTCTCACGAAAGCGCGACTTCGCCTTCCATTAAGTTAAGTAAGACAGCGATATGTTCCTCGTAGCTCCATTAAATTCCGATAATCCGTAACAACGCTATTTTCGTCAAAACGATCAATGACTGTTTGTACTAAATAATGGAATGTATTAATATAATTATATAACTATAATATAATAATAAGGTAACAGTAATGTATATAATATAATAATATACATTAATATATAACATAAATATAATATAATAATATAATAATAATGTATATAACTATAAATTAATGCGTAATAATAAACATTAATATAAACTTTTTTATATAATTTTTAAATAACTTTTTTCCCGGGCATACATGTATAGTTGTCAAAATATTAAGAAATTATTGCGATTCAACTTTTTCATAATTTAATAAAATTGAAAGAGCAATAAAAATCTGTCATACAATTGGAAGATTTCTTTTTTGAATTTCATATGTCATTTAAAGTGGCTCATTGAATCATCCTGAGAAAATCCAGCCTGAATTTCAGAGGGAATGATTATAACTCTGCTCTCGATTTTACGTATTCACCCCGTATACCAATTATACGCTAATTGGTCCTAATTGATTTCACTCTGCTCGCTCGTATTCGCGCCGCGCTCGTTTATTTAATCGCGCGAGGATACAGGCGCATTTTATTATGTATTCCACATGTATAAGAATGACATCCGCCGGGATGCGGCGGGTTGTGTAATCATCGGCGTGTAATTCTCCGCCGGAAGTTACGTCGGAGATATAATAAGGTAACGAGTTAAACTGTATAAATTAGGTGCGCATGTGCCTCCAAGGTTTTAGCAAACTCTCGATGTCGCGGTAACGCGGTGACCCGTGTCGAAAGCCCGGTCCAGGCCGGTTACCGTATTACAAATTAGATCCGCTAACTCTTCTCCGGCAGATAATTCACTTAAGCGTCCGGGCGCGAAATAGATCGGGCAACCCCGACGTTCTTGGCTAAGTGGATTTTTCAGCCGGACACGGAACTGACTGTAATTACCTGTAATTATAACGACATCCCTCCATCCTCGCATCTGCGGAATTAAGGATCTGAAACTTGGGAACAAACAGGAGTCTCGCGGGAGGGATACAGGATTCGCGGCCGATTGCATCTCTCCTTCCTTCAGTCGCTGATCCTTGGACAAACTTGATCAATCTTTCCTAAGGGAAATTCAATGGATTACTCCTGTACTTTCGTAGTTATCGAGTGCAAATGCTCAATGAGAGTCTCTTCTTCTCTGGATAACTTTAAACGAACTCTTAATTGAAATTTATCTTTAAAACGACTCGAGTATTTTTAAGCAGAAAATTAGAATTAATGTAATATACTGTAAAGAGCTTAAAGAAGACGACAAATGATGTGAGTGTTATTACATTTTCGTGGAAGATAAATCATCTAATTAAAGAATATCCGATTGAAACGGTCAGGAATATCTTATAAACGGCTTTGCTAGATGATCCTACTTTGAGCGGTAATTTGCTTAAGTACTAATTTTCTTGGATCCTAACATGCTTGGATACCAACTTCCTTGAATACCAAATTCCTGACACCCAGATTTCAAGGAGTCCTAGCATATAAGATTTAGCTTTGATCCTAGTTTGCTTGAATAGTCATTGCTCTAGATATTAGTTTGCTTAGGAACTAGTTTCTCTTTGTGCATTAAGTTTCATCTCTATCTTAGAACTTTTTTGATATTGTACAATTTTCTTCCTCCCACCTCGTCAGGCATTTTAATTCGGAGGAGTCAAAAAATTCTGTAGCAATTTAAACTTTTTAGCAAAATTCTCTTCAATATTAAAAAAATGTAATATCTAATAATTAAAACAATTAGGCTTATTATCATTACTTATTAAAAGATTAATATAATAAGAAAATTCAAAATAAATTAGGCTCAAATTAAAGGAGGCGAAATCAAATTTTAAAAAAATGTGAATCAAGCACGTTTAATTAAAATGAGAAGAAAAGAAGCAAAGTTAGTTTTAAATCCAAGCAAAATAAACATTCGAAAAATTAATCTTTCTAAATAAAAAATATCCTGAATTTATAAGATTCTGTTAATCCTGCTCTTTTTTTCCCATAAAATTATTATAAATAAAAAGAAAAATTATAATATAAAAAGTCAGAAATAAGATGAGACAAGGAAATAGATTAAAAATAAATTCGAGAAAAATAAGACGCGAAAAGTATCTGTTTTAACGATGCTTTTGTTTCAGTTACAAGTTACTTATTCGAGACGGGGCAAGAAATTTAGTCTCTGTTCTGTCTCCCTGAAGAATATTTGTCATATGAAACGGGGATTCCCGTCAGGTTGCACTTGATGCGAAGTAAACGATGCACGAACGCGAAGATAGGCGGGCTAGTGGAATGAGAGAGTGGCAGAGGAAGAGTGGAGGAAATTCCCGATGGGGAGGGAATGGGATGCAGCGCCGAATGTTATATCGCTCTCGCGTCCTCGTCATCATCCCCCTGAATCCATTCGCAATGCGCTTTTGCGAGACATGACACATAATGTGCATCGCAAGGTGCATCAAAGTGCATGCCGAGTTCTATCCTATCGCATTATGAGACGCATCGGCGCATCGATTAATCATGTTAATTGCATTTTCGAGCGCGGCACCGAAACTTTTGTGCCAAAGCACACAGAATTTGTGTCCGCAAAATTGCCCTGCAATGTAACCCGCATGATAATTAATCCCGTATCTTTTCCTACGTGGAAGCTTCACAGAAAAGAACTTATCCCTTTCATTTTCTCATTTTTCCGCGTTCTACATCTCGACAAAATTATATCAAGCTATATATCAAGCTGTGTATTAATTTAAAAAAATGTATATATCATCTCATTTTATTTATTATCCATATCCGTTTCATTAAAATCGAAATTCTTTCATTTTCAAGGCTTAACAATTCCATCATTTTGCGTTTTATTATGGCAACTGCTGCGACACGTAATTCCTTTTAGTTTGCGCCTTTAGTACTTGTGGTTGGAAGGACAAGGTTTTAATACCTTATAGGGCATTTTACAATGAGGTTTTCAACCAGCCAGAGAAAGGGAGAGAGAGAGGGAGGGGAGAGAAAGAGAGAGAGGCAGCGAGAACGAGCTTGTGGAGGCGAAATTCTGTTAAAACTAACTAAGCGAAGGTGGTCGTGAAAACAATTTCACTCGCAACAAGATAAGCGCCCTTATGGTCTTCACAAAGCGTCGCAACCTCCCCTACAACATTCTTGTTGCGAGAAGCGACCGGTCTTGACTTCCGCCAAGCATCTCGCATAAAATTATTAAAAGAAGTCGAAAATCCCTTCATTTTTATCTAATTTTTCATAATTGCTTTCCTCATGTTCGCCGCGAGCTCTTACAACCCTTCAGATTTATACATATAACATGTATATAACAAGAGTAACACACATTGTGTATAAATTGTTACATGTTCTACATATCTGATAAATGTGACAAAAGAGTAAGTAAAAAGAGCAGGTTTTTCTTGGAATATATGAGGCATTAAAAGAAAATTTACATTAAAAGATAAAATTTCTTAATAAGATACTCGCACCTATTCACCTATTCACGTCCATGTCTCATCTAATTCTTCGCGACTGCATAAATGCAGTTCATTTCAAACTTATTTCTGCATTTGCTTCTTGAATTCTCCTTAATATCGTGTTAAAAAGTCATAACGCCCACGAAACGAGCTAATAATAAAGGATTTATAAAAACGTAACCGTTCATGAATTGTTCCTTCTCATAAGTCGGGAAAATCGAGCTCGAGCACCCACGAGATTCGATCCCGATCTCAGCAAACACCAAGTAATATTTATATAATTGTTAGTTGTAATTTCCCAATTTAACAATATAACTGTTACATGTTATATAACTAACATATATAACATAACAGTTATATAACTAACAGTTATATTGTTTGAAAGTTAAATAACTGTTATTTGGTGTTTGCTGGAATATATAATTTTGATTTACGTCATTTTCAATGCATCTCATTATCGATGATACGAGGAATGTAATTAAAATTAGCGAGTTTGACTTGTGTCGTAATCTGTTTAATAATTGTTTCGGAGTACTTTGAATGAGAACAAGTGTCATTCCGCGGTTAGAGCAAACAAACGAATGAATATTCTATAACCGTGAATATATAACTCTGTCTTTGTTCTACTTTACACCGCAAAACGACAGTGGTCGTGCTCGTCATAAGAGATATCGATCTGGCAACGAGATGTGTCGTCTTCTATTTCCGACGACGTCCTCCTCGAGGAATTTTCGTGGCGTTTTCAGTAGCCTAATTGTACTCCCATTGTAACCGCGCTCCAATTCTTGGCTGTCGTTTGACTCTTTCGACCAACGGAATTTACTCGGACGGCGAGCAACGCTTGCTTTTTCATTAGTAATTTGATTAAAGTCTTTGTGCAGAATTACATTACATCGCATTTCGCAATTATTTAATGAGTCGTGTACTCTCCAAGCTTGTAACATCGGGCTGCCACCCTCGGTGAGATAAAGTCGCCAAGTCGAGGTGATGGCTTCAAGATGCCCGGAAAATATACAAAGTATCACGCGACGACATCAAACTTTACGAAGCAAACTATCCTTTGACGTAGATTTAGTCGACCTTTTTCCGCTGTAACTTTCAAACTCACGACACTTGGAAGATATAGATGCGTGACAATATGTTACTCTATCAGTTAATTTTGAGCAGCGTCTTCCTTAACAGAATTCTCTAGTTTTAAACTTGATTATTAAAGTTTCCGATGGTGAAAATTGGAAAATTGCTTGAAAAGAATTATCAATTTATGCAGTAAAAATTATGTCTCACACACGCAAATGTTTGATGAAAGTTTTACAGAATATTAACAAAAAAGATTTTTAAAAGGATCACCAATTTGATTGTAAAATAATAAAATTTATTAATTTTATTGAAAGTTAATTTTTTATTAGAAAAAAAAAATTGCTACTGACATGAAAAGTTAAGCGAAAATTAAACATTTTTTTATTCATAATATTTTCATAATACGTTTAAAATATTTAGTGTTGCATTAATATACATACGTATTATATATATATGCAATATAATATATATTCCCATGTAGGTTTTCAATATTTTAATGTTAACATTTTATCTCTAGCTATTTTATAAACTACAATTGTTTGATTAGTTAGATTTATTATATCAGATCATTAGATTTAATCACTAAAATAACTTGCAATTTGCGACAAAATTTAGAATAAAGAGAGAGAGAGAGAGAGAATTTAATTTGCAATATGAATTCTATTTATTGTTTTTATTACATTTAATTTCATGTTATAAAATATATGTGTGCATCCTATGTATATTTATATGTGTAATTTTGATTATTTCCAAATATTTTATATATTATATAAAATGTGGTACATAAAATTATAAATAAAACTTTACTCTGAAATTTGCCATAAATCGCCTGAAGCAATTTTAAAATTGAATTATAACATACAATTATTTTACTTTTGTTTCAATATTGTGAAATAAAAACGCCGCATCGCTATTAATTACCTTATGCTTATATGAGAAAAATAAATATCGTGAAAATATTAATTATATTTCCTACCTCTGCAAGAACAAAATATATCGAGGAAATATTTATTTATATTAAGTAATTATAATTATTTATAATAAATATTTATTTATTATTTCTTACATATATAAGCAAAATAAATATGATGAAAATATATACATCAAAATATAATATCTCATACAATTTATTTGAATAATCAGCAATAAAATAGCAAGACTTCAACGAATCACATTAAATAAAGTAATGTTGAAAAAATTTTGAATTATAAACTAAATAATTTTGAAACGTGTTATCCAGATAAATCATATTTAACAGCTGCTGCACTCGGTTTGAGCTATCACTTTATAGTTAAACAATAATATTTGGCAGAGGTATATTTGGTTTTCGTAAAGAATTATCGTTATTATTCCAGAATTATAATAGGAATTAATCCTTAATCTCTTTTTGCTATTATACCTGTATTAAATAGCTCGACCCAATTATTTATAAAGTATGCACATAATTTCGTATGTGTTATAAGAGCCAAACGATCGATAGGAAGACGCCGGTATCGAAATTATTTCGTTAAATGAAGATTAAAGTTTAATATATTTCATGCTAGTTTAATTTTGTAATACTTCGTAATTATTAGACTGAAAAGATTTTAATCAATGCGCGCTCGCGTTTTGAATAGGTATACAATATTATTTATATTAATTTTGAATATTTTAACGCGTTATTCTGTGTTCATTGATGGGTTGCGAAAGTTGCAATTTTGAAGAGAATGCATTCTACAGGTTCGTGGAAGAGGCGATGTTTAGGGAAAGTTTTGATAGTTACTAGTTGAAGCGATTACAAAGTAAATTCTTATAAAACGCTCCGGCAATCTTGCCAAGCAATTTCACATTGTCCTCTTTTATTTTTCTTAAAAACTTAATTTTCCTTAAAAACTCGATCTGGCGCTCGATTAACGTTCGAAATTTTCTTCCTGTCATGCTTTACATGTCGCCATAAATAATATACTCCAGAACCTAACCCGAATAAATTAATAATCGTTCATCAACCTCTCCGGTCGAGCCGCCATATCCTCATAATCAACTTTCTTAAAAATTCCAGAATATTAAACCCCGACACTCTCCAAATGATGAGAGAAGAGAAGTAAATTTAGATTTTAATTTTAAATTTTCTCGGGTTTTCTCTCGAAAAAATAAAAAATAAAAAAAAAAGAAAAATTGATTACCGCGCGAGCGTTGCATTTAACCGTTCAATTTAATCGCTTGCAATAAACGAACTATTTTTCTCGCAGACTCTCTCCGCGAGAGTTTCGCTCGCTCCTCGCCGATGCAAATCCGTGAGATTTCGCCACTTGCCACCAGAAGATTAAAGCGGAATCTCCAGTAATCGATCGCGTGCCATTCTCTATTTGCCTGCCGCTGCTTTTCCCCGCGGCAGCTGCAATTTCGAGAATCTAACCGTAATCCATTGCAACTGCATTCCATTCTTCTCGGCTACTGAATTTGTAGCTCGAATTTACTTTCGCGCGATGACACAGCGAGCGTTCGCCTTCCGTCGTTTCCCGCAATAAAGTTCTCGAGAGGGCACTTCGTCAAACTTAAAGCGCTTCTAATCCGTCCAGAATCCGCTTCAGGCGCAATAAAGAGCGAGCCTTCCGCGATAAGACATTTAACGTTTGGCAATTGATAACGGGACGATAACGATAAGGCCGCGAGTGTCGAGCGGAGATGGAAAAAAGAGCCCTCAATTGACGAGAAATCGTCGTCGAGTAAACCGAGGAGACGAGGTGAGAAACGCGCCAATTTACCCTGAAAGACGTTCGTTGGATTCAGGATAATATTTTTCTGTGTCGTAATGCGCTGCAATAAATATCGCGGATAAGAAGGATTTTTGAGAAGAAGTCTATTTCTTTGGTAAATAAAAAGATTGTTTATATATATTTTATTATATTACTACTTATATTACTATTATATTACTATTATATTACTTTATTATATTTTATTATATTAATTTTATATGTATTTTATTATATAACTATTATATAACTTCTTTTCTTCTCTCTCTCTCTTTCTTTTATTGTTTAAAGTATTGAAAAATGCAGGAGCACGTATAAATTTAATTACATTCATTGTATTCGATAGAGAAAAGCTATGCGTACGTGCATTTTCATATTAAATATTAAACTCGGGAAAAGTTAAATTATAACGTAACGTTGCTAAAATATTGTAAAATCGATAAAAAATATGATATCTAATTTGATGCGCAAGTGCGTATCGTACAATGATATTAAGTATTAAATTGAATTTCAGAAAGATTAAGTTGATTTAATCTTTCTGTTAATACATGCTTGAAACAGAGGGAAATTTTAAATATCGATAATGTCGGAAATAATAAATCGAGTTTCATAAATGGCAATAAAGGATTGTCGAATCGATAACATGGCAAGAAACATTCCGACGTTATTCCAATAAGCGATAGAAAAATGAATGACCACTATAAAAATCTAACGATAGTTTAATGACCAATCATTTCTCATTCAGTTCTCTTAGAAATATTACTTAAAAAAACCATTGAGATATTGCTTAAAAAAACTACGAAAAAATATGTTACTTAAGATTTACAAACATTATTTTTAAATTTATATATTGCGGAAAATTTATATTCAGTAAACATTTAAAATTTCCTTTCTTTTAAATATTTATGTATATGAAAATATTTAAAAAGATATTTAATATTGAAAGTATATGAATTAATATTTTAAATAATTGTTTCCCTTGTTTTATCTAACATTTCAGAATATTTTTCTCATTTAAAAAGTTCAAGAATATGATTCAAGATTATATCATCAAACAAAATCAACTCGGATTTAAAGTCAAATCAATTTAAAATTCGAGGTTATTTAATATTCAAGGAGCAAGGACCGTTTTCGGAAAGTCGATCTGAAAGACGGGGATCTATCAAAGATCTGGCAGATTAGACGGAAAAATAGGATTATCGAAAATCGTTTAAGGATCCAACAATCGAAAAGGCGTTACAATGGCTGAAAGAACGGCGATGACGGACAGTGAAAAAGTAGAAGAAATCGTGACGGATAGGATGCAAGAGATCGCCGCTATTTTGTCGAAGACGCCGGTTGTTACGGAAGACGGAAACGGAATTAAAAAACGGGTCAGGAGGAATATTATCGCTGTACCGGAACGTTTCGTCGAGATCGAACGAGACGGAAGAAAGTATCGCCGCGATATGAATGGACGATGGAGGCTCGTATTGTATTGATCAACATTTCATACGGTTAGTTTGTTTTCTTTTCTGCATCGCTGGTCTTTAACCTTTGATTGACGGCCCCGAAATTCATACAAACGGCCTTTGGATGTTTTGAAATTTAATAAACTTTTACTAACGTGTTAGTCGAGTGTCTGTTAATAAATGATCACTTAATGATCATTTATTTAAATCTTCTGACATTCCAGAATATCATTTAACGTTTAATAATAAGATTCAAAACATCTTTAAGCGAGAAAACAATATTTCATACATTTAAAATTGTCATTTAAAATTCGAAGCTAGTATTTAATACTTAAAACTTCAATTATTATTAAAATTGTCCGCTAAAAAGCATAATATATATATCTTCTAATGCATCTTAAATTATTGCATGTTATTAATTTTATTAAATTAGTATAAGTAATAAACATTTAATTAATTTATAATACGCATATTTTAATTAATTACGCTTTATTTTTAAAAGAATTAATTACATGACTTTGTATAAAGTTCTACCGTCAAACATTTTTATAAAAATTGGCTTTACGTAGACACTAACAAACATATTTGTTGTCTCACGGTTTTAAAAGTTGTATTTAATTTATTTACCTTTTCGTTGCATTTTAGAAGATTAAATGTTTTGCCTAAAAGCTACATTGTTATGAAAGTTCAATATTTGTTCCATCGTACAACGCAAATCCTAGATTTTTTTATTCTACACGTACGAAATTTTTTATTGAATCTGAGAGGACCGAAATTTGAAAGCCTCTTATAAACATGAATCTAGATTTTTTTATTCTGTAAGCAATTTTTTTATTGAATCTGAGAGAAGCAACATTTGAAAACCTCCTAAAAGACCCTTTTCAGCGTAAACAAAATATATTCTGAAAATTAAAATTACTCTCATAAAAATTAAATTTCTGTTATTGGATATCATCATATATTTCTGTCGAAAAAAATTAATCATGTATTTGTTCTATAAAAATAAAGTCTCATTTTTAAAAGTCATGTATTTTATCTTGAAAAGATCTAATTTTCCTACCAATCAAACTTTTTTCCAATTCTGAAGCTAGATAGACTCGGTTTAAAAACGATACTTTGTTTGGTTACTAAAAGCGAAATTTTATTTAAGACAAAAACCAAATATTTGCCAGCTCGAAAGGCTAAATTTTATCATCATAAAAGTCTTTTCTTGCTGAACAAATTTTTTCCACAGAAAACTAAACTTTTATGAAATGATTATATAAGTGAAATTTTTCCAAAAACACGTTTTAGCAATATTTGAACGATAATAAACAAATAAGTTTTTTTTTTATTTTTGAGCGCTTTTATCTCCCATCAAAGTAACTTTCATGTTTTTAATTCTCTTTTTTCTTTCCTTCTCTATCTCTTTTTTCTCTCTATGTTGGTATTTCGATATTCACGCAATCTCGTAGACAAGATATTTTCTGTGAGTCTCACATATGCATATTTATAGGTTTCATGCAGCTATTAGTTGAAATGCAAAATGATACTTGGCTATTACATTAACATTAAATAAGACATATTAAACGATTTTGATTGCTTCTATTAACTATTCACCAAAAAATATCTTTTAATGTTAAATTAAAAAAAAATTAGCTTGATTAATTGAGTGTACATAAAATAAGTACATAGAAAGAAAAATACACCCAGCCAAAATAGTTTAAGAAAATAAACGAGAAAATATATACAAAATGCAATTAGGATTTTAAAAAAAATCTCTAAAAAATATGCAATAAAAAATGGGAAAATTTGCATAAAAATTATGATATTGGAAAAATGAATATATAATACAAGTAATGTTATTAATTATAATACTATATATTAAAATTTATTCATAAAATATCTTTATAAAAATATCGAAACATAAATTATTGCTTAAAATTAATTCATATGATTTATAGAATCTAACAAATTTTTTTTTCCGATTAGAAATAAAATCCAAATTACAATTAAAATTTATTTATCACTTCAAAGTGCAACAAGATCATGGTTGTTTTGATAAAGTCTTATCAAAGATTCGCTTCACCTTTGACATGCCTCTGTAGATGAGATTCAATTGCTGTAGTGGAAATCATAAGCTGCGATTTTATCAATCCGGGGAATTCTCGACGAAAAACAGTTATTGCATAACAACAGCATATATCTTTATAAATGATTGACGAGTAGTAAGAAAGCAGCGGCGCAAAACATTTCTGTTTTGCCAACGAAAGTGTTTATGTGTCGTATGCGTCATTTGAAAAGACCTCATCGTGAACAGAGGCATTCGAAACACTTTGTATTCGGCGGTGAATATTGAGAATGAAATTTTGGATCGCATTGTTAACGATTGCCGTGACGATAATAACCGTCGTGTCGTTATCATCAGTGAACAGAAATCGAGTCGAATCGACTACTACTAAACAATTGGGGACAATATCTCCGCTTAATATTATAACGGTACCAGAGATAGCATGTCCAATTGGACAGCAACGTGATTCGAAGGGAAGGTGTCGGATGAAAATTGTATAGAAGATACTTGAGAGAAATTTTAAAAAGGAAGAATAATGCCCGGTAAGTTTTCGTAGCACAACTTTTTCGAAAATTATAAAAACTTTGAGAAAAATATATGTACAATAATTTTGAAAAAGGGTTATAAGAATTAAAATGCATAAAAGATACATATAATTATTAATTCATTTCTTATGATATATTAATTATATAGGAAATATTTTGCTTTTTTCATTTATTTTTATGGCAATTTATTTCAAGATAATAGAAATCTATGATATACATTATACATTTAATTTTGATATTTTTATTAATCTAAATTCCCAATTTTTTTAATACAGAACAAAACTATATAAAATACTAATAAGAAACTATAAAAAGAAATAGAATGAAATATTTTAGATAAACTACTCATTGTTTAAAAAATAAAGAATTATTTATTATTCGATATCATTATATGAATTACCTTGAAATTAAAATAAAAAAAGTAAAAATAAGAGTGTAAAATAAATTCAACACTTTTACTAAATACGATTTGCCAGAACGTTGATGTGTAAAATACAATTATGTTCAAATTATAAAATAGCGTCAAAAATAATTAATCTTTCAAAAAGTAATTATTGTGTACAATTAAATTTTTTACTTTTTTTATTTCTTTACTTTATAATAAATATAATAAATATTTAATAAAAAGTTATTATACATAATTACGTATAAAAAAATTTTGTATATAGACTTTTATAAGGTATGATAAAAAATTAATTGTTAAATAATAAAAAATTATAAAGATCTTATATAAACAACATTTTGTACATATTTTTATAGAAATATTAAAAATTGCGGGATATATATTATTAATTATTTTAACATAAAATTTAAAATATTTTATACTCATTATGTATAATATATAATATTGTAACATAAATCATTATTGCCTAATTAATTTTATAAATAACAAACAAATTAAATAAGTTGCTTACCTCACGATTGCTCCGTCGACGCTCGACATCATTCCAGGCCTCCTCCTTTTCCCTCCTTCGAGTTTGATTGCTCTGCGGCTGTTCCATGGCACTCATATAACATTCACTCGCGAAAACACAGTTAATTATAATCGCGCGCGGACTAATCAACAGAATTAGTCGACGATTGCGATGCACTTTGCGCGGCACTGTCGACATTAACCGCAAGCGATGCGCACTTTATTGCGACGCGAAAACTATCATCAACTCATTGAGAATCGCACGATTAAATTTATACGTCATTCTCGCAGTAATATTACGTCCCGTGCTAACAAATATTATGAATAAATAGTACAAGTTGGAATTAAAAATAAAAATGTGTACTTGATAAATTTGAAAAGATAAATAATAATTTGAAAGTATAAAAAACTAAGTTTGCTGATTATTTGCACGACAGAGATTTCAGTGCAATAAATCTCGCGGAATGCGCGGTTTGATAAATTACGACGATATGTGAACGTCGAATTTAAATTTTGCGATTCGTAAATATTAAAATATCAAATTATATATAATATTATATGAAATATATTATAAAATTTTATATATTTTTATTTTTTATATATTTTATATAAAATAAAAATTTTAAATAAAGTATCTTAATTCTATAACATGTAATAAAAATTTTATATAATATTTTTATTTTTTATATATATTTTATATAAAATAAAAATTTTATATAAAGTATATTAATTATATAAAATATAATAAAAATATATATAAAGATAAAAATAAAAATATATGTAAAAATAAAAAGAATTGTTAACTCTCTGTAAAGTTTAAGCACATGACGAGGCCACTAGATTAGAATTGATCCGTCCCGCATCTACGATATTTCGTTAACGACCGAAAAATTCTAAAACGGCGCGGACCTCATCCTCTCCGATATCGTGCGATACAAGCTGAATTAATGGCTAATTAAACGATGCTACGTACCGCAATGTACCATCGGATTATTCGATCCGGTGATTTGCATATTGCTTTTGTTTTCGATTCGCTAATTGTATCTGAGCAAATTATATTCAAATCGATAAAAAAGTGGGAAATGCGACGTGGAATATAAATTTTAATCTAAGCGTTATAGAGAAATAATTCACGACGATAGATGCCATTGCTTTATCTCGTTTTGTCGTTAATCGATAATTGCAATCGTCGTAGAAAGTGATCGCGTTTCTCGAAGAATGATAAAAGATAAGAGGCAAAATACACGGAGCAACACACTTGCTACTTTCCTGCTTGAGCCTCACTAAAGGAATGAACACGACGCGAGGAATGTGAAGGACGTAGGAACAACAACGCGCTCTACGTCACACAAAGGTCGAATATAAACAATCTATTCGTACTGGAAATGACAACAAATTCATATATATTGTAATCACATACGGTATTTAACATTAAATACTATGAAATAAATTTATGCGAAATATTTTATTGTCCTCTCACGACATTGTGTTATAATGAAATTACTCGAGCCTATGATTGGATTAGTATATACAAATCAGCGAATCGAATAATTCAAGTAACGAAAAGCCGTGATATTTTGACTATTTATACATTTTGATAATACACATTTATTTCGCGAAACAAAAATTAATCTTGTAAACAATATCTCTTGTAAACAATACTGAATTTTGATTGTATTTTTTAAAATGATATATCGCATTTTAATTAACCATTAATTCGATTTGCTTAGCATGTTATCATCAGGATACAATATCGCCAATATTATTTTAATATTTTTGGATCATTAACAAAATATTGCAAACGCTGGACGAATCGATTCCGATCGAACGGCTTTGTAATTCTTAATTAATTGTCATTTTTAATTAACATATAGAATCGTTATTAATAATATATATTTTATTATTTATCAATCATGTCACATAATGTTATCATTCATATGTCATCGTAATTTATCGCTTATTTCGTGGGATTTATTGAATCATTCTATCGTGTAAATAATCGACAAATCTCTATCTAATCTCTGTCTAATCATATTTCCAAATTACACGGTATTTATCAAATACCAAGAATATTTACTTTTAATTTCAACTTGTATTTGTATTTACTTACGTTATAACGCAATATAAAATAAAAGCAAGTATATTATTTGTATAGCAAGAGACATAAAATGCCGCAATATGACGTATAAATCTGATAGTGCGATTTTCAAACGTCAAGATAATCAAATAGTTTTGTCGCCAATATAACAAAATGCATGTGGCATACGATTAATATCGAAAATGCAAAGGGCGTCGCAATATATTATTGATTAACGCGCAATTGTAACTAATATTTTTTGCGAGTATGTATCATGTGAGTTCCATGAAACAGTTAAAGAGTAACCATGAAGAAGAAAATAGAAAAAAATCTGAAATATGTATCGAGTGATGGCCGAGCAAGTATGAAGTGTGTGAAGAATTTATAATATTTAATTTATTTATTACTTGTAAAATTAATTGCTCGCTTATCGACGCAGTAATCGATTTTATATTATTACATAATATAATGTGTGTGTACAAAACACATTCTATAAAGTTTATTTTAAAATAATTAAAATATTTTTAATAAAATATTTATTTTAATATTTCCAAAGAAATATATAGCATGAAATATTCTTTAAAATTTATATAATTATTTGTTTGAAAAGCAAATAAAATATTTATTGTGCACAATAATTATTTTTAAAAATATTGATTATTGTTTGGACACTATTTTATCATTGAAATATTTTTGTATTCTATGAATTCACGATTCCGTAGGTTGATAAAGATTGGAAATTCTATGATCTTTCACAAAATATTCTCTATAAAATTATTATACATACATTAATTGCTAAAATTGCGTTAATTTACAAATAATTAATATCTCTGACATGTATTTTTGAGATAAAATGCTTTACTACGAAGATTTATACTTCCTATGTAAATTAAATTTTTGCCGGAAGTATTAAAAAAACACGTATTTTTTTCCTCTTATTTTGGGATGCTTTTGCTATTATGTTTGTTTTTCGTTTATGTGCATTTTTTCGATTCACTAGCGCTCCTAAATACAGCAACAGAACAAAATTTATAAGGGGAAAAATAAAAAAATAGAAATTATTGCATATAATTCAATTTTCATATCACCGAGTAAAAATGTCGAAAAATTTATTACTCTATTTATTTTTACGTTACCATTTTTTATGTTTGCAGATCCGACAATACGATTGGCGATGTCAAAGTACGTACAAGCGTAGTAATGAAATATCGTAACAATGGCGATGTGGAAATGGTCAAATGGATTTGTCCGCTTTGCATTATCGGAGGAAGCAGCTATTCCGTTACTTCAATACGATCATTTCTCTGTATCATTCGTTCTATATTACTATTATTAATTGTGTGATGAATTGTAGTAATAATATATAAATCCCGGTATTATAATCGTTATATTAAATCGTTCTCCATTTGTTGATATTTTTATCGTATTTATCTTTTACCATGTAAAACAATAAGAGAAAATTATATATATGTATCTCAACAAAAGTCTAGTAATAAATTAATAACATTGACAGAGAATGTTTCATGCAAATTAAATGTTACTTTTCGTGCAATATAGAAAATGAATTAACAACAAAAGTTTATTTAATTAAAATTAAAAAAGTTGTATCCGATGCTAAAGAGATGAAAGTACGAGCTTTTTTAATACACTTTTATTTTCTTTCTCATTGCCTTTTAAATACAAATGTGTTCCTTAATATATATAATGACCTATTTTCTATCGATTGACAGATGATGTTATTTTTAAAACATCTTTCATTATATCGAAGATCGATATTAGTTAGTGGTAAGTAAGTGTGTCTAAGGGATATAGCTAAGAAGGGTATAGCGTCTAAACCGTGTAAGAGATTGTAGAATAAAACATAGAAATATGCGAAATTGAGTTTACAAGTTTACAAGTGTATTATTATTTATTAGCCTATTAAATTTGCAATATTTCTCTTGTCTTACAAAGATTTCATAGAAATGTTTACACAAAGAAAAAGAAACGGAATATTTTAACGCAAGTATGTATATGAACTTAGTTATGATACTGATAATTTCGATCGCGATGATGCGATTCAATAAGCTCCAATCGACGCTTTTAATTTCAGTTTTTATTACATTGAAACCAAGTGCATCGTCAGATGTAAATAACATCTGACTGTAAATAAGAAGCAAACGATAGTGAAATGGCAAAATATTGGTTGAAACGAGCAGAGCAAACGTGTATGATACGTAGAATTTTGCAAGTACTTAATATTCAATAATTTAGAAAAGAGAACCGCTAAAGATAATTAAATGCGGAATTAAAGCTACAAAAGTTGCCTAAAATTTAACTTTAATCTTTTTGAATATTATTATAATGAAGTTTTCTATCATTATTTTATTTACATTTGTGACGATGACATTAATCTTGGTACCGCCGAGAACCTGTCAAGAAAATGAGGATAAACATCTTATGTTTACATCATCAGAGAATTTTGATTACGAGCGCAGGACACCCAGAGATGTAGTACAAATTCCAAAACCATGTCCGAAAGGTGAGACACAAGATCCTATAGGAAAATTTTTTAATGAGGTACAGGTAATTATTTTTTTTTAATTATGCAATATAATAGAATCTTAAAAATATAAAAACGCGATTATATTTTATATGCAGTTTTATACGAAATCGATGCTTGATAACATGAGGTTTTGTTAAAAACCTCTGAAGGGAAAGATAAAATAATGCGAAAATTATTAATTTTAGAATAATATAAATTCCTTATAATAATATAAAAATGTTAAATGTTATGATTTTAAATAAATTAATTGACAATAATTATACAATAAAATTTTTATAGATAGATAAAGATATAGAAAAAATTGTTTAACAATCTATTTAGTTTATAATACTATTATAAACTTATTATAATATTTTCGCGTTTAAAATATAAATCCTTCCTATTTCCTTCATCCCTGAAAATTATATATTCTGATTTGCGACAGATTCCTTCCTAAAATACGACATGTGTATTTTATGTCTGTTTGTAGACCAACATTTCAGCAATATCAGCTAAAAGCTAGAAGCGAGACGGAGCTTCAAAATAACGTAGTAATACGACGAAAATACTCGATGTATCAACAAAATTCCAATAAATTCACATTATACGATTATTTGTATTGTGCATATTATTTGTATTGTGTAGATCTGCACGTCCTGAATTATGTGCAAATATAATTAATTACAAAGTGACGGTCAGTCTGATTGCTGCCCATCAAAATGATATATAAAATAAAATCAAAGATCTCTGACAATAAAATTACATTTACATCTTGCATATATTTTTTAGAGCCTCTGGTGTACATATTTTGTTATTACACATTAAATTAAATTTGCCAGTATTCGTGTTATCGTATTAATTGGCGATGATATAAAGTGTATAAACATTAAATGATTATTGAAGAATCTTATTAAAGATCGAATTATATTTAATCAATAAATTTGTTTAATTGTGAATCTCTAATTCTTCAGAAATCTCTAATTCTTCAGAAATTTTTTATTATGTTACATAATATATTTAGTATAATATGTACATAATACATTTAGTTAAATTTCTTCTATCGCAAATTTTTTTTAAATAATGAGAGATTTTTCATGCATTTCGAAATATATGCAAAAAATAATTATCTTTATGTGCGATTAAATCTCTCTCTCTAAACTGCTTACTATAATTTTTTTATTTACCTAGAAAAAAATACCATTTGGTTTTTTCTCGTTTAATTAAAAAAGACTGGTTTTTCTTAATATAATTAATGATGCTGCATAATCACATGTGGATTATAAATAGTGAACGTCAGATACAAAAACTGCAAAATATAGTGAGCTGTTCAAGCGATTAGATCTGCTGAAAAGCTTGGATTTATATAAAAACGAGAAAAATTATGATAATTACAAACAATAAACTAGAATTAGAACTGGATATTGCAAGAAAGTAAAAAAAAACTTGTGTTATTTCTAAAAATTTAAAACTGTTAAGTACATAAAATTAAAACAAAAAAATTGTGAACGTTATAACGAAAAACGAGATGTAAGAATTTACAACACATCAAAAAGAATACAGAAAAGAATTAAAGAGAGAAAAGACCTTAGAATAAGATTTATTCTAGAATTTTGAAAAAAATAAAACATTTTGAACACAAATTCCCTTTTCCAGATTAATTTTATATTCCGTAGAATGCATGAAGATTATTTTTGCAGCACATGAAAATGTTCCTTAATGTTTTTCTGATGATTGCAATGACTATTGTGATATCATCGGGAAACTGCAAACCTGGAGAAGAGGGAATAGTAATTCAACATTACAATCGCAATAAAGTATGTCGCATGTTTTTATAATAATAAAGATACGTACAGATAATTTAAAATTCTGTGTTTTATTCTTAATGACGATAGATAAAACATCAAGTTTTTATCGTGTTAAATTAAAGATAATAAATTATAATATTCATATATATGTATATAAAACTGCGAGAAAGAGAGAGAGAGAGAGAGAGAGAGAGAGAGATGTGCTGATTTTTGTATTTGTTTACAGTTGTATAATTATTATACCAGAAAAACAAGATCATCTCGAATTAGCTATTATTAGTTGCAAACTCATCAATATAATCATCAATATATCATGAGATTAAACTCACTATTTCAAGAATTGCTTAATATATCAATGAGAAAACGACGAAAGTAATTTTTCAAGGGAATTTTTTTTAGAGAATTATGAACAAAATAATACTTTACAAAAAATAAATTAAATTTTCTTGCTATAAATTAACTCAATCTTTAGACCGAATTTATCACTATATCTTAATTCTATTAAAATACTCAGTATAATTATATTCTAACAATAAGTAAGAAATAATTTAGGCATTCCGAAATATAAAGAAATCAAGAGAATCAAGAAAATTATTTACTTAACTTTTAATTGGGATATTATAATTATTTATTTAGCTACCATCTCGTATGTTAGACATTTTAATTTCTTGCTTGTTTAAAACAAATAAGTTTACAAGAAATTACATGAGAAAAATTTGATATGCCGGTCTTTCCATAATAATAACTTACATAATTATGAGATATTAAATGAATCATACAAACAGTTGATACTGGGTAGAAAAATCATATATGTTTATTAAAATCATTTGTGTTTATTTGCAGAGATCACCAAACAAGAAAACTTGAAAGTTCATCATAAACAGTCATATTCAACAGTTAAGAAATAAGAAGTTTATAGAATATCCGGGAAAACTGATTTAATTTCGTTTCTTTTAGATCGTAAAGAAAATTCTCTTCTAACGCAATGAAGATATTTTTTAATATTTTCTTGATCATATTAATATTAAGCGGTTATGATAATATATAAACCATAGTATCGAATATATTACCCATAGAAACTGATATAACTGAATATACTATAATATAATATAGCTGAATATACTATTGCAGACATGATACCATTGCAACCGAATATACTACCGTTGAAACTGATCCACTATTTTGCCATCAATATACTTTTATTCTGGGTGTTTTCTTCCCAAGTCAGATTTTTTCACAAGGTTTTCTTGCCTCAGATCAAAAAATGGAAATGCCTTAGTGGTAAAAACATGCAAGTAATATTTATTATTTAACAATCAATACAAATTGAAATTATTATATATGTTAAAAAAATTATTATGTAAGTTATAAAAAATTATATGTAAGTAATTGATTCGAACTATTAAATGTAATTTTACATCGTTTGTTTTTCTATTAGAAATTTTAATCTTTTAAAAATAATCTATGATTATTTTGACTATTTTATGATTATTTGCAAACGTTAAAAATTTGGTGATTCTTAAAACCCTTGATACAGTAAAAATAATGAATTAATTTAAGAAATACAAATTAATAACACATAAATCAACTTTCATACTAATGTCAATTTTATTTTATAGATTGTTCAATAGAATTGAAAAATTAATTTGATTTTAATTTTGAAAAGAAATTATTTTCCTTTGATGCGATTAGCATTTTGTATAATTATTTTCTAATGATAAACAAATAAAAAAGCAATTTAAACATTTCGAAATATATATATGCAAATCAAATTATACAATAATTATAAAAATTATATGAATTATATGACTTTAATTCTTATTTTATTAAATACTATATCCATATGTAGTTTATTAAAAAAAATATATATCAGTTTACTAAACCGGTTTAGTAAACTGGTTTTATAAAGATAAATAAATTTGCATATCACGATAAAACACAGATTATAAATAGCAAATTCAAGGTAACGAACTGGCAATGTATATTTAGCTCTCGAAGCAATCAAGCGTGCAGAAAATCCGAATTTACAAAAAGGTAAGAAAAGTTAAAAATTATAAATCGCGCGAAAAGATTATAAAGACTATTTTAAAAAATGAAAAATACTACATTATTACGGAGAATCAAAAAGTGCTAAAAATAAAAAATCTGTCGAGGAAATATGTATGAATATTATAACAACTGTGTAGAATAATTAAAATATAATTATGAAAATAAAATTAAATATTATTATTTAATTAATATGATTATTAATTATTGAATTAATATTATTATTACTTAAATATTATTTAATTTAAAATATTATTTAATTTAAAATATTATTTAAAATGTAATTTGCATAACGTTATATTTGTACAATGAAAAACTAAAGGAATCAGAAATTTACATAATTAAATTTAATTCAAAATTGCGAAAGAGAACATGAGAAACTCAATACAACTTATATTTGAGATTGAATGTTTGTTTTTCATCTTTTTCATCGCAGAGAGTTCTTCCTTTTTACAGTATCATGAAGATATTTCTTATTATTTTCCTGATAATCGTGTTAATGGCAATTATTTTGATACCATTGGGGATCTTTGAACATAGGATCATCGCATCTACTATTGCTGAAATCGTTGAAACTACTACAGAAAGCACTTCTACTGATCCAATCAAATGGCCTTTCCATCAGTTTCAGCATCACGAGTCTATTTTAACAATGCTTTCGAGACTCTACCCATTTGGGTAGAAAAAAGATGCTCGCGGACAATATCCATTATGACAAAAATACGCAAGTAAAATTATCAGTTTCTTATACATTTAAAATTTTTGCACATTACTACTAATTACTGCCGTAATGCTTTTATCATGATTAAGATTAATAACTCATAATTCAAACGTGGAATAGCGATGATCAGAAAGATTATTTACGCGCATGTTGCATAAAAACTAACTTCAGTAGCTGGGACAGTAGATAGTAAATGTTAACGTTCAATCAATTAAAGTTGTATATTTTCATGTCGTTTATCTTGTCTATCATGTTTATCTTGTGTATCATCTTGTGTCCTCTTCTAACGTTCTCTGAATTATTAATGTTAACTATATTACTTTTTGATGGAATTTACTTGAAAAAATCTTTGAAGTATGATATGTAGATGATAATGATGATTGATTACTTTAAAATATGCCATTAGATTTTGAAATTTGTAGCTCGTATATCTTTTCTGCTCCGCTTTTTTACGCTTATTTTGTTTACTCAAAAATATTTTATAAAAATTTTTACTAACTCAAAAATGATCAAGTAATAACCAATACGATTGATTAATTTTTAAAATATGAAATAGTATAGTAGCTTATAGAAGAAATAAATATTAGTTTATATTAATATTACAATGATTATTGCATAGATTTTCCGAATAAATCAAATAAGTCAATTTAATCTCTTAAAAAATTCATATTTTTCAGAAATTGTTTATTTTAATATTTATGCATTGTAAAAATGACGTTATTTATTGTTAATATTATATCAATCCCATTATGCACTTATTTTCAAGGTTTTTATTTCTTGTGAAGAGAATATAATAAATGTGAGAGAAAGAAAAAAAGAGAATATGAAATATGATAATTGATAAGAAGATATCTACATTTTTTAAATCATAATTTACGAAAACAATATCTCATTATTACAATCGTCTCTATTCGAAGCATAATTTTATTCTTAAAATATCTGCAAGCTCTCTCTCTCTCTAAAAATTTACATATTCAACTGCAACATATTTCTTTTGAGAGATGACACGTTTTCTTGCAAATATTTGAACATCAGCTTTTAGCGAAAATTTAGTGGCGATGCAGATATTCCATCGTAGCTGTAATCGCGATAAAAAATGATAGAAATATTTCATGTATTAATATTCTGCATATTAATACAATTTATGTTTCTTTTAAATTGAATTATGTATGTATCATTTGTGTATCATGTGTATATTTATGTAATTTTCTATTTGTTTCTTCTTTAATCTCGCCTTTTATAATATTCTTTAACTTGCTATATATTAATAAATATTATTTTTAACACTCAGTGCCATATTATTTATATATGCTTGTTCTTTTACGTTGCTTGCGTTTTGTATCTATTTGCCTAAGATTGCTGCAAACTTTTCTCCGCGATTACTTGAAATCACACTTACTTTATGTACATCACGTGAGTAGCGATAAATCTTTTGAAACCCGAGAAATGCGCTGGAGAAAAATAGGCGAAAATAAACTGCTCTTAAAATAACTTTAACATTGTCAAAATAAAGAAGCACACAGAGTTTAAAAATTTTATTTTCAAATTTTTAATAAGATTGAATCATTCGTCTAAAAAATATTTTTATCATAAATATTTCGTAAAAAATATTTTTTCTAAATATATATAATTGTTTTTTAAATTATAATTTTCATATTGTTCATAGCCTTAAAGAAAAGTTGTGTAAACGTCGTAATAAATTTAAATACGGAAAAGAATAAATAATTGTAAAAAATAAGGATAGAATTTATAAAAATTTACAATTTATAAAAAAATTTTTATTTATAAAAAAAGATAAAAAAATTTATATTTATTTAAAGTTAATGGAATATATACGAATGAATAATAATTTGTTCCACATTCGTTAAATATCTTAAATATTATAAGCTGAGGCGTAAAGAAGGATAACAGAACTTTACCTTACAACCGGTTTCAAACAATAATAATGAAATTCGCATATATAATCAAGAGAGCAGACTATAAATAGTAAATGCGTAGCAACAAGATGGTAGTATGTGTTTGTATCCTGAAAGGAAAAGGTACGTCAATAATAAGGTATCAGTTTATAAAAGATGCAGAAAGAATTGTAGTAAATTTAAACGTGGCAATAAAAGAGTAATATTTAAAAAAAATATTTTAGAAAAGTAAAAATAAGAAGAATAAAAATCAAATTAAAAATAAAATAGATTAAAAGAAATAGATTAAAAAAAATGAAATAGAGGATGGGATCTTATAAGGAGAACTTGTGTAAATGTCATAGTAAGTTTAAATCCAGAAAAGAACAAAAAATATAAGTAAAAAAATAAGAAAAGATATTTATAAAAATATGGAATATTTATATATTTATTAAACTAGTTTTTCAAAAAAATTGAAAACAAATAGGCAAATAATATTTATTAATGTTTACTTAATTTTATAGTTTTACGAGAATCGTGAAGAATAGTCAAATTTTCTGATCACGATGAAGGTATTCCTTACTGTTCTCTTTGGAATCGTACTAATAATGAGCATCATGATACTATCAGGAGAATCAAATACATCCACAACTCCTAAAACGCATATTAACACCACAACTCCTAAATACAAAACCACCCCTCATATCATAAATGTTCCTGAAAGGACTCCCTGTCCGCCGGGCCAGAGAAAAAATTCTCATGGAGTATGTCGCAAGACGTTATAATGGCGAGTGATACACGCAAGTAATTATCAATTTAAATATAATTTTATATATATATATATAATTTATATATAAATATAATTATATTTAAATTTAAATTAATCGTAGTTAATTATTAGAAATTATAATTATTAGAAATAATAGTTTCATGATAACGAATTTATATTAATTAATATATGTCATAATGTAAATGTAAAACTGCAAGAGGTATATATAAACGCACATTGAGGATACGTAAATTGTTGTTATTATATTATTGAGGCTAATTTTAATTACTGAGGTTATTACAGATAGAATCGTTTAATTATCTCAATTGTTTTTTTCACTTATTCTAAATCTCTTTTATATTATATTTTACTTACGAAAATTTAAAAAAAATTATATTAATATGATTTTATGGTGTATTGTGTGTCTGTACAAAATAACGTAAATTGTTTTAATAAGATATGCTTTCATATAACCTATCAATATTAATATATTTATAAAACCTTTTAATATATTTAAAAAATACAAAACTAACACATTTTTATTCTCTAAAATTCGTATATATTATGTATAATATATATAATAATATATAAAATATACTACAACTAAATTCTTAAGCTTCTCAGTATTAAGAATATTACAAATTGAATTGTAATTTCTCTCTCTCTCTCTTTCCTGCATTTATTTACAATTAATTTTATATTTACAGATTCGAGAAAACACACTGGCAATTTTAAAAATTCATGTGAAGTACTATAGAAATAAGTTAATATAAGTTTTTGCTCTAATATGTCAAATACTGTCTCAGAAATTCATCGAATTAATCACTAAATTAATCATTCTTTTAATCCAAAATTTATTATAGTCATTTATTTTTAATTTTAGTCGCTAATACATAATTAATGTAATTTAATGGAAATATTATTATATACAGCTGATATATAATATTTATATTACGACATTTTTATATTATTTTTATCAATATGCGATGTAATCATATCTAATTTTAAATGCGCGAAATCATATGCAATACGAGATTATTTATATATCTAGATACAATCATTCTGCGAAAGCGAATGTTTATGCATTACATGTATGTATCTCTTGTCATATTAATCTTATTCTGCAATAATATTTTCTAATCTAAACATTGATATGATTGTGTACATATATATAAAGAATCATTTTTATGTGACGTCAAAATCATCAGATTTAATAGAAAAAAACCACGAGAGAGATTTCATCTTTTGCGATACCATTTGAGATTATACATGAACATTGTATCGATGATAATGATATTGGGGATAATAATGATAATGTAATTTTAGAACTTGTCAGGAAGTGAATGAAACATCGACCTTACAAATCATGTTGCAAGCATCTTTCTAACGAGGCATAGTTGCGTTTTAAGTATCTCTTGGCATAACAAGATTAATATTTATTGTATGTAAATAGCGTATATTAATCTTTTAGCAAACATAGTTTCTCAGAAGCAGTAATAGAATCGTTAATAAACCAATTTTATCTTCACAATAAAAGGCTTACGCAATCGGAAGAATATAAACGTTATTCATGATGGACGCAAATTGCAAACATTATTTTCAAATTGGAATCTATCAAACAAATTTGTGAATCGAGAGAAAAAATATTACAGGAATTCGAAGAAATTAATAAGAAACAACGAATTGGAAAAAATTGACAAAAAATTTGAAAAAGGAAATATCTATAATATATAATATTAGAACAAATTTCGAAAATTTTTAAGATAATCAGACAAAATGACGGCTTGAAGGATAGGAATAAATGATACATTTGAATCGATCTTCCAATCTTTTATTGTTTCTTCAGTTTTGTAAAAATTGGTCAAAAATAAAACCTTTCGAAAAGATTCTGCTGATATTGTTAGCGACCATTATGATTTCTACTTAGAAAATGTTAAAATATATAGAAAAAAATATTTATAATTTTAATAAATATCTTAGTTGTACCAGAAAATCAACGAAAAAATCAGGAAGATGTCAAGACATTTGAAAGTGCAAAATAATTATTTAAAATACAATTTAAGAGATAAATTCGTATCCAATCAATATAGGAAAGATATAAGCCTATCATAGTTTTATTTCCATCTACTTATATTTATTTTCTTTAAATATAACGCTCGTTTATTTATCATATTTGTTTGCGTTATTACACCTATCATGGATTCCATCTATCATTCATAGAGACATAATCCTATTATTTTACTTTATAGCGTGTATCAGGATTCATATAATTGCTTTATAAATAATTAAAGGCATAATTTCACGTTTCTTCGAAATGATTCGAAGATTGTGTTATTTTTTCTACTATATTTATGCAATCGAAAGAATATAAATGATAGCTCCCGCAATATATAGATTGCAAAGTATCTTTATATGCTAGAACTGAATAGTCAAAATCGAAAAAAACTCGGAGAAATAAAAAACCTACATTCAACGAATAAAGTTTTACGTAAGGAAAATATTTAAATACAAGAAAATTTAAAATTATTAGAAAAGGCGATTGAAAAATAGATACAAATACTTAGATTTCGATCTTTCAATGTTTTTATTGTTTTTCAAGCTTTGCGATACCGCTCGAAAATGAAACTTCTCGTTCTGTTAAATATGATTTGTCGTTAATATTATTCTACTTGGAGCGTGTCAAGAAACCATAGAAATATCGTGGGCTAGAAGGCCGATTCCAGCTCCAGCCTCAGTCCCAGCCTTCATCAATGTACAGAATAAAAGCGATTTTATCTGGACTTTTTGTCCAAAAGGTCAACGAATAGATCATTATGGAAAATGTCGACAAATAGCACATTAGCAATGCAAAGTAATTATCAAAAATATGCAATTCAAATAATCGTACCTCTAATGTCTACTATATTTTTACTCTATCTGTCGATATATTTTTTCCTTTATTCGTATTTATATATAATTTATTCATAGTCTAACTCACATTAAAAATCGCATTTTCCTCCTAATTCTATCTTTCACATACCTCATACATAACATCAAAAGTGACTTAATTATTATCTGAATAACTAATGATAAGTAATGATTTGTTAATAAATCAGTTTTGTCTTCGCAACGAAAGGCATATTGGAAGAATATTACTCTTGACGGATGCAAATTACAGACTTTGGAATTTAATAGACAAATTTGTCGAGAAAAAACATTATGGGATTTTATAGGAAATTAATAAGGAGCAACAAATAAGTAAAAATTGACAAAAATTTCAGAAATGGAAATATCTAAATATTGGAAGAAATTGCGAGTACTTGAAAATAATTAGAAAAAATAACAGATTGAAAAATAAGAACAAATGATATTTTTTAATCGATTTTTCAATATTTTTATTGTTTCTTCAGCTTTGCGAAAATTAGAAAATAAAGCTTTTCATTGAGATTCTATTGATGTCTGTTGATATAAGCGACATTATGATTTCCACTTAGAAAATGTCAAAAGAATATAGAGAAATAGAGAAAAATGCATATTTATAAATTTAATATATATTTTAATTATACCAGAAAATCAATAAAAAGATCAGAAAGATGTCAAGTCATTTAAAAGTGCAAAATAATTGTTAAAAATATAATTTTGAGAAATAAATTATATTTATATTTATTTATTTCTCAAATTTATAAATTATATTTATTTCTCAAATTATCCAATCAACGTAGAATAGATATAAGCCTTATCATATTTTTATTTCTATCTACTTATATCTATTTTTTTTTAAATATCTATTTTTCTTTAAATATAATATATAAATATTTTTTATAGTAAACATAACATTCGTTTATTACATTTTGTTTGCGATATTACATCTATCCTGGATTCCATCTATCATTCATAATGACATAATCCTAATTTTCTTTTCTTTATAGCATCTTACACGCGCAGCCAAGTTAACATCAATTGCTTTATAAATAATTAGAGATTTAATTCCTCGTTTCTTGGAAATGATTGTAAGATTGTATTATTTTTTCACTACATTTATGTAATCAAAAGAATATAAATGATAGTTCCCGTAATGAATAGATTACAAAGTACATTTATATGCTAGAACTTAGTAGTCAAAATCGAAAAAAAATCGGAAAAATAAGAAAATTCGATGAATAAAAATTCGTGTGAAGGAAATATTTAAATACAAGACAAAATTTGAAATAATTAGAAAAGGCGATTGACAAACAGAAACAAATACTTAAATTTCGATCTTTCAACGTTTTTATTGTTTCGCAAATTTTGCGATATCGCTCGGAAATGAAATGTCTCGTCGAGATTTCTTTTAAGTACGATATTTGTGGTCAATATAATTCTACTTGGAGCATGTCAAGAAAGCACAGAGATACCGTGGTCTGAAATTTCGTCTTCAAGGAGAATTATCGAAGTACCGGATAGAATCGCTTTTTGTCCAGAAGGTCAGCGAATAGATCATCATAGAAAAAATGTCGTCAAATCTTATAGCACATTAGCAATGAAAAGTAATTGTTAAAAATATGCAAATAATCGTATCTCTAGGAAATTTACAGAATTGTTACGAATTTACCATATTTTTACTATACATTTTTTCTTCAGTTGAATTTACAAGTCATGTTTATTCATTTTATTCACATTACGAATCGCATTTTCCTTCTATCTCTCACATACTTCATACATCATCAAAAATACATCACGTCAAAAGACATAATTATTATCTGATTAACTAAGTAATGACTTTTTATAATAGTCGTAGTTTCTTTAGAAGTAGCCATGAAATTTTTTTTAATTTTTTTATTGCACTTACGTAATCGAAAGAATATAAAGGATTAGTTTGCAAACGAACAGATCCCACAGTTGCATTTGCTACTTATTAGAATGAATCAAGATCGAAAACAGTGAATCTTTAAAGAAAGAGTAAAAATTCAAAGAAATTAAAAAACAAATAACTAACAAAATTTCGAGCAAGTAAAACGTTTAAATAAATGAAAGAAAATTAATAAAATTTGAAATATAAATAGGAAAAAAATAATTGAAAAAGAGGAACAGTAATATTTGGACTTCAATTTTCCAAAGTTTGTATTAGTTAAAGCATCACAAGTTCTGAAACATTGTCAAAAAATGAAGTTTCACGTAAACATTTTATTAAAAATTGTTATATTGGTGACAATTGTAATTCCACGTGACACTTGTCAAGAGCAAACGTCAATGGATGAGACATTGACAGATGAAACATCTACAAACGAAACATCTACAAATAAAACGTCGATAAATGAAAGCGGTCCCTTGTCTAAAATTATTCAATATAGTATCATATATGTTCCGGATAAAAATGTGGAACCTTGTGAGCAGGGTCAGAAAAAAGATCACTATGGAAAATGTCGAGCAATACTCTAACATGCAAAAAACATAAGATAAAATATATGAGGTAATAGCTGCATTCTCAATATCAAGTTTAATTTATATATGAGCTATTTTTATCATATATTTCATATATCTATGCCAATTTTATTTTCATATTTATATTCAAATGTAATCGTTTCGCGAATGTGAATGTTTATTCATTATATTTTATTTACGATGAATTTTATATGTCATAAAAACATGATCATATCTTTCAAGTATCTCATAGCACATCAAAGTTTGTAATTAATATATGTAAATAAGTAAATCTGTATCACACAATCGTAGTCTCTTCAAATGTGTTCGTAAAATTTGAAACAAAATTTGTTAACCAGTTTCTTTTTTATTTTATTTACGTAATCGAAAGGATATAATTAATAGGCCTGTAGCGAAGAGATTGCAAAGTTTATTTATTTGCTAAAATCGAACAACCGAACCAGTGAACGGAAACAAAGGCGATAAAATTTGAAGTAATTTAAAAAAATTCATAGAAGAATTTAACAAAAATATCACAAGAAGCATATATATGCGCATATTGTGTATGAATTGTTATTTTATTATATTATAAAGACTAATTTTAATTGCTGAGATTATTAAGAATAGAATTGTTTAATCTCAATTATTTTGTCTCTTCTTCTTAAATGCACTTTTTTTAAAATCATGATTTGCTTATGGAATTTTTTTAAACATTTTATTATATTACATGTGTGTGTGTGTGTGTGTGTGTGTGTGTGTAAAGTAGCGTAAATTGTTTTAATAAGATATGTTTTAATATTGCATATCAATATTTATTAAATACAAAACTAGCATTTTCTTCTCTAAAATTCACATGTATTATGTATAATATAATACACATATAAAATAAACTAGAACTAAATTTCAGAGCTTTTCAATATTAAGAATATTATTAAGAATATTATTAAAAATTGAATTATAATTTATTACTCTCTCTTTCTCTGTTTCTTTCTCTCTCCTTCTTTCTTGTATTTATTTATAATTAATTTTGTATAATTAATTTATGTTTACAGATTCGAGAAAAAATGTTGGCAATTTTAAAAATTCAAAAAGTGTCTTACATATATGCAAGTAAGAAAATATAAATATATCTTTGTTTTAATATGTCAAACATTGTCTTAGAAGTCTACCGAATTAATCAATAAATTAATCATTCTTTTAACCAAAATTTATTATTGTCATTTATTTTTAATCTTACTCGCTAAATATACGTAAATAATGTTTAATAAAAATATTATTATATATAATTGCTTTATAATAGTCATATCACGGAATCTTTATGTCTATCAATATGCGATGAGATTATCATATTTAATTTTAAATACATGAAATCGCATGCGATACAAGATTATTTATATCTTTAGATCAATCATTCCGCGAAAGCGTTTATGCATTAATCTTATTCTGCAAAAATATTTTTTAACATGCAAACATTAGTATAATTGCACACATATATCGAATCACATTTTTATGACGATCATAACCTTCAGATTTTATAAAAATGACCGCGAGATTTCATCTTTCGCTTAATAGTATCCATGAACATTATACCGATAATAATGACGATCATTGTAATTCTGCTTGAAACTTGAAATTAGGAAATGAATGAATCGATTTTACAAATCACATTACGAGCATTTTTTCAAAAGCGTAGTATTGCATTTTGAGCTTCTCTTGACTTTTCAAAGATTAATATTTATTGTATGTAAATAGCGTATATAAATCTTTACAGCAAATACAGTTTCTCAGAAACGGTGAGAATAGAATCGTTAATAAATCAGTTTTGTCTTTCAACAACGAAAGGCTTAGGAAGCCGCAATCGGAAACATATAGACATCATTACCTATAATGCAAATTGCAGGCTTCATTTTATTGGAATCTATCAAACAAATTTGTGAATCAAAAGAAAAAATATTATAGGAATTCAAAGAAATTAAAAAGAAGCTACAAGTAAGGAAAAATTTTGACAAAAAAATTTCGGAAATATAAAATATAAAAGATAAAAAAAATTATTCTGCTAACAGTTATAATATAAATGGTCATGATTCCTAGACAATGTTAAAAAAATATAGAAAAAACATAGACGTTTATAATTTCATTAAATATCATAGAAATATAATTCATTAAATATCTACACTGAAAGCTCAACATCATCAAAAATCATTAAGAAGATTAATCATTTAAGTTATTTAAAAAAGCAAGATAATTATTAAAAATATAAGAGATACATTAATATTATTAAAATATAAAAAATTGAGAAATAAACTTGCATCCAATCAACGATAGAATAGATATAAGTCTATTGTATTTTTATTTCTATTTGCTTATAATTATTTTTCTTTGAATATAACATTAACTTATTTATTATATATTTTGTTTGCGTTGTTATTATACCTATGATGGATTCCATCTATCATTCATAGAGACATAATCCTATATTTTTAGCATCTTACAGCGTGTATCAGGATTCTTATAATTGCCTTATGAATAATTAAATGCATAATATTGTTTCTTCGAAATGATTGAGTAAGAGTGTGTTTTTTTTCTTACTACATTTATGTAACCGGGAGGATATAAATAATAGTTCCCGCAATGAATAGATTGCAAAGTACGTTTATATGCTGGAACTGAGTAGAGTCAAAATTGAAAAATCTCGGGGAAATAAAAGAGTTACATTCGACGAATAAAATTTCGCGTAACTGAAATATTTCAATACAAGACAAAATTTGAAATAATTAGACAAGACGTGAAATAGGGAAAAATACTTGAATTTTGATCTTTTAATGTTTTTATTGTTTCCCAAACTTGGCAATATCGCTCGAAAATGAAACTTTTCATCAAGATTTTATTAAGTGTGATATTTGTGGTCAATATAATTCTACTTGGAGCATGTCAAGAAAGCACAGAGATATCGTCGTCTCAAACTACAGAGATACCGAAGAGTATAATTTCGGCTCCTAAATCAATCATTGTTGTACAGAATAGAATCGTTTGTCCAGAAGGCCAACGAAATCATCATGGAAAATGTCGCGAAATCCTATAGCTCATTAGCAATGCAAGGTAATTCAAATAAAAAATATGCAATTCAAATAATCGTATCTATTTACAGATGTACAATATTTTTATTGTATCTACTAATACATTTTTTTCTTTATCATATTTACCTGTAATGTTTATTCATCTTATTACCTGTAATGTTTATTCATCTTATATATAATTCTATCTCTTATATACTTCACACGTCCCATCAAAACACATTATTATCTGAATAACTAAGTAATGATTATTACTTCTAATAGTCGTAGTTTCTTTAGAAGTAATCATAAAACATGATTAATTTATTTTTTCATTATACTTATATAATCTGAGGAATATAAATAATAAGCTCGCAACGAACAGATTACAGAATTGCATTCGCTACTTACTTGAATCAATCAAAGTTAAAACTGTGTATCTATAAAGAAAAAGTGAAAAGAAATTAGAAAAAAAATAATTAACAAAATTTCGAGCAAGTAAAACGTTTAAATAAATGCGAGAAAATTAATAAAATTTGAAATTAACAGGAAAAAAATAAGTGAAAAATAGAAATAGCGATATTTGAACTTGAATTTTTTAACGCTTATATTATTTGAAGCATCGCGAGTTCTGAAGCATTGTTAAAAAATGAAGTTTCACGTAAACATTTTATTGAAAATTGTGATATTAGTGACAATTGTAATTCCACCTGAATCTTGTCAAGAGGAAACGTCAATGAATGAGACATTGATAAATGAAACATCTTCAAATGAAACATCTTCAAATGAAACATCTTCAAATGAAATGTCGGATAAAGGTTTCGTGCTTGAAGTAATTCCATATAGTATTTTATATGTTCTGGATAAAGATGTGGAACCTTCACAATCGGATTGTAAAGAGGGTCAAAAGAAAGATACCTATGGAAAATGTCGAAAAATACTTTAGCACGCAAAGAAGGTAAATTAGATAATTGTAAAAAATATAAGATAATAGTTGTCTAATATATATCAAATCTAATATATATGACTTTATCATTTATTTATCTGTACAAATTTTATTTTAATTTTCGTCTTTATATTCAAATGTAACCTGCAAATGGGAATGTTTATTTATTTATTACATTTTATTTACGTATGAATTTTATCTGTCATAAAAACATGATCATATCTATCAAGCATCTCATAACATATGGTAATTGGTCAGTCAAGGTTTGGTAATTAAAATAAGTAAATAAGTAAATCTGTATAACGCAGCCGTAATTCTTCAAATGTGTTCGTAAAATTTCATAAATTTATTAATAACCAGTTTTTTTTTTCATTTCGCTTACGTAATCGAAAGGATATAAACGATAAGTCCTCAGTGGAGAGATTGCAGAGTTTATTTATTTGTTAGAATTAAATCAGTGATCGAACGGAAATAAAGATGATAAAATTTAAAATAATTAAAACAAATTAAAATGAAGTGTTTGACAAAAATATCGAGCAAGTAAAATCTCAAATGAAATAATTTTTTTCCTGTATGTGACAAAGAGAGAAGATATTAAGAAGATTTTAATAATGAAAATTAAATAATTAAAAAAAAGGACTATTAAAAAAATACAAATAAATGATATTTATAAGCTTCAATTTTCCAATTTTTTTATTATTTAAAAAACCGGCGGCGTCGCTCATCGAAAATGAGATTTCTTGTGAATATTTTGCTGATAATCGTGATATTGGCAGCCATTATGATTTCATCTAAAGTTTGTCAAAAGAAAACACTGACGGATGAAACATCAACATATAAAACAAGGAACCCCGTACTTCATTTACGATCACAACAAAGTATTATAGTTATCCCGAAACATCGTTAGTCATATCCTTTGTTCGGAGAATCAAAGGAAAAGTAATCATAGAAGATGTCGCCCAGTCCTTTGATATAATGCAAGGTAATTAATAATTTACCATGTAAACATTTAATTCCGCTTTATACGCAGTTGGACAAATTGCGTGTGAGCACAGGACGATGTGTGTCCTGTCGAAAATACATTTCAATTTTCTTTTATTAAAATTTAATTGGGAATCGTAGCTTTTAATATTGCAATATAAAATAATTTGATACATAATTACGTTTAAAAAAATATATATTAAAGCATAATTAAAAATTCGCCAAGCATTTTTAATTTTAATCGTCGATGATTAAAATTAAAAATTAAAATTTATTTATAATTTTAAAATATTTAAAATTTATTATAATTATAATTATTATAATTTTAAAATATTTAAAATTTATTTATAAATTTATTTTAAAAAATAAAAAAATTGGGAAAACATTCTTTGAATGACATTTGAATCATTCTGTAATTTTCATGCTGTTTCTCACAATTAGTTTTTTTCACACCTCTTTTTGTCTAAGAGTTAATTAAGATATTTCTTTGAAAAAAAATAAATTTATTATAATCATACTATATAAAATATATATAGCCAAGTGTAGAAATATTATACAAGTACGTAAATTGTTAATATTAATTTCTTTTTAATATTATTGCTAATTTTAATTATTATTAATTTTAAATTCTCATTATTCAATGAAATTTATTTTATAGAAAATTTGATTTTTATTTTGAAATTTATTTTATAGAAAATCTGATTTTAGAAAATTTGATTTTTCAAAGAATTGGCTGCAAACAATGTTTCCAAATTTTCGCATAAATTCGCGATAATTTAAAAATCAATTTAACAAGAATGGCGCGTACGTTCGATCAAATATCTGCTCCTCTCGAATAACAAATCGACAAAGTTTCACTCCTGATAAGAAGGCACCGTCATATCCCTCACGCGAAAATGTTCCGCTACTGAGAATCTCATTTTCAAGGAAGAATGCGAAACCGCCGGGATTTTCTTCCATCGGATATTTCAACTATTTTCATATTCACACGCGCAAGAAGTCCTTATAATTCGACGAAGTTGAACGATTCCGGAGGAGCTCGGAAAGAGAGCGATGGGGATGATTTCCGCGTCGACCGGTCGATGGATCTTCGGAAAATTCGCGTTAGTTGCGCGACAGTTTGTCGGCAAGCAACTTCGCTGCTAATATCGACAAGGTCCGCGGGTGAGTTGATAACTTTAGTGTAACTTTCCCGTGGCCCGTCCACCCCCGCTCACTTGTTGCCACCCCCACGAGCACAAGTAAGGACGCGTACAGGACAGGCTATCATTAGGGCGGCTGCATAATACGACCGCTATGCCATGATGTGCGCCTTTTGTGCTCTCTGCTCTTGCCGCCTTCAGTTTCGCCGATTCTCAAAGGCAAACATGATCGCGAACTTCTCGCATGCTGTGTGTCACGAAATGACGTAACTCTTCTGCCGTATAAATGTTTGCCGTCAATAACCATGATTTTAAATGCCTATTTCTCCGTTTATATTAATTACCTATGCATGTGTATTAACTACCTATACATGTGATGATGTAATTTTTCGAAACATTTAAAATATTCTAATAATTTAATCAATTATGTTTATTATATAATTATATAATATAAATATAATTGATATGATTATTAGAACATTGTTTTAAAATTTTGAAATATATATTATAAATATAATAATTATATAACAATTATATTATACATTATAAACGTAATTCAATAAAAATTAAATAAATAAATTGTAAACGTATATTTTTTCAAATAGAAATAGATATAAGATTTGCATAAAAAATATTATAAATATTCACTATAAATAAACGAACACTTATATTGACGTCACGCGCAAATATGTAAAGTACAAAGAGAGAGAGAGAGAGAAAGAGCAAATAATATTTCTTGAATTATGTTACTTAATTTTTCTAATTTACCTTATTATTAAAAAATAAGATTATTTCAGTTATATGTATTTAAACTTTTCTTTTTAGTAAAAACTAATTATTCATAGTATAATTCTCGTATATTTTCTCGTCAATATTTTAAGATTCTTATAGGATTTATATATGGCACATTTGTTGTATAAAGTTAACATCGCTCCTGGAAATTTAAAATGCGATTGATTGCAAATTCAATTTGTTATAATAATGTTATCATAATTTCACCTTATATCTGAAGATAAAGAATTTTGCGATATTGAACGGACAGACGATACGTATGTAAGGCGCTTTTCTTCAGAAAAGCGGGCTTTCCTACGAGAAAAGAAAGAGAGATGTAAGCTTCTCTACTTCTTTATCAACTATAAGTACAATACTTCGCGAACATCAGAATAATAAACATAATAACAAACAGATTTAGTAAAAAATATTGTTTCTGAAAGTATTATTGCTAATTGAATAAAATATACGTATATATAATAAATAATATAATGGGATTGAATAAAATATACCTATATATATATATATATATATATATATATATATATATAATAAATAATATATAAAGTGGATAAATATCAGAGTAGATAAAATAATTTTATTGACCAGTCTCCTCCGTATTTTCTCTTTCTATAACAATTTTCATAAAAAATGTTGTCTTTATGACTATGATGCTTTCTCGTTGGATGTAAATTTTCTTATTTTTATATCAAACTATATAGATCACATACGTTTATTAGCTAACAAAATATATAATTTATATACAACGTACGTTAATTTCGATTCCGTGATAAAGTTTAAGAAAACCACTTGAACAATATTTTGAAGGAAACAAAATGTTTTTTAAAATACATTTTTCGAGAAAATATCGATTTTAAAAAATCTTGATAAAAAAACTGGTAAGTTAATCGATATATCGTTAATTAGGGACAACCTGTATATCGTGCGATCCCCCTCGAGAACTTATTACGTTTAAAAATATCGGATATCGCGTCGGATTTTCTTCATTTATCTTATCTTTTTTTCCCCTCCTTTTAAATTCATTAACGAAAGACGTCACCATTATAAAATGCGCTTGGAAAATGATATCTTTGTAATTTTTGTGGTAAAGTGGAGCATCGAACAACGTAACTGATTATTATCCGATTCTTAAATTAATAGCGTCATTAAAAAAATTCATTGTGGATATACGCGATCCCTGATATTGTTTTTTCCTTTTATATCGCGGCGATACCGGCATTTCATTACGCAGGCAGTGCCTGCCAATCCGTTGATCAAATTTACGTCGTAATTACGATCAAATTGACATTGGACCTGTGCAAAACGGACGGTTGCAAATTGCACGAGAAAAGCAATAACAATCGAAAGAATTACTTTAACAATGAAGCTAAAACGCGAATTGTTCCGTTAAGAAAAGAGTAATTTGGAAAATAAATTCCCAAATTATCGAATTAACAAAGAGAAATGTTAATTACCGTTATTACAATTAATTACACCCTTCATTGTACAATGTAATTTAAGCGGTTCTACCGTTAAATGAATCCTGCAGATTGTTAGTCTTTTAGTCTTGGTATAAAAAAAAAGTTGCTAAAAAAATTCGACGTTGTACATTTTCATGCAAAATACGGGAATTCAGTATCTATAAAATACGTCTGGAATCTCCAATCTCTCCTCGAAAGCTTTGATATGTGGGTTTTCAGATCTTTAGAATTCTTGAAACTTTTTATTCTAAGGTTCGCATGCATTCCTTGGGGGGATTTTTCTACTCAAAGACCTTTAGATTCCAATCTCAAAACGAAAATGATAGTACGACGCAAGTTCTTAATTTGCGAGTAGTGCGTTTACAATAGCCAGTAGCACTTGACATTACAACTCGTCCTCATAAATTCTCATTTACGTCCAATTTTTCTATATATAAAAAGAGTAGAGATTGATGGATGATCTCCGTAATATTTCGACAATAGAGCTGACAAAATCCGATTAATGGGGATTTGAAATTATTCATTACATTTGACCTGATATGTATCACATAAAAAAATGCACATTCTTATATATTTTATTTATATAATATATAAGAATTATTTTATTTATATATATTATATATTTTATATTTTATATATTTTATTTATATACTTTATTTATAAAACGTTAAGTATTGGAAATCTTTCTTATATTTTAATTCATAAACTCGATCATGATGCTTTACATAATCACAATTGGGCACATTTACTTATAGATGTGAAAAGGTGGAATAAACGGTAAAAATGTAGAAACGAATCAAGTGTAAAAGAATCACGACACGTCGTCATCCCTCTGATTCGTGAACAAAAGTAATTAAATGACGTGGGCTTAAGAACGCGATGAATTCGTGCTTACTTGAAGAAATAGGTGTCGTTGACGTATCCAAAGAAGGGCACGGTGTAGGTCAGCATCCAGATATTACCACCTCCGCAGTCGTAATACGGTTTCGACCACCTGCCATCCTCGTATTTCACTGTCAGGATTTCGTCCTCCTCCCTTTCCGTGTGCACGCTTTCGTTCAACCTATAGGTGTGGAATCCTGGAACAGAGAGAAACCATTAAATAGGTCGAGTCTATTCCTCCCCGAAATTTAATTAAAGGATCCGTATTCTATAATGGCAATCTAATTACTATACCTGATTAATTAACTTTTAATTCAACATCCTCAATTAATATGTACTAATGCTCTTATTGGTGTGTGTATAAATTAATTGATACATATTATTAGCACATCAAAAATTAATTGCGGCATATTAAATAAAAAATTAATCACGCCATCGATATTGAAATTACGGTACAGTATCCCAACTGTCTACATGTGCTTTATTCATGCCATTTATTATTCCATTGACTCTCAATGAATCCATTGTTATTTTGAGAACAATTAATTATTATTCAATTTAATTACTACTTCATAATTATTCATTTAAATTAATAATGATCGGAAAATCAAAACACAATTCAATATAAAAAAAAACTGCCACTTAATCTCAGGAAGTATAATCTCTCTTTCCCTCATGTTAGTTGTTTACACGCAATTATCTAATTTATTATTAATTCTTGCTGTATAGTTTGGCTGTTAATTCTGATAAAAAACTTTCCTCACACGAGGATACTTTTCAGAACAAACTTGGAAGCTGCATCTTCTTTTTTCTGAAAAAGTACCCGAATTAATTCTCTCAAAAGAAACTATCTCTTATTTATTGCTACTTTCGCGACCGTTCATTGAGACAACATTTCCGGAAGTTAATCCCCGAGGATTTAGACATCCAGACTCCGCAAATCCACTGAGTAAGATTCTGGTAATTCAAAGATCTAACAATAGGAGTCGAGACTCCGAGGCACGTAACTTTATCCAACTGCAATATGTGCACACACTACTAGAGATATTAGAGGCCATAAGGTATAAATATATATATAAGATACAAAAGAAAGAGAGAGAGAGAGATAAGGTGCCGCGAAAAATCGTCTCCAAGTCCTGAGCAGATAAAGAAACGAGCTTCGTCTCGTATCTGTTTTTCCGCCGACTTGCTACTCGCCTTTCCGTCTTTTCTTCCCTCCGGTCACGGGGTGTTTCCTCCCCCGCGCGCGCGAGAAAGTTGCTGAGTTTTATCGAGCATGATCCGCGCTTAAACGTGAGAAACGTTATTTCCCCAATCTTCCTTGTATCGCATCGGGGATGATAATCGATGTCGTTTGTAGCGTCGTTTCCCCTTTCGTATAACACATATAATACAGGCGAACCGGAAGCGAGTACTTTTAACTCCGGTATTTCGCGCGGTCGTAAATGTATCCTTTTTTTTCTACCCTCTTTTCTCCTTTATTTCTCGCAAGACGGTAACATCTCGTATTCCCGGACGTGCCACGAGGCATCCCAGATTAGATTAAAAACAACGTGTCTCTATCGTTATATCGCGGCGAAGACGCGAAATTGCACGCAGTCTCATAAATATTTATTAAGGCGGTTTGCGAATAATAGTTAACGTAGAAATTACAGTTGCCGCTTGGAACAAATAAATTTCTTCAGGTTCCTTTAAATTATAATTAACTGCGAATTATAAACTGATGCACAAAATTAGAATAATTATAATTATTTATGCCTATACAGCATAGAACGTTGCAATAATATTGCTGCAATATTCTGTGCTGTATGGATGGTAATCAATATATTTTATTATTTTATATTTTTATATTTTATATTTTATATCTTATATGTTTTATATTTTATATTTTTTACTGTATTTAATGTGGTTATAAAGTTAATTCTTTTTTATATAAAATATATTGTTTCGCCAATTGTCACGCGTTCTTTTTATACAGTCAATAGATAGTAAGAATGTAGAAAGAGCCCAGCAAACACTAAATAACAGTTATATAACTGTTAGTCATAATTTCTCACTCAACAATACTGTTATATGTTATGTAACGATTATATTGTTGAGTGGGAAATTACAACTAACAGTTATAAATGTTACTTATTTGCTAGGAGATAAGAGAATATTACTTACGGTGTGAGGCAAGAATATTGCACAGCTTTCCTCATATATTTATATACATTTTACTTAACGTAATTGTTCATCTTTTATCTAACTCGACTATTCACATTTTAGACGACACCTGCATTTTATGACCCGCATATGCTACACCCGAAACAAGATAAAGATATATGACCGGGAGGCGCGAATGTCACAGTTAAAATATCACAAAAATATGACAAAACATATCGCTCGGAAAACATAAAATAAAGACAAAATGTGAGATACACGTATATGCATTTATATATCATATTTGTGCCTCCAAATTATCTCGTAATAAATTAATGAGCGAATGTCATCGAGATAACCACATTTTATACGAGGATAATCCCGACGGAGGCGCCCTTAATTAAAGCCTTAACTGAAACGCGAAATTTATTCTCAATTGGCGAAAAATGGGGAAACCGACCTGATACGGCACCAAGTCGTAACTTGCGTGCTTTCTTTTTTTCGTCTACCGATTTCTCGTCCCTTTACTTCTCATTTCTTCTCTGCTCTACCCCCCGCAAGCTTGAAATCCCAGCCTGATTTATCCGATAGTAATTCCTCTTTAACATAAATCCTCCCGAAACCTGTTTAGAAAATTTACCCGTTTATTAACCGCCCTCGCGACAATAGCAGTGGAAGTCATTTGGATTGTTAAGTATTCTTGTTTCCATTATTTAAATCAGCTTTTCACACAAGACAAAGATTTACTTTTATTTCGGAGAATTTTATTTCGAATAATTAAATTTTTTCCTGATAAAGATATCTCTTTTTTCGTAAAATTTTGATAGATTATATGGATATAACAATACGTAAAAATTTGGAAAATTAAATTGAACTTTGATTAAATTTTTGTGTCAACGTATAATCTCGAAGAAATTTATGGAAAAATATTAATGGAAATTCGAATTCTTACTTTACGATGATTAGAAGCGTTCAAAGAAGATCGGTAAAAGTCGTGAAGGACAGAGAGAGAGAAAAACCAAAGGATTTATTGACGTAGAAAAATATTCAATTTGATTTCAGGTCAGCTCCAATGTACCATTAAAGTTGGCAAAGCGCAAGGATGGAAAAGCAGAAGGGAAGCATCTTAAAGGACTAACTAGAAAGAGGAGAAAAGCAAGAGAAAGAAAGAGCGAGTACGGAATTAAATAAATAAAATTCTTATGCTGTATGTTACAGTAGATTGAATCACTTACTTCATTTCCTCTATGTTTTTTCACAAATAATTCTTTATACCTGCAGTTTTCTACCGTTTCGTCAAATATAAGAATAAATGTATTTCCTAACATTTTCTCTCAATATCTTTCAAGATATTGAGAAAAAATATATAACTTTTGTATAAAGTATATTATCAGTTTCTTGACGTATGTTCTATTGTCAATTATTTTCCTTCTTTCAAATTCCTTTAGCTTGATCTTTAGATCCACATCTTTACGTTTCTGAGATACTAAGATGCTTCACTTTTAAGATTTACGAATTCTTAAATCTTTTAAGCTTAAAATATTTTGAAATATATTTTTGAAATATTTTTCGTAAGCTTAAATTTTTGGAATTGATAAGTTTTCCGAATTTTTTTCTCGCTGTTAAATTCTGAAACTTTTAAAGATACTTAACGTCCTGTAAATTTTGAGATCAATCCAACTTTCGCAGACGATGTATTTAAGACTAAATATTACAGTGAATAAGAGAATGGAGATAAGAAAAGTTAAGAAAATAATCTGGAAATTACTTCGGGAAATATTGAGCGATAAAAATGAGTATTTTAACTTTTCAGACAGTCTCTTATAACACAGATAAGCAGTCTTGAACATTTATTTCGCTCGATCCATTCGTCTTGACTGTAGTAATAATAATAATTCGTTATCGACATGAAAAACTTTGGTGTCGATATTTGATTCGCGCGCTAAAACTCTTGAGAAACTGTCAGTTAGATACTCGAATCACTCTTAAAACTTTATTATCGAAAGTGCACTCCGTTATTGCCGAAGCTCTGTTATATATTACTTTTTATATATTTAATAATATTATAGTATTTATTTTCAATATATAATTATTCTCAATATTTAATGTCGTATTTAATACATGTATTGCTATTAGTATTACATTTGGTAGCTGCCCCCCTATTAACAACCCCTGCAACAATTATATTATACGTTATTATAATTATATCGAAATTGCTTGTTTATTTCACATGTTCCACACGCATAAAATATCATGTTCGAAAATATGAGACGCGGATTGTAACGCTACATCGAATAATACTAATGATAAATTATAGCGTGCAACATTATACGTATGCAATTGTTTTATAATTAATTTATTGATGACATTGGATTTGTTGAGGACAAATACTTGACGGCATATTTGACAGTTTGGTACTCGCTCTAATCGGTAGCGATTAAAAACAGGATCCTTTCCCTTTAAGCTAAAAAGGCTGCGGAGAAGGTCTCTTTAAAAGAAGCGAAGCCCTCGTTTCTCATCGTCGAACGTTGCTCGCCCGAGCATCATCTATTGTTACGTTATCGAGCGCTTTTCGAGCTTTCAGCCGCATTATGAAACTAGGAAACGCGACAAGAAACCCGCGATCGGAATCGCATGCGTATCGATGGATATCCGGAGGATATCTCGGAGGAGACTACGAGAGTGGTTTGAAAGTCCGTACAAAAATGAAAACTACTTAATTTTTCGGGATAAACCTTTTTTATTTTTTATTTTTTAATGCAGTCTCCTTTTAGGCTTATACACTTCTTCCAACGCTGCTCCAGTTTGTTGATCCCTTCCGAATAATAGGGTTGGTCCAAGTCTGTAAAATAGGCTTCATATCGGGGAACAAGTAGTAGTAGTCCGAGGGAGCCAAATCTGGAGAAGGGGAGATGCGGAACAAGTTGAAACCTTAACTCCCTCAATTTTGCGATCAAATTCTCTTTCATCCATTTTTTGGAAATCATTTGACTTCTTCGAATCAAACGAACGCCAAATACAAAGAAATAGACCGATCTAGCTGAAAGTTGGTGTATGTTCTTCCAAGAGATGCTACTAACTGAAAATAACCTCGATATACACCAGTGGTGCCATTTCTCTTTGCATGGACTTTTCAAACCACCCTTGTACTTCAAACCCGTCGAGAAATCTTCCTCGTATATCCCATGGGAGCTTTTACGGGCAGTTCACGGACTGCAGAGAATACAATAACGTTTATGACCTTAATAAATTAAGGGCAATTCTGCGCCCTGATGAAGATTTCATCGAAAGCGAGATGAGTGAGATAGACTCGCGTGTGAATTATTCACGATGCATCTAAGTGCACTTCAATCGCATGCCTAAATGCATTCATCATAATTTAAAAAGATCGTTCATATTGCGTTTAATACACTCTTATCGTTCGTATAAATATTTAGAGGTTTCAATATCCAGAAATGAACCCTTTCAAGTTTCACGGTAAATACGGGCGCAAAGATTGCGAGGCAGGTTGTAAAAGCTAATGGCTCGCGTTATCGTGGCGCATTTAACATTAAAAATGCGATACACGATTATTATAGTTTATTTGTTTCATATGAAAATCATGCTCGATGTAATAAAGAGAATTGGGCGACCTTATTTAATTAAATTCACGGAGGAAAAGCAGACCAAGGATCGTCTTTTGGTATAATAAAACGGAACAAAAGATAATGAGAAGAAGAAAATGAAAAAAGAAGAAAAGAACAACTTTATTTAATGAAATTGCAAGAAACTTCCACTGCTAAAAGTCTATTATACTCGAGAAAAATATTTACTTCTTATCGATATTTACCTCCAGCCCGTGTAAAAATACATCTAAAGGGATCTCTTGATGTGATGTAATTCCTTTGGCTTTGAAAGATTTGTAACAAGCTATATCGCCGACTTTTCCGATATATATGTATTTGCATAGGAAACAGCGATATCATTACAACTCTACAACACAATAGCGATGTCATCACAGCATTGGCATCGCGCGATAGAAGAGATCTCGTTGCTACAAGACGACGCGTCTAACACAGTTCATGACACATCGATCGAATTCACGACAGAGAACCCCGAGCTCAGCATTGTCTGTCATGTTAAAGGAACGTGCGCATCGCCGTGACATTTCCTCTCCTTTCATCGCGACGTATCGATCAGGCTCAAAGATCCAAGAATCTTTAAGTAGAACGACAGCATTTTAAATAATTTCGTATTTAAATATTCTAAAAAATTTAATTCAATTTAAAGTAATAATTTAATTTAAATTAAAATAATAATTTAATTTAAATCAAGATATTTTAATTTAAATTAAGTATTTCAAGAAAATTTAATTTAATTTAATTTTAAGAAAATTTTCAATAATCGCGAGATATGACAGCGAGATGCTGATGTGATGATTGCATTAAAGTCTCGTGAAAAAAAATTTTTTTTATTGCTTTTTGAAAGGTGCTTGTACGCGCCAATATAGGCGAAAAAATATAGAGATATAAACCAGGCTTTCGTCGCTTGCCGCTGAATCGAAATTCGTTTCCCGAGTATCAATTAAATGGGCCATGTTTTTCCAATTAATTTGACAAAAAAGGTTTAGCGTCGTGATTGATCTTCCATGAGGCTTCAAGTATCATGATATGCGATCTATCGATATACATATATTTATATATTTATATTTATATATTTACATTTATATATTTATATATTTTTAATAATTTATATATTTTAATATTTTTATAAATATACATAAATATATACATTTATATATTTATATATTTTTATATTTATATAATTTTTTCTTTTAAATATTAATGTACCGCGCAAAGAAATAATTATATAGATAAAAATAATTCGATCGATCAACTTTATAAAAGAGAAAAAATTAAGATGTATATTAAAATTTGTAATTTGAAATATATTTAGGAAAAAAATAATTTAATGAAACATAATTTTTATTTTTTTAAATGCATCGTAGTTGCACTAAAATCAAATGACGCGCTTTATATATCGAACTCCGTTCGAATGGTAGCATTAATTTGAAAATTTGTATAGTTTCATAAAAAGTATGATAAAATAAAATATCTCAAGCAGAGAGAAATAACGAGAAGTTACACGGGCAAATAGAAATAAATCCGCGAACGCTTCACAAAAGGCTGTATGCATTCCTCTGTAGAAGTTGGTGGATAGCTTACGATCGATAGCTTACGTGATTTTAGAGCGCAGATTTTTATCTAGAATATCCGGTATCAATAATGCTCACGGGAAACCTGCAATATTGCTTCAGTTCAATTTTTAACGACGTCGTGACTGTTTATTTGAAAAAAAAAGAAGAATTTTGCGTCATGAAACCAACGATGGTGTATTATCTCAACTTGTAAGTGTAGTGATTTTACGTACAGAAATATATATTTTGTGTCTTTAATTCAACCGTTTTCAAACTTGCTCGAAATATATATCGCACGAAAAATAGTTCGATGATATTTTCCGTGTATTACGTTCACACAAGGGTCTGGTTTTATTTAATCTGCTTGGAAATTGCTTCCTAAGTGTTTTATTCGGTTTTATATGGTTACCCTGGACACGCGGGAGCAATTGTATTGCAATGTACACATTGGAAGGAGCTGAATTTAATTTAAGTAGTTTTCGCCTTTCGAGTATTTTTATTACGGACGTAACATGGGATAACAGAGTTGAAAAACGGGGAAGCGTTGAGCGATAAACGATGAAACGGGTTTTTGCTGCTAACGCTATTTGCCGGAACAGGAAATTGTCACGAAGCGATAAAAATTTACTTGCAATTTCAACCGTGCTGTCCAGAGAGAAAGTTCTCCCCTTCAGCTGAACGTGCTGGAATTTCATTGAAAAACACGTGCCCGTGATCCATAGAATAATTATATACATATGTATATACGTTTCTCGTGAAAATTACGAAATAATGCAGCAGCAACTCGGAAACTCGGTTAACGGAAGCTCCGATTACGTTTAAGAAACTTCTGAACCAGTTTTTATTCCCCCTCCTTTTCCCCCGATCTAACTTAATACATATGCACGATGTATTTCAATATTACTGTCATTTTATTCGTCATTTTCTTTATTATTTTTAAATTTATTTTATTTGATCCAAATTTTTTATAAATAAATAATATTTAATAAAATTTTATTTATGAAGAAAATTTGATTCTTTTTATAAATAAAATTTTATTAAATAATAATACAATAATATAATAAAAAAGTAATAGGGGTGCTATTTATATATATTTCCTTTAACATAACATGCGATAAATGTATCGTAAATAAAGAAATTCTTTTTATAAATAAATAATAATATTATTCTTTTTATAAATAATGATATTATTTATTTTTCTATAAATAAATAATAATAATAAATAAATCATATTTAATATAATTTGATTTATAAAGAAAATTTGAATCTTTTTATAAATAAAATCTTATTAGATAATAATAATTTAATGAAAAAAGCAATAGGGTTGCTATTTATATTTGCTATATATTTGCTCTTTTATGCTTAACGCATAACGCGATAAGTGTATCGTAAATAAAGAAATATGGGATTATCTCCCCTAATATATTGGACGAGAGTTAGACAATTAACAGCTGACAGGTACATGACGAAGAAAAGAATCGCTGGGATCAAGGGGATTAATGTTAAATCTTCTTAGTCAAGAGGATTTAGCTTGACCTAGATGGTTCGGCAGTTGACCTTTCCCTCGATACTATCTTATGCTAGTGAAAGCGGTCGAAGCTGCTCGCAATCATCGTAAAAGTGGAAAAGCAAGCCTATCCGAGAACACGTAGTAATAATTTACGTCGCCTCCGCGAATATAGCAGCCAATAACCGCGGCCAGACGGTAACAGTCAGGAGAGATGGTCGGGTGGATCGTGCGGTGGCGGTCGAGGGTTAGAAGGGGTTAGAAGAGAGGGAAGGGAGGGCGGGAAAAGGGGGTTGGGGCGCGCATATGAAACGCGAACGCGAAAAAAGAAGAAAGATAGAGGCAAAGGCCGGTACATGGTAGTTACCCTCGGATTTAACCCCATCGCCACTACATTTTTATATCTCGGACGAGGTTTCCTCGACGCAAAAACGCGCTGTAGAAACTTTTTTAATAAGAAAGAGAGGCGGAGGTCATATAAAGTCATTTCCTAAATCCTTATCGTACAGTTGCTTCGTGTTGCGAAGTAATTTTACGCGAGGAGCTCCATTTTCTTCTTTCACTAAGAAATATAGACCGAATCATGTCACGTGCGCGCGCGCATGAATGTCTTATTATTCCACACGTGAACGCAGTCTTTGTTCAATGTACGTGGGGTTATAATTCTTCGAGTTATTTTTACAATAATAAATAATACGAATGTTATCTAAGAAAATTTTCCGCCGTGTGAAAAAAAATCTAGTTTCCGTTGTCGAAGAAATAAAAAGTATATCACCCCGAACAGCCCTGAACAATGATATTCAAATAGGATATCGAAGAATACATGTATTAAAATGAAATAAATTTAAATAAAATTAAAAATAAAAAATAAAACTTATAATAGTATAATAATCTCCCATTCTTAATTTTTCTAAAAAGAACTGCTGTTTGTGTTTTATAAAAAAATTCAAGCAATTTCATTAAATGTTAAGGACTGGCTTTCAGAGGATGGTTTGAGCTGTAAATTCTTTATTTGATTCCAACGTTTCGAAACATGTTCGTTCAGTGTACTTCATCAGGATCTATATTTAAGTATCAAATTGTCTTTGCTTGATGAAGTGAATTGAAATGTTCGTGAAATCAAATAAAGAATTTACACTCTTCGATTCCGAAAGCCAATTCTAATATTTATGTACGCTACGAAAGTAAACAAACCTTAACAAAATTAAATTTCATTAAAATTACGTGTATTATCGTCTCAGCAGCATTTCAAAAACTTTTGTGAAAAACTTTAACAAACTTTGATTCGCTCGTTAATTCTCCTTATCACGCTTGATCCTTTCAAATACGCTCATAAGGCTAAAGTAAGTAGAGGGAAATTGATATAATCATCCCTTAATCTTATTCTTCATCTAAAAAAAAATGCTTTACTTTTATATAGACGAAATGTCGCGTGGCATAACACACATCCCCATAAATCATAACGAAAAAAGTTAGACAAGTCAAGTACTTTCTCTCTCTTTTTTTCTCTCTCTCTCTCTCTCTTTCTGTTTTCATGGAGTTACATCCTGTTGTGAAATCGATTCTCCGTCGATTTTCCGCGCGCACATCCGCTTTGAACAACTCGAAGCTTCTTCGCAGAAAGTGCTTGAAATTTTCTGATGGAGCCCATTCGAGACATCGCGTGCGCAAGCACAATATTGAGTTTCAAGTCTCCCTTTATGCTCCCACATTGTTCCCGCAAACGAGACGTTTTGCCGAGGGCCTTTGTCCTTCGTAGCAAACTTCGATATTTTGGTAAATCAAAGTAGGATCCGATTTGCTAGTTTTTGAAAACTCGCTAAATCGGACCCGACTTTGATATTTTCGCGATATCGAGCGCGAATGCAATGGAGCATCAACTATAGAAGAAATGATTATTCAGCCGAATTGGTTCGCAGAATCGGATGAAACGCGCCGAAGCGAAAAGATAAATAACAGCAACAGCGTTGCTTATGATTTCAATGTATACGTGTATGTTTGTATGTTTTCGTATCGTGCAAAAAAGAATAAATTCCCATCAATCATTTAAAGTTATATTATTGTTACATATTACACTTGTTATATTATTATTATATTATTATTATATACACTTATTATATTATTATTATATATTATTATTATATTATTACTATTATATTATTATTGTATATTACACTTATTATATTATTATTATATATTACACAGGGTGTATCTGAAATAATGCATTAAACTTTAGGAGCGTATTCTAGAGGTCAAAATAAGACATTTTTTTCTTATGAACATAGGTCCGCAAATGAACCTCCATCTCCCTGAGCTAAAATTCGAAAATGTGTGAAATTTATCAAACACCCGCAACACAAATTTATTTAAAATCTTTCAAACGTCAAAACCTTTTTTCTCTGAATTACAGCCAATTTTTAATTTTTTCCCCAAACTTTAGGGGCCTCTAACTCGGAGAGGGGTTCATTTGCAAACCCATGTTCATAAGGAAAAAAAAAGTCTTATTTTGATCTCTAGAATACGTTCCTAAAGTTTAGTGCATCATTTCAGATACACCCTGTATACATTACTTATATATTATATTATTATATTATTGTTATATATTACACTTGTTATATTACACTTGGAGTTATTAGCTCCGTTTTCACTCCATCGTAATCCAATTTATTAAGTTATTGAATAAAAAAGCAAAGTGTATAGTAGAGATTTGTAGTTGTATGTCTGTTTCAGTTTTTTAGAATTATTGGACGCAAAAAATAAAAATGGCTCCCTATGAAAACTGCGTATTCGATAATCGAGTGAAATAAGTTTCGCGCAAGTTATTGAAAATTGAAGTCCGCTCTCGGACTTATCTTTTATCAAGATGTAAACCGTGAACTGGATTTCAGGGCGATCGGAGGACAAAAACTTTTCGGAAGATTGTGTGTAAAGTTTCCAGCAAGAATTCTATTTGTCGAAAGTGTAATTTAATTCTCGTGCCGAAGCGAGAATTATCGTTTTGCTCTAACATAAATTCGAATCCATTTCACAGCCTACAATAAGTAAAAAGCCTCTTCGATTTTTTTAAATATAATAGTAATTTTTCGATTCGTGAATATGCATCGATTACACATTATTGTAAAATATCTACGGCGTAAATGTATCATTTCGATGCGTATTACGATTAAATTTAATGCCTTTCGTTTACCGTCAAATTATTGCGATATGCATTTCGTAAATAAATTTTTTCTCTCCCATCTATATTTTATGCACATCATCCGCAGCTAGTCATGGAGTTTCTCATTTTAAACTGTATAACATAATTTCCAGTTTACAATATTGTTTCGCTATATTGTTACAAACCATAAAAGCACTTCATAAAACACGACGCGCTTTTATCAATCATATTTCATTACGAATTTTATAGTGCACACATAGTATACAATAATATAATAAACGTTACGAAGTATAGTGTTTCAATTACGTTTTCAAATGAATACTCCATATCCACTAGTCCCACCCCGCCACCCCTATCCCGTTATAAACTTTCGCCGATTTAATTTACGCGTTAGATCTCGACCGTTCCGTTCCGCACGTCAGCAGGTTCCATCAAATACATAATTGAAAGAGTTTGATTGTCCTTGAATGCATTCCGTGTAGGCAAGTCATTCATTGGTTATAAGCGAAATGTCGAACGGTCTTGCGAAGGATATCGAGGCAATCGCGATGTTCGTTGTCAATAAATATATATCGATGCTCCATCGCACCAATTATCCCGCTCGTAAGGACGATATTTGTCTCTCGTAGTCGGAGGAAACAACTGGCTGAACGCGGGATGTTGCACTCATGCGGAAGAGATGAGAAATGAATGTAATCGCGCATAAGTTTAAGAATTGAAGGGGAAAATTGGAGTTCTCTGTTCTGAGAAAAAGCCATTGCACGCGTGTCTGTATCCATATGTTACAATAATAAATAAGAGAGAAGAGTTATATCTAGGGAGAGAAATATCCAGCAAACATCGTTAACTGTTATTTATGTTATATAAATGTTATGTAACAATTATATTGTTAAATAAGAAATTACAACTAACAATTATATAAATGTTACTTGGTGTTTGCTGCGTATATTCTTGATTTCCTCGAGTGATTTCAATCTAGATAGACACACGCACACTTTGTGAGTCAACTAGAGTATGAACGGGTGTTTAGCGATGTAAAGTTACGTAATATCACTAAAATCTCTTAATAGGTATTACATCCTATATTTCATGATTTAAACATTTCAATCTCCACGAAAGCTCTCTCGGTTTAATGGCTCGAACCAGTAGGAATGATCCTTAATTATTACGTATCATCAAACACTAAACGTGTCCACGTAAAATTGTCGAGATACCTCGGGACTGTCATAAAATTCACTCCCTGAGAGAAGCATCATAATAAGCAAAATTCCACTGCTAAGAGCAAGCTTTTACAGTTTATTCGATAATATTTATAGTTTAACAGAAATGCGTGCATTATTTGAACGAGCAAGTTTTCAAAAGTGCACGAGAAACGATTCCGAATTTTATCCTTGATCTTCCGTTGGCCTTTCCAACTGCATGTCTGTTAAGCTTCATCGCGTGACGTTAGCGCGCTCTTTAAAATATTTAGCGTAAAGGATGCGAGGCTGAAAGCGTTAAAATTTCAACTGAGAGAGAGAGATGGATACGGGAACTCCGCGGAATGACACTCTAATCGCGGAAATCGCTACGAGAGTAACGACATTCGCGCCGACATCGATTCGCCCCTAAAGATTACCCTTTTAATGGCGGCGTGATGCACCGAGAGATCGTTTCACGACCTCCCCCCGCGGTCGTTTTATATCGCCATGTGAATTATACGAGCGGAGGTTCGCTACGTGTTCCCTTTGCGCCTGGTTTTATGGCCGAAAGGAAGCCGGGAGAGATCGATGATCGCCCGCTGCTGTTATTGTACGGCGATAACCCAAGTGAGAATCGTGTCGACACTCGCCTCCCCCGCAACTTTCTCTATAAATCTGCGTTTTCTCCGCTCCACCTATGCACGCTCTACGCATGCACTCGAAATGCAACGGGGCACGCAACGGAGAACGAATAAATATCCATGCAGCAAAGACCATTGTTGTTACATTGCAGCAATATTGCTAATGTAACAACAATGGTCTGTGCTGTATGGGTGGTGAAAATTACCCATTGATTTCGCGTTCGATGCAGCCGCAAACAACATCGATCCCGAGAGCAAATAATAATTGTGGCTGATATATGTGTATGCGGGGTACATTTTTCGATCGATGAAACTGTCCTTCACAAAGAATTCAGTATATACAGAATGTCCCAGACTTAATGAATCAGCCGTTAATGGTAAATTTCTGAGATCATTTGGAAATAAAAGTCTTAATACCAAAAGGAAGATGTAATTTCAGCGCTATAAAAGATTAAAAATAGCCAATCGGCGCGTTACATTCTCCTATGCTCAGGGACATAACGTATCAAGGGGTACAGCGCGATAATATCGATATCGATAGAGGGATGAATATAAAATAAAAAATAGGATTCTGCAGTGAGCGATTGTATTTTCCATGCGACAGTAGTTGGTAGTTTGGATATTTTTCTGAAGCCTTTCTCAACATTTTGGTATTAGAATTTTCGTCTCCAAATGATCCCAGGAATCATTAACGACTAATTTGTTAAGTCTGGGACACCCTGTATATATATATATATATATATATATATATATATATATATATATTAGTGAAACATTGAAAAAATATATATTTCAGGACAAGACAAATTTGTTTTAATTGAATAAATAAATTTGTCCTCGCAAATTTCGGCTTATTTTGCTCTACATCTCCCTATTGGATCTCGACGCTTTAATACTTCAATGCAATTTTGGTTTTTAAAGCTCTCCAGTGACCTTTCTATTTATCGCACAGATCGCGCCGGGTCATCTTTTATAGTCTCAGGTACTCGAGGTCGAATAAAACAACAGCGATTATTCACAACGTCACCAACTCGGTACAGAAAGTTTCAAGGAGTTTAGTCTATTCGTCGAGAGATGTAAGAATTCTCATCCGGAATCCAGTAAATTCAAGTGTCACTTATCCAGGAATCTAATAATCTAGCGATCTAAGATAACATTTTTTCTCTCTTTTTTCTCTCTTTTATGATTATATGCTCTGTCAAACTGAAGCAATAAAAATACCACTAAAGCAGTGACAAAATTTTATCGGAGATTAATGAATAATTTATTAACATAACTAAAACATTTACATTTTTCTTCTTCATTTTTTACAAATTATGATAGATTTTATTAAAAATTAATCACTACCAATTGTGATTCTTCTCAGTGGAATTTCATTGTTTTTAATTTAAAGATACAATTAAATAACTATAATTATTTTATTATATACATTTTTTATTACTTGTAGATCTCTGCACGTCCTCGAGATTTATATTATTGATAAGATCTTTCTCTTGATATCTCCAAATGATTACATCCTTCACAATGTCGAGGACATAAATCATTCGATTTGGTCATATCTAAGAATAAAATCCAGTATCAGATGGCTATATTTTAAATGTGCAACGAGAATAAGGAGCTAAGAACATAAAAACTCGATGGAAAACGAAACACATTCGCATTAACCTACTAAAAGTATCAAATATAGAAGTGGTGAAGAAATAAGAGACGATCTTAATCTTATAATAAACTCCGACACACTATTGACAGGATATAAATATATTGTACTTTAATAATTAAAAAAAAAAATACGTTCTAATGCATCTTTTAATAACTGGCCATTGAATGGGACATTCGAGCAAAAAGTCATGTTTATCGCAATCGTTATTTCGCAATTTTCTCAGTCGCGCGTATCGCAAACAAGCGCGGCTTTCAATTGTATTTTTAACTGTCCAGAGAATGTCGTTTGTTCTAACATCGGCAGCTGTCGTCTTGTTTTCGCGTCTCGGGACAATTTATTTCCTCTTGAACGGATCGCGCTATCTCTGACGAAATAATTCGATTTCGTTTTTGCTTTCTTTCGTGATCATTCAATTTCGGCGGACAATCAAGAATCCTGCGCAGAAACGAGAGATAATCCCGAGCCGGTTCTCTATTAAAATCCAAGTCGGAATCTTTGTGTTCTCGGAACAAAACAAACTTTTCCAATGGCTTCATACTGCAGGATGCTATCGGTATCATAGATCATATCGGAAATCCGGCGCACAATAGTTACCAGTTTTTTAACTCGGTACAAAAAAAGAGGAAATGACAAAAAAGAATGTTCCTTTTTTCTCGTTTAAAATTTAATAAAGGCAGAAAGTAGAAAAATGTCCGTTTGACGTTTCCTAAATTTTTAAACACGTCCAAAAAGAAAAAGAAAAAGAGAGATTTATTATAATATCATCAAAGTATATCATAAGAGATCCTATTTTTTTATCAAAAATAATCTACTAGAGATTGCATTAAATTTGAGTGCTATAATATAAGTGCTACAGAAAAAGTATGATGAATAAGACGGAAAGTTTTGCGAGGTTTTATTAAAAGTTGGTTGAAGTGAGCGCGAGAAATGTATTAATTTAAAATCGTAATTTACTTTCTAATTTTATAAACATTCATTATTATTACATACCAGATTGCTCCTAAATTCAATTTGTCTACAAATTTGAGAATGCATATTAAAGCGTGTATAAATAGTTAGTGCTAGAAAATTTATATAATTCATATTATCTATTTTTAAAAATACTACAACTTGTAATAAAAGCAAGATTAAATTTATTTACTTTTTTTTTACTAAACATGTAAATTTAAGCGATTATCTTCTCGTACTAAATTTTATGAAGCTGATTTAAAGATAAACGGGACAACAGTAATTACATAAATGTTGAATATTGTGCTAGTCAGCAGCATATTGTGCGATTGACTTATGCATTAATTAATGCGCGCTTGATTTACGTGCTAATTAATGCCCGAATGAGAGCGCTAATGTTTCTGCGGCTAATACTTCGGGCCAAAAAGGCCAGTTATTTTCGATAGTTGGCGTACGAATCGATCGATCGTGCCGGTTTCCTTACTCGCGTGCATACGTGCACTAGTAAAAAGCATATATACATATTAATGGACTAATGCACAAATATTCATTGTTAATCAACACTCATTATGAACCAAATCTTTCTTCCCTCGCAAAAAGCTTCATTATTCGCCAGTCAAAATATGAATAAAAAAATTGTCGAAAAAAGAGTTCGATCGAAGATTAGATAAAATGATTAGATGAATAAAATGCAATATTTGAAATATATCGGAATTTTTATATATTTTATATACAGTTATATTTTATATTTTATATACAATTTAAATTATTATTAATTCGATTTGTTAAATTAAAAATAATAAAATCAGTTTTTTTCGAAAATTGAAATAAATAATTAAAAATTTATTTTTTTTTATTTTTATTTATTTTTTATTTATTTAAATGCGTTCTAGTATCGGATAATGAACGTGAAAGTACAGATAATATAGGGACACACATGTAATCGATAATTATTATAATGACTAATAATTATTGTATAATTAATTGAATAATGCAAACTCGAATACACGGAATATATTAATAGATCCTCGAGAGAGAGAAAGAGAAATCACAGGATAACCACTATTACCGTATTTCTCTCTTCCTTACGCAGGCTCCGTTTGAATAATTGCATGATAACCGCTGGAGATAATTAGCGGCGGTCTCGATGAAGGAATTAGACAAATCGGATGAATTTCAACTGACAATCATCATAAAATTGACCATTATAATCTTATTATGCGTATCTCCCGCTTGAAAATTCACCAAATGAAATGATCGAATATTCGATAGCACTCGCGGAATGCGAAATGATCAGGTTATTTGAATTTCTAATAACGTGCAGGGGTCTATGCACAACAAAGGCTTCGATATTAAATTCATATTGCGCATACGAAACGCATGACAAAGCTTCCGTAATTTTGCGCGGACATAAATGACGGATGATTTCGCGACACGCGAGCGTCCTCGGCAAAAATGAGGATATATGGCGTGTGCTACTATATACTTTTGAACAAACGCATTATATATCATGGGACGGTTCATTTTGAACCGTTTTTCTGTTATCTCTTGGAGATTTTCCAGAACCGCCCAGCAGCGTAAGGACATTCGCCGCAAGCCGAAAATATTGAGAACGCGATAAGGACCATCATCGGAATTAATTCTCCATCATATACTCTATTCTACTTTCCCCGTCCTTTAATTTTGAAATTTATTGCACTTCGCATTTCAAAAAATTACATTCTTAAAAAATTTACGCGTCGCTCAACATTTTTTAATATCAAACATTTCTTTCGTCAAAAATACACAATATATAATATAATATATCTAATTATAATATATCTAATATTATAATATATCTAATCTATAATGTGATATAATTAATCTTTATATAGTGTATAATATCTATAATGTAATATAATTAATCTTTATATAGTTTTATGTATTATAAATAAAATATATTTTACCAATTTATTTTAAAATATTTTAAAAATATATTTCATCAATAAAAATTTCGTTAATTCATTTTGAAATTCATTTCAAGGAAAATCTCCAATTCACAGCGATCTTTTTCCTTTCTGTCGATTGATAAATAATACACTAATACATATAAGCAGTGGGCATATTTCATAACTTTCTGCCTGCGTGTAACACCTAGTTCTTGGCTCAAAGTCTACAACATATATCACGAACTAGGTATTCCTTAAAACTCCTATAAATAAGAAAGGCTGTGCCAAGGAAGTTTCTCTCTTTTCTACTGCCATTGTGCATTATTCATCAATATCTCTTATATCATTTCCTTGCCGCTTGATTCCTCGGGACAACTATTTCGTTTTCATCTTTTATGTTTCTTAAATCGGACCTTAAATTACGTATTATCGTAACATTTCTCTCTTTGCGAAACATCTCGCGAATAATTCGTCCGTTTAATTCAATTTTCGTGTATGATTTTATTTTCTGGAACAAGATTGTATGTTAACATCTCACGTATAGATTCAGATCGAAAGAAAGAAGTTGTAAATCGAAAATTTACTTCCTACAAAGGGATTCATCTCGTCTAAGGAACACTGTCTCGATTCCTTGTTAAAAAGAAGTTCCGTTCGAATCTTCTGTTAAGCTATTTCTATTTTGAAGACCCCTATTGATACACTATTACTGAGATAGATTTTTTATTCTATCGATGCGTGCAACCCGCTTTGCTCTTTTCATCGAGGAAAATAGTATCCTATAGAAAACATATTTTCTCTTTTTTCTACGATTTTTTTTTCATCTTTTACTTTTCTGAATTAAATATTTTAGTAATTAAACCTCAAACAAGAATTATAAAGGTAGAGTGAAATTTTTACAAATAATTAAAAGATGAGATTAGTTCCGTATTCTAAAGCTTTTTTCTGTTTTGATAAAATATCTTAATACACATGGGCTTTCATAAATTAAATGTGGTGTTTAACGATTTAATGCCTCATTATTAATAATGATGCATTTTCTTGAAGAATCATACTTAATACTTGATAAATGAAAATATTATAATTATAATATATATGTTATATACGATATTATATGGTAAATATTTTACAAAATAAATGCATACGTACATTTTAGGTATGTTATTATTATTTATGCGCAACCGAGAAAGAAACGAGAGATAAAATTTTTTTAAAGCAGAAATGTATCGCATATTTCTTTCCTTCAATTTTTATTTATATTCTCTTTTGTGTTCCCTTCTTTATATTCTCTTTTCGTCCTTTTTTCATTTTGTTACAGAAAAATGTATTATATTTTCAATCATATATTATACACGTTTTCAATTGTTTAGGTATCTCACTTTTAACATGTATAAATTTTAAAATAAAAAAGATGTGTAAGAAAATTGCAGATTTTTTAAATATTATTTGACCTGTGTGTGTGGGCTTCGTATTTAAAATCAATCGATCGAACATTTTAGGAAAAAAAAATATTAACATATATATATATTTCTTAATTTAACATTAATTTCTCATTTCAACATTTATGAACAATTTTTATTGCTAAAACGCACATAGAGAAAGAGAGAAAGAGGAAGAGGAAGAAATATAAAGACGAATAATTTCATTAAAAAATAATTAAATTGTATATATATGTTTAAAATTATAATTATTTTTAATTACATTTTTTGGAGAAAAAATACTAAAAAATTTTATCAATGTTAAATTAAATTAAGAAATGTTAATAATCTTTCGCTCGTAAATTGTTTGATTGTTTGATTTAAAATACTTAACAAATTCAGATAAAAAGAATATTTGTTTCGTAATTCGTGTAATTTTTCTTCTTTCATGTAGTGTTTATATATATATATATATATATATATATATATATTTTATATATAATATTATAATATTATGTATAATATTATATATAATATTATAATATAATATATAAAATTTATCTCGCGTTCTCTCTACCTGTACCTGTTGTACGATTTCTTTTCTCTCGTACACATTTTAAGGACACCTGCCTCTCCTATTGGCGAGATTAAAAAACTTACTTGGCGAGAGGTTAACAAGCTTAAACCCTTTTACTGGGAAAAGCAATATTTCGAGTCAAACTTAAGTAACTTAAGACAGAAAGTGGACATATTGGCACTGGCAAAGCTTTTCCCTTAGAAAATATTTACCACAATGCGGCGCGCGCGGACATTACAAATTAAATGTGTAATCACACATTTTCTTGCTGAGAATATATCTCAAAATATGGAGAAAGAAACGATTATACGTGTTTCATCGTAAATTAAAATAAAGTTCTTTGAGAGCCTGGAGAAGATCATGGAACTTCTTCATTATTGTGCAAAGTTATCAAGCAGGAATTCCTATAAATTCGCTAAGATTATTTCGCGGGGAGCGAATTAATTTATTCACGAATTAATTCGCTGCAGAGTTTCTAATTTAAAAGAGGACAATTTTTAAATATTTATTAATTACATTATAGAGAAAGCTGGAGATTAGAATAATAAATCTTAAAATATAATGAAAATTTTTTCCCACGATGTTCGCTTTCAGTTTGTAGAGCGAAAAGATTAAACGAAAAATGTAATTATTGTAGTTTTCTGCTGAAAATAGGACAGTTTGTTTAACCAGGAGGCAGATAAATGCTACTCTGCGGGCATCTACAATACCGTTGTCTTGCAGACAGACATACGGATGCACGGAAGCAGAGAAGATTATAAAAAGGCATAAGATTAAAAAAAAAGTTTACAACACATAACAATCTCGGTAACGAGCAGTGCAAAAAAAATCAACACGTCGTAATCAGGTAATTATATAAAACAACGATTGGATAACACAGAATATGAAGTAAATAATAATATATACATAATAATATAATAATAATATAACAAGATATAACAATATATAATAATAATATAACAAGAAAAATATATGAAATAATACACCCAGCAAACACCAAGTAACATTTATATAACTGTTAATTGTAATTTCCCACTCAGCAATATAACTATTACATGTTATTAACTGTTACATAACATGTATTGTTGAGTTGGAAATTATAACTAACAGATATATAACTATTATTTAGTGTTTGCTATGTATATATAAATAAATAAATATATAAATATATAAATATATATATATATATATATAATATTAATAAAAATAAAATTATCATAATATATTTAATTATATGCAGGGTTGGGAAAGTTTATATTTTTTTAAAACTAAGTTAAGTTAAAATTTAATGGGTTAAAAAATTAATTTAGTTATGTTAAAAATTATACAAATAAAAAATTAACTCAATAAAAGTTACATTAAGATTAAATTAACGTTAGTTAAGATAAAAGTTAAAATTTTGAAAAGCATTATTTCACTTTATATTAAATTAGATTGTAATTTTAAAATTAGATTACTCTAAATAATAATAATATGAATCATCACACACAAATAAATTTGGGGGGAAAGTTAATAAGTTTAAGTTTATGTGTTTTAAAAATAACTAGTTAAAGTTAAAAGTTAACTCTTTTTAAAATAACTAAGTTGAGTTAAAAATTATTAACTTTTTAACTTTTTTTTTAACTTTTAACTAATCAACTAGTTATTACCCAACCCTAATTATATGTCGCCGTAATAAAGTAATAGATTTGCAATAATGTATACTATGACCAATTTATATATATATATATATATATATATATATATTATATATAATATATATATATATATATATATATATTATTTAATATTCTTGCTGCAGTTATACTACTGCCGATTACTGCCGCACGTTAAACTAATTGACTGCTGTCGAGTGTACATGGCTGTTACAATGTTGCCCGCAAGCATCCGCGCCCATTTTGTTATCGACTTGTTCAACTCCCGGTGCACACAATTACGGATTAGAAGACGATATTGCTGAGTCGCCAGATGTAAACACGAAATGTAAACTCGTCCGAAAACTCGCCTAAATGTTCCCCCTCGCAAACTATTTAATTAAAATTTTACATGTGTTCCTTTTTTTCTTCAATTATGACTGAGAAAAAATTTTTGACTAGCTCCGTGAATGGGATTGATGAACGATTGTTTGGCTCGGCGGATTCAAATAAAACCCCGACGTGTTTAATAATTCATGAATTGACATTGGCAATCCATCTATTAAACAACCAATATTGACCTGTCTATATTTATTCGCACAATTTTCGCTTCATTTATCAAGTAAGTTTGTTTTTTATTTTCCGGAAAATTCGTTTGTATTGAATAAAGAATGAATCTACTGAACAGAGAGTCTCTCGAGGAGGAAAATCAGTTGATGGTTTTTTTTTAGCAATATTAATGAGAGCAATCTAAAGACGGTGGCAACAACTCACCTCGGCTGAACTGCTCGTAACTGGCGATCACCCTCTCGGCGTTCTTCCTGGCGATGTAGAACCACTCGCTGCTGTTGCTCAAGTACTTGTACTCGATCGCGAGATCCTTCACCAGGATCTCGTCCTGATTGGGCAGCCTATGAGCAAACGGGCAGTAGAGCCAGCGATTTCGATACTGCAGCTTGTCGTAGCAATTGCCGGCAGCAAAGATGTCCTCGTCGAACTCTACCATGGAAAGGACGCTGGCGTGGAGTAGATACTCGGATGACAGCATCACTTCCGGCGCATACTTCCACAACCTGGTGAGCATGTTGGCGCGATTGACGGTGAATTCCGCCTCGAGGCGGAATCTCTCCTGCGCGTACTGATCCACTACGCCTTCGCCCAGGTTCAAATCGGTGCCGGCGGTGCAGTTCTCGCCCAGGGTGTGTTGGTTCTCGATTATCCGCAGGAAACGCGTCACAATGTCAACCTGAGTGGCCTGCGATCTTCTTCGAGCTGACCAATCGAGGGAAGAAGCGTTCGCCGATTCCTCGTAGCTCGGGTAGTCCATCACTTCCTGCAGAATCTCCTCCTCCTCAAGATCGCGGATAGTTTCGCTGGTGTTCGCATCAGCCGCATCAACGCCGAGGGTCTCGTTCGCGTTACGATCGATCGGGGCTGTCGACGCGACGGTCTTGTTCAGGAATATTGCTTTCTTCAATTTACTCAGAGGATCGTTCTTGAAGGGATTCTTCAGGGAATCGGGACTCGATCGCAAAACGCCGTGATTCTCCGAATGGCGAGTTCTGATTGTACCACCTTTGGAATTTTTCCGCGTCTCGTCCTCGATTTGATCCGGGAATCCGCCGTTCCTCGCCTTCGAGTTATCCTTGGAGAAATTCTGCTCGATCAGCCGGGAAAGATTACGCGTGAGAGGAATGGCGGAACTTTCCTCGGGGGCGCTTCCTTTTCTTGCCTGATACAGCTTCAGCAAACTTTCCGGTCCCTCCGGAACATTATCCTCGACTCGATCGAAAGATTGGCTGTTGACCGAGTTATCCTTTGAGAAATTCCGCTCGAGAAGCCAGGAATGATTATGCTTGAGTGGAATTGACGGGAAGTCCGTCACTCTTTCCGCTATTTGATGCGTCCTGACGTGATTCTCGCGACCCACGCGAACGTTATTCAGGACAGAGTCCTTTGCGGAGTCCTCGATCTTCTGCCGCGCGAAGTGGCTCCTCGATCTCCCGTGCCGGATCTGCGATCTCTCGACGCTTGACGTTTCCTGTTCGATCCCCAGCCGGAAGACCTCCATCGGTCCCACCTCCGTCGGCAGAGTTTCCTTCGCGGAACGATGGCCTTCCGTTTGCGAGCGCAAGGGAACTTCCGCCGAGGGAATTCGCGCCAAGGGCCGCTTCTCCATCGTCCCGAGTTCGACCGGCGGAATCTCGCAGACCCTCCCGGAAGCGATCTCCGGCGAACGCGCGATTATCGGACGGATTTCCGCGCGACGATTGACCCTCTTCGCCTCCGCCTCCTCTGTCTCCGATGTGCGATCGATTTCCGCGATCGAGCGAATCGCTGAGGGGCCGTTGAGGGTCGAGAGGATCTCGGCGGAAGCACGGAATTCCGTCGCGTCGACGAGCTTACGGTCGACGAAAGACGAGGCGCGGTGGTTCTGCTGATGCCGCAGATACCCCTTCGGCTTCTCGACCTGGAGAAGCTTCTCGTGGTGATTGCCGAGGGAATTTTGCGTGAACGTGAGCAGGATGAGCGCGCACCAATAACCTGACGCACTCATCTTCAGCCGCTCATCCTTCCTCGCAACGCCTGTTGTCGCCTGTTACATCCGCTCGCGAGACGCTTCTTCGAAGGACTCGATTGAATTTAATCCTGACATTTCCAACCGACGAAGGAATTGTCGTTCGTCTGGAACAGTCGCTCGCAATAATGTGACATGCTTTAGCGCGCAATTATATACTTCTTCTGATCGATTTCACATCAACGTGTCCCCGTTTAATGTAGTTCTCCATCTCCCGGTGAGATATACACCTATGCTACAATATTCCTCGAGGTCAACGTCGTAATCTTTCATTGTTACATTGTATTTGCACAATCTACTTCTAATAAATCGCTGATGAAAATTTTGTAAGAGAGATGGCTGAAGGTAATCCTTACATTCCTCCCGAATTTCTGATCTTTAATAGGTCCTGAAAATAACTCTCCAACATCTTCGCAATGTTGAGTTTCCTCTCAAGTCACGGTGCTTAATAAATCCTAGCGACGAATAGCATCTTTGCCGCACAATCACGTCTCTTGGATCTAATCTATATCTCGATCGTGTCCCTTAATAGATCCGGAGTGCTTAATAGTCCCTCAGCATCTCTGCAATCGACCTAATCTCCACTTGCAGCCGGCACCATTTCAGCATTCGTTTTTCCTTCACCAGTAGTACATGCGTTCGCTTGCAATCATTGTTCTTCGAGTTCCTCGCGGCAAATCGATCTGTCGGTGATACGTTTTCGATGCGGACGCTCTTGAGATTAGACTACGTGAAATGTTTTTACGCGGGAGCTATGTTAATCGAGATCTCTCTCTTGCAATAATCCGATTCCCTCAGTTATTTTTGCGCGACTTATGGATCAGAATTTCAATCTCGGCCTCGGAGATGATCGGGAATTGGAAAAATGTGCAAAGATAAAAATCTTTGGTCAATTTCTCGGGGATATTACATTGATTTCATCTGAAAGCAATCTCCCGGCTTGACCATATCATCATAATTTCGATCGGCATTCACTATGTGCGATTATCATACAATCGTTATCTTCCGATCTAGAGAACGGGAATAAAGAGCGTTTTTTTCATTAATTCTGATGCGAGTCCGATAGCAATTTCACAGGTAATTGCAATTAATTGAGATCCTCACTCTGCGATAAAACAGCCCCAACTTGTCTTTCCCGAGTTCGTAATTCACACGCACGTGTTATCATAGATTATAGCACATTCACGTCATCTGATGGCGCGTTTCAACGGAAAATTGACACGTGACAAATTTACCCCTATGCATGCGTCGGCCTTTTATCCCATTAGCAATTGATGACAACATTAACAAGATTATACTTATTAGTATTAATAAATTAGTATTAATAAAAATTAATAAATTTTTATTAATAAATTTCTTTAATAAATAAATAAATTTCTTTCTATTAAGAAATTTCTAAATTAGTATTAATAAATTTCTTGTCATGTTAGTCGATCATTCTTTATTTATTTAGCCAAACAGGTGCCGTTCATGCAACACGCATGTTTCAACAAATGTATTTAAATAAATTAAATAAATTAATTAAATAAAAAAAAATAATCGTAAAATAAACTACGTGTTTTTCTATTATTTTAATAATAAATTTCTCACGTTTTCAGCAGTAAGAAGATTTTGAAGAAATTTAAACGTAAAATGCGAGCAAAAGTGCAAATGTACAAATTGTCACAGTAACTGATCATCCAAATTAAATGTCCAGATAAATCATCCTTCAATCATACGATAATCAATCATTAACTCTACCAATGATATCAAGAGAATACAATATTCGCCTAACTTTACGCATAACCCAACGCAACCCGTGCAAAATTGACATCAAAAATCGCATTCGGTTCAGATCTCATTAATGAAAATTAAATTCGCATTGACACATTGTTCCGTAATTACGCAAATTAATAATTGCTTTGAGATAAATTCAATGCTCGAATACGGGAACTAATTCGATTTTGCGATAAACGTTTTGAGGTTTTCTGAAATTTTAATCACTCGTTATAAATCAGGAGAGATTAACGAGAATTTAATTTACATCGAAATATTTTGAATCGGTCAAATTAATAATAGTTTTGAAAAAAGAGCCGGTTTCTCTGCGATATCGAGTAATTAGCCTGATTTTATCAATAATAAACTTTTCAATTTTCTTTTATATATTTTTTTCTATATTTTTTCTATATTTTCGCAAGCGAAAAGCGACTCACACGAAAAGAGTAAAAGTAAAAGCCAGACTGCGAATTCAACTCACATAGTTTACCTCGTTCTGCAGCTAAAGAAACAAATAACGAGAGAAATAATTTTACAATTTTTTCACAGCACCAAAAAAAATTGACAAATTTTCTGATAACCTGCTTTCCGGTTTTTATTATAGATTGGTTTGAAAATTCAGCGCACACAATACGTTACCTCTTCGGAATTAAAAATCATTCTAAAGCGTAATTTAATTCTGGCAATATCCGGCGATTAAAATCTCTTTTCTGTCATAATGCTTCGCATCGCAATTTATATTTTTTTATCAAATTTGAATAACAGAAATCTCCCAAAAATTATAAAATATGGGGAACGCTGATTTACAATTAATCTCAATTGATCAATATAAATAATATTGTGAATATTTTGAATTCCGCGTTAAATCCATATTATTAATAATGTTTTTCAAACAATATATATATTAATCATTCGTATAATCTATCTATCATGAGCATTAAAGATTATTAAAGATTAAAGATCGAATTAATTATCGAGAGAAATCAAATCAGATTAAATTAACTATATCATTCTTTTAATCGCGCGGATTAAAAAATGTGTATCTTTTGCAAATTCTCTCGTTTCCTAAAAACTGCATGCAAAATTTACCTTACATTATATTAATTATAATCTTTGACGAAAACGTGTTTGTATTTTTCTCTTTCGCGCTTTTCGATTAATCGTCGATTTCAAGTCGGATCGATGAATCGAGTGTACAGATTCGTCCTGCCAGTCGACATTTTACAACAATTCCCTAGAAAAACGACGAAACTCTTTTTTTTTGCCTCTCCTTTTCTCTCTTTCTGTCTTCCTTTTTTTCTTTCTCTCGCGAATCAACGGTCACGACAGATCTGTATACGCTCGCACGCGGCGTCAAACTGACGAGGGTTGGGAAACCCGCCACCCTTCGTGCCGACCAATGTGTGAATGCAGAGCGCATGATCTATCCCTCTCCCTTACCAAGATGCACCGAGTTTCGCGCCGGTTTCCGTCTCCAAGTAGTTTAGATCTTAATCTTAATCTTTCGTGCACCATCTCTGTACAGTTTTACAGCTTTCCCACCGGGACGTATGAATAAAATGAAGCTTTCGCCTTTTGCTTTTATTCGCCGTGACAGTTGTTGCGAAAAATATATGCATATACAGGGCGTTCCAAATCACATATCTTTCATGATCTGTGAATTCTTGGGCTCAAATCTTAAATCAAATTTCTCTTAATGGAAATTAATGAAATTAATGGAATTTTTTTAAGTTTCGACTTTATATTTCTCAATAATAAAACTTAAGATAAAATTCTGTTTGAACTTCATTCATTAGTCACACATTATAAAAAGTGCAGACAAGTTTTCAAAGAAGTCTTAATTTTAATTTATTTATTTAATTCTAAAATTGTGTTTTTATCTCGACATTATTATGAAAAGAATTATTAATTAAAAAATTTATTAATCAGACAAAGCGCTATTGATTTGGGACACCCTATTATGCGTCTGTTTCTGTACAAACTTTAAGTTTTTGCTTTGAGGTAGCAAAGATTGTAGCAGTCGCTATAGAAACATGAATAAAAAGTTGCGTTTATTATGCATAAATAAGTTTCCATAAAACGTGAATAAAAGTTTATTATCCGTAAAAAAAGTCGGTTCGATAAAAGTAAAGTTCATATAGCTTTGCTTTAAAATAAAATGTTCACATGGAATATATCGCTTTGATATATTTCCACTTAATTTTTGCGTAATGTATCTTAATTGATTATTGATTTATAATTAGTTTCATAATTTCGAAAATTCAACGATACTTTTTTATTCATTTCATATCGTGAGGAACACAGGTCAACGGTTTCATTTAGCGAACATGTAACGTGAAATTCATTTTTAATTGTTTTTTAATATGAAGAAATACACGGTTTGATTGCTGATTTTATTTATATTGTATATATGTTTAGCATTTATATTGTATATATGTTTATTTATATGGTATATATGTTTATGTATTTGAATTATTTTACTTTGTAATATACGTATATTACACCAATTTATTCGTAAAACAAAAAGTATCTTTTTCTTCACGTGAAAAAAAGACGGCGTTAATTTTTGTCTTTTGCTGACGAGCATTTACGTCATCTTTATTCATTTGACCCACTTTATCGTCTGTTATATCTACTTCATTTTGTATCGTAAATATTAGAGGCCTTAAAGGGCGACTAATATAATGAAAATAAATAAAAAAATTTCATTGGAAAATGGATAGCTAATATTTGATTGTGATTATTAAATTTGTTTGAAAAAAAATACCAATCGATGAATTCCAAATAATTCAATTTGCTACACAATCATATCACCGTAAAAACGATAAATAAGTAATTATATTATGTAATATTTGAGATAAATAAACTAAGTAAATCGTGGAAATATCGTTTTGAAGTTTTTTCTATATTTTATCGAGATATTTTACCAAAAATAATTCAGTTATATACATAAAAAATATTGATAAAATATATCATAATATCAAGATAGATGCTTTGGTTTTAGACAAATTAGATAATGCATATTAATGTTTGAGAAGAAGTTTCAGATATCTAAGACATATTTTTTTGTATCGTTCTTCATAAATTTTGGAAACAAATCTCTTCTACTAAAAGTATTGTCTGTGTCAAAATAGGACACATGAATTTACCGATAAAATCCTCGTAAAATATGCAAGAACATTTCACAAAAACCTAAAACACGGCCTTTTATATTTTATATTTAATTTTTTAAATTCAAAATACATCCGTTCAAACGCGAAATACATTTCGAGCGAACCAAAAGTGAAATTGGATTGAATGGCGCTTCAGCTACTCAAATCCGTGTGAATTAAAAACATCATAAAAGGGAATGAATGTGTAGTATCATGCAGCTAGGGAACAAAAAGGGAGAATGGGGACACCAAAATGTAGGAAAGTAGGTATGTAAATAGTATACGTGATAAAAAAATGGAATTTCATACCTGGCTACATCGCTACTCCTTTTGCACGATATCCACCAACGACGCCAATTTTCATGAAGTGCATCGCTTTAAAATCGCTCACGTACATCTTTCACACTGATATGAAACAATATGAAACAACCAATTACCATCGCATGTACGTATATATATGTATCACAGAATTTTTGAAAAAAGATTCAACCTTTTCAAAAAATTCCGAATCTTTGTAAACTGACGTTTTATAAAAAGTCTAGATTTTTTTTTGTAAAAAAACTACATTTACGAAAAGTTTGCGACACATACACGGGGACAAAATATTTTGATAAATATAATCACAATCATTAAGCCAAATTTATTTTCATAGAATAAAATTCGGCAAAAAGAGTGCAAAATTATTGCCTTCAATTTGATGTATTTAAATATTAATTGCAATAATAATTACAATGTAAATAGCAATTACAATGTATAATATGTAATAGTAATTACATAAAATTTTATTGCAGTAGTAATTACAATATAAATAGTAATTAAATATTAAATTTAAAATTTTAAATATCCCGATCAAAAGGAAAGATAATATTTGAATGTTTGCTCCTCGAGGACAAATTTTATCACATTTAAGGTAATTTTTCTGTCTTTATTTCAAGAAATAAATAATAAATTAAAGAAAAATTAAAGAGGGAATTAAATATTTTCTTTCGGGAAAGAAATTTCAAATAATGTATTGAAATTAATGATTGAACGTGATTGAAAAAGATCTTTCAATCCTCAATTTTTTAAAATCGTAAATTTAAGTTGAATACGGATTAACCTTCCATTATCTATACGTACCTGTTTTCCTTCCTTTTTTTCGCACGATTGTCAAGTGCCAATATATCGAGGATTAATCGCGAACAACACGCGTTAATTAATTCTATTATACATGCATTCACTTAGTGCGCGAGATACTTAATCGATAATTTATTCGCGACGATAGACATGATGTAGTACACGAACAATGTACGAGACGACGTTTGAACCGACAAGACACGACACAAAGTAAACATGGCGGTCTTCGTGAACATTGCCGCATATATTTGGCAATTACCAGTGAACATTGTTGAAATAAAATCAACTTATAACAAATATAACGATGTATTGAATACCAATGAGTCAATATAATCTAATGTCATACCTAATATCGAAAGGTAAAACACGCATGCGGTTAAAATTTGACGTTTCTTCTTTCGATATTTTCAAATAAAAAGCGCGGGAAAATATGAAGTAATTCGAAATACCCGTCCGCGTATATTTTTTATCTAAACTTTAAGAAATTTAGAACTATATATAATAAAAGTTGTGTGTAAGATTATATATATTGTTAAAACACAGATTTACCGACATCATTCAAGCTATTTATTTATTTAAGAAAAATAATTAAAATTATATAAATAATTTATACTACTCATATATACTTTTTATGTCACACATTATAATATATAGTATATTTTAAGACAAATAAAAATTTATAATCTTTATGAATATATACATTTTTATATAAGAATTTGAAAAAAATAAATATATATATAATTTTTTCAAATTTGATTTGAAATTCTTATATAAATATACATATATTTATATATGTATATAAATATGTGTGTATATATATATATATATATATATATATATATATATATATAAATGTGCAGATGAAAAATTCAAAGCTAAAGTGCACATATATTATATATCCTTAGATTTAAATCACTTTTAAATATCTTTATTCGTCCTTTTCATATCACAAACGTACAGAAAACTTAGATATATCGCGTCACGTTCTATACAATAAATGCGTCTCGTACTACCGGCCCATGACTCATCCTTACGTTTGTATGCGAATCATTCTTGCGAGATGACCTCAGGAATTTACGTCCCTAAGGAATAATCAATCTTGTGCGCATTGCGCAGTTACTTCAATAGTTACTCGAGAACTGTGTTTCAAAAGGAATCCTCAGACATGTTCTCATTCATTTTGCAATTGCATTGCACAAGTTGAATGAGCCCCGAGGGAAAGAGATACGGGAGGAATACCGTACTTACTTCGAATAGATATAGATATCTGTATTTTCTCTTCTCACTTTTCCTTCTCTTTTTACATTATTTTTAAATCGAGACAATATCCAGGCATCAATAAAACACATGGTCGATTCATGAGCGGTTCTTTTCCGCGCAAACTATTAGAATTTGTTTTTTTTTTATTAAAATCGTCGTTTTACTAAAAACAGATTAATGAATTCATTTATTTTATTTCATAATTTTACATCTCTTGCTTCTTTTGCCTTTTTTGAAATCTGCGAACAAATAGATCTTAAAAAATAAAATATAATAATGTTCATCTAGGTAAAATATCATTTCCGACAAAAAGAATTGTCAAAAATCTTAAAATCCTATTCAAAATCAACATAATTTTTCTTTTTTTTCGCAACGAATTACGCGATCTACGAAATATAAAAATTTACAATTAAATAACATAGCTTGTTTTATCACTGCTACAATAAAGAGCTTCTACAAGAGAGTTTTTTTCTGACAAGTAAAAACTCTTGAAGCTTGTCGCAAATTTCATAAAACACCCTGTATTTCTGGAATCATGATATTGTATGTACGCGCGCGCACGTAATAACGTATAGTATATTTTTAAATAGTTTTTAAATCTTTTTACGTTTTCTTCTTTTAATTCTTAAGATACTCGCATTTTTTAATTCCCCCTTCCGTGATATTTTACGTATACATCTAGCAGCCACGTCAAAAACCTCATACCATTTACAAATACAAAAAGTTGCGCTTTAAAAACTTCATAAACGAAGGTATAAAAAGAAGGTATGTTACCTCTTTATACTTATTGTAAAACTTCTGCATTTCATGATCGTCGATCGAATCAATGCACGTTACAATTTACGCACTTATAATCCCTCGATTAATTTCACAAAAGTCATTTCACTAGTAGACGGACCCCGGCCGCGTCGTCACTTGTTTTTCATAATCATCGTCCGCCTGGTCACTCGACCACAGAACATTCCGACGATAAAGATTATCCCAATCATGGTGAAGCCGACGACCATGAAGTAACGCCGCGCTGGGGAACGATTTACCGACGAATACAGCTCCTCGAACGAATTTGGTGCGATTAACTGTAACACGACAAATAAAATGCGATTATTTCAGGATAAAAAAAATAATATAAGTATTTTGACAGCAGACCTTATCAGCATTTCTAAACATTTCCATCCTCGTAGTCAACATCTTGAAACAATCAGGTTGCAAAGGTTTATTACTGTCTTGTAATGCATTTTGCAAGCATTTTATATCTGTAATATAATTTAAATTATTAATGAATGTTACCATATTTAACAAAGTAAATATATGTTTAAAGATTCATTATAATAATTTGAAACACAAATTTTATATATCTATTTTAGATTTAAAATTCTATATAACATATTTATATTAGATGTGCACTTAAAAAAATCTATATATTATTACATATAAAAATCAATACACAATACTTTAAAAGAAATTGTTCATTTTTAATCATTATTTATTTCATTATATTGTTTTCAAAATCATTAACAAAAGAAATTGTTTCCAGAAAAAATATTACGTACGTCTTCCTGCGCCTTGAGGTACAGCACTGCAATATTTGCTGACATCCACTGCACAAGCTTTTTGCAGCAAGGGATCCACATTGATGTCAGCCCTTGTTTGTTCTATCTGATCAGCGATTTCCAAACGACATTCTTCCTTCATATCTTTATTCCCGGCATTGAATTCTTTCTTGAGACACTCCTCGACAGTACCAGGTCGCTCATTTTCATCCGATCGACATATAGTTTCAATCTAACAGAATACAAATTTCATAAACTTAGAGTTAGATATAATTAAGTTGAATTTTATATAACTAAATTTATATATAACTGTAAAAAATGTCTTGTCTGATAATTGAATTTTTAAATATTAAATGATAATCGTTTAACGAAAATCTTTATAAAATTCTATTGGTTTTTACCTCATGTGCACACATGGTTGCTAATAATGGATTTAAATGATAATTCAATGCAGCTTCTCTAAGAATGTTAGCCATTTGATGCTCGCATTTAGTCGTCAGTTTCGATTCCCGAAATTTGATTTTCAAACATCTAATTACCTTTCCTTCTAGTTCTTTGTCAGTACGCTCATGTACCAATACCTAAAATAATATAATCCCACACATATAATATATACACATATTAAAAAATATTAATTATTAAATTATTTTATATTACATTATATATAATTTCTCTTACTTCTTTGCAATGTCTATCGATATCGGAACCACACGCGTTTTGTAACGCAGTATTAAATCTATAATCTGTATTCTGTTCAATCATTCTTCGAATCACAATATTCTTACATTTGTCATCAAAAGTAAGCTCATCTTTGTATCTCTTCAGACAATCCAAAGTTTGTGATTTGCTCACATCGTGGCAAAATTGCCTAATCATAACTCGACAAGTGTTCAATAGAGGTACATCGCTGGAACTATCTTGAAACTCTTGTTTCCTCACTTTAAACAGCTGCTTGTGACACATGTCTGTTAACTTAGACTTATGCGATGCCAAGCATTCTAGTACCTGAAATAATATGGATTTTAACAATATCATAGTAAAATTGGCTTAAGAATGGCCAACTAAAATAGTTAATAATATTTTAGAAAGAAGAAAAATTGATATTGTACTTTTAATGAATAGAGAATAAAATATAATAAATATATAAATTATATTTATATATTTATTAGAGAATAAAATATAATAAATATATAAATATAATTTATATATTTATTATAATTATTTATAATTTATTAATTTATATTTTCTCTATATATAAAAAAAATTATTTGAATAAAATTTTTCAAGTTAAATATATACAAGATGTAAATATAATAAAAAAGCAGATAGCCATCTCCTCTGTATTAAATAATTGTTAACTATTGTTACCTGCGAATTGCCTGGTTGAATATTAGAACAATATTGTTTAATGTCTACTGCGCAGGCCGCTTGTAAGATAGGATCGAAATGAATGTTTTCTCGTTGCTGATAAAGTTGTGCTCGCAGCTGCTGTCTACAATCCTTCAACACGCGATGCTGGGACTCTTTTATTATATCCTCCTGCACAATCGAGCTTAAACACTCTATCACATCGGCTTTCGTCTTCGATCTAAATTACAAAATGCGTTTATAAGTTTTAAAATATTTATATTTTATAATCATATATTTCGAAAGAGAAATTTAATTACTTAGGACACCATCTTTTAACGTATGGCCTGCAAGCCTCTTTAAACTTATATGTAAAATGATAATTCTTTAAAGATATCAATTGGAAATGTTCTACAGCAGCTTTACATTTATAATCAGTGCGTGCATCTAGCTCATTTTTGTGCTCAATAAGACATTCCATCATATCTCCCTCGTCCTTCCCATATTTTAGTACCTCCTAAAATATATGTAAATCTCATTGGTAATATTTGTAAAATATATAATATTGTAGATTTAATAATTTACCTCACAATGACGTTCCATAATATGTTGACAAGCGGAAGAAATGATAGGATTCAGCTCGACACGCTCTGCTTGTTCTTCAGTGAAATTTCCAACTGCAAGCTTGCACTTTTTGTTCAAGCTGCAATACAAATACAATTTTAATAATATCGTTTAATCTTAGCAAAAACAATTTAATAATATCAAAAATAATTTTAAATCATTCTTAGAAAGTTTATAAACAAATATTTTCCTTTATAATGTATACATAAGTATTACATTTTTAATAAATGATAAAAGATCAGGTAGCTTTAAACAATTTTCAAATTTTCATTATTTAAGTAGGTTCTATTATATAAAAGAATTAATACTTGTCTAAATTATCCTGCAGACAAAGAATCTCCTCTCCCTTTCCAGTTTTATCATAACAAAGTAATGCTAGTTCATTGAAGCACACTTCTTCTATCTCAGGTTGCAAGTCGACATTTACAGCACGCTGCCTCATAACTCTTCTAATTTCGTCCAAGCAATCTGTTTTCAACTAAATAACAGAAAATAATGGAAAAAAATTAAAGAAAAAGATAATTAGAAAGAAAATTATATCTTTTTTCTTAGAATAATAACAAATTGTGCTTTAACAGCTAAAATTATTTTAGAATTATTTTAAAGTTTATTAAACTAATTTAATCAAAAATTAATTATGCGTTTCATGCAGTCTTAATAATCTTACCGTCATATTTTTCTGATATACATGCCGATACAAGCATGGCAGTACGAGAGGTCCTGTTTCAGGATCCATCTGTTTACCATCGTTCGCCCATGCGTTTCTCGCGTGACACAAACGTACAGCGTCAAACTTGCATGCTTTGTACAATTGCGGATCCAGTTTAAAGTCTCTAGCGATAAAGTATTGTATTTGCACTAGAGCAGTCTCACAAGCCTCCGTCATCCTCTCTGTCCCTAATTGTTCCATCAAGCACGATATCACTCTAGCATCTCCACCGTGTACCTACATTAGATATTAAAGATAGTGCTTAACAAGAAAATTCAATAAATGAAGAAATATAAATTTTGTATATAGACCAGAATTTGCTTGTCTATTTTCATGTATAAACTTACATCTCTGCAAGCTAGATTGACAACAGGCTGACATCGTTCTCTTAAAATCGGGTCAATTCTCCAATCTTCGCCAGCATCAGCTTCCATAATTAACTCCTCCAACTGAAATTATAAAATATAAAATATTTTATAATAAAGAAATTGAATGATATACATCTTTTGTCAGTGTTTTTAATAATGTTTCTAAAAATTTTAGAGAATATCTTTCGAAGAATATTATAAATAAGTTGATTATTACTTATTTTAGAACTTTGGATTCTGAAATCTCTAATTTGTTTCTATCAATTGTTTACCGCTCTTTGACATTTCGGCGCGACTCTCGATTTCTTTTTTCTTGTTCTCGTATGCTCCATCAGACAGTGTATCGTTGCACCGCCGACTTCGAGACTATTGCAAAAAGCCGTAATATCGTTGGCACATCCATCCACGATCTCCGGTGACAATCTATAATCTTCCATCAGGAGCTTTCTGTGATCGAACATTTCTGCTTGACAATTCCCATCGATCTTGCTACCGTTCTTAACAGCCGACTCCAAGCAAAGCAAGATTTGCGCTAACTTGATGTCCTTGTCGTCGGACACGGATCGCCTGCAGTGATTACTTCTGATATCTTCCTTACACGCTTTAACTAAACCCTTGCTAACTCTATAGTCAGAAGCAATAAGCTTCTCCCTCCTCGTCAATTGTTCTTGACACTGAGCGGTCATTGATCTGTAAATAGAAACACAATCTAAGAAATATGATAAAACAAAATTTTTAAATGAAATTATATTGGATTCCTCAGGTTAGTATATAAGTATTCCAATATTTAACTCTTTAGATTCTTAAATTATTAAACTCTTGATCCTTGAATTTAGACTTACATCAAAATATTTATTTTTTTTTTTTATATTTGAGTATCTACCTATCAGTTTTATGTTGCATCAAGCATTTGTAGACTTGACCACTGCCTGGCCGAATGTTAGGACAGAACTTCGTATGATCGTGAATGCATGCCATGTATAACTGACGATCCAGTTTGATATTTTCTGCTTGAATTTCAGACACATGAAGAATATGTTTTCTGCATTCATGTTGCAGCTGTTCAACATGTTCCTGCAGACAAGCTAGTATCTGACCTTGTGATATATCTCTGTAGGGCTGCAGAGTATCACATTTAAAGATTTTAATGTCATTCATACAATCTGCCTTAAAAGGAGTCAGAATTCTGAAATCACTGAAAGCAATCCACTCTAATCTCTGAATGTAAGTAATGCAATCAGGATTTCTGATCATCTCTCGTTTGTCGATCAAACAAGAAAGATACGCTCCAGGGATTTTATCAGAATCTGAACATTCCAGAATGCTCAGTTGTGCAAGACCGCACGCCTTCATGGCAAGCCTCTTTATATTTTGATTGTTTGTAATATTCTGAATATATGACCAAATTGCCTGCTGACACATATGGTTGATTCCGGACATCTCAGTAGGCTGTAAAATTTGTTACAACAGTTAGATCTCTAAAAAAAAATTTATCCCCTTTTCCTTTAATATATACCTTGAACGTTTGAATGCACTCAAGCAGCATGAGTTCGTCATTATTGTTATCTATATTTCCACAAAGATCATTCAACTTATTTCGGCAACTGCCGCTTATAGTCTTTGGTGAACCGTCATCCTCGAATCCTCTTCCAGCAGTGATTAAAGCTCGTTCAACTCTCTTAATCTTAACAGAAGCATCGGAAAAAAGCCAACCGATTTTAGAGAGCTCATCAATCTGCTGAGCATCTCCAACATAAGTTGATATTGTGTAATATAGCGTTAATAGAATAAGCAGTGCAGAGAATATCTGTCTTGTACACTCCATCCTCGTTACTCAAGCTTTATATCTCCTAAGGATATCATTACAATAATGTTCTGTAAGAAATGCATAATTTTGTCGAGATATCATTCATTATTCAAAATTATTCAAAGTCATTTATATTAAAAACTAACGTCAGAAACAAAAACAAGGTAATAGATATTGTTTAATTTAAGATGTATTGGCAAAAGACAAGAGTACATACCTTGCAAATTCGTTTACGCCACAGTCGCTTTTTATTACTTTTTTTTTACTCTTGTTGATCATCCACTGACGTAAATCCTAAATACACAAATGCATTATTGGAAATCAGCAGTTGCCAGCAATATATCAGCATATAAAGAATAATTGGTGGAAAAAACGATCAGGCTTCCATATATATATTACACTTGTTATTATATTAGATCTATCACGGATTATGTGAAATATGATGCAAGGACAGCCATTTTCATGTGGGCAAACACATCGGGTGTCGCAGAATTTGATATCTCTCGATAAAGCGTGATAGTAAACATATAATTATAAAGGTAAAACAATCAGAACTGTCAAATATGCAAATATTTGACATTACTGTTTTATCTTTGCTCTACAAAGTATACAAAAATAAGAAATTACATAATATATATATAATTTTTTTTACCCAACCTTATATTCTACCCACGTGAAAATGGCTGTCCTTGCATCGAAATTAGCGAAGAGTAAAATCTAGAATAAAATCTATAGTTCATGATTAAAACACAAAAAATGATTGGACATAAGAGGTGAATCCACGGTAACCAATCACCATCCGCATATGGCTATTATTACCAGAGAGAAGACTGAAAGCAGAGAGAAGCTTAAATTACCTATTGTAGACCCGGCCTTATGTATTAAGGTGCAATTTCACGCTAGAAACCAGCGGCAAATTAAAATCACTAGACTTTCTCTAGATATGGCGTCAATAAAATAAAGTTCAAACAGTTTCAACTTTTTCAGTGTGTAAAGCGGCCTTTTCATTGACGCTACTTTTTAGCGTCAATGAAATTGCACCTTAACAGTTGGCAGCCCTACGAGATAGGCTGTGCAGCACTGCGCGTATATAAAATAAATTTGAAATCGCTTCTAGCCTAACCATCTTCACGCGATCGACTTTATTTGAATTGCACGGCATCGCATCGAATTATGATGCGGCGCCGATTTGTTCGAACGTAATTCGGGATATCGCGATGCTGTATAAGCGTCGAATGAGCACGAATTGTCACGCAAATATGATAAATCACATCTACTCACCGTTCACCGGCTGTTCCACAGGCCGCTCCACTCGCTCGCCTCGGGACGTCCCATTCCGATCTTGATGCACACGATATCATCAACGCGAACGCGCGACACTTTATTCGGCATTCCCGATATTCGCTCGCATCCGATAATCATCATCAAGGGCGCAAATAACACGACGCGACTTCGCTCCATCTTCGCGATCGCGCTATCACTGAACTGTGAAAAATAGCTGTCGCGCACTTTCACCGACATATTATGAAAGTCGCGCGATCATCCTTGGACACTTTCGACGCTCTTTCACTCGCGATATTCGTTTAAAAACGGTTAAAAGACGCGAAAAATGCGAACGTACGACGATCCGTGTAACTGCGTGATGACTCCGAGTCACGTATGACGTAGCAATGACGCGTATGACGTAGCAGTCACGCGCTAACATGGCGGCCGAACCAGTGCGCAGAAACGAATGCGCACTGGTTCGGCCGCCATGTTAGCGCGTGATCGCTACGTCATACGCGTCATACGTGAATTGGAGTCACACGCAGTTACACGGATCGTCGTACGTCCGCATTTTTCGCGTCTTTTAACCATTTTTAAACGAATATCGCGAGTGAAAGAGCGTCGAAAGTGTCCAAGGATGATCGCGCGACTTTCATAATATGTCGGTGAAAGTGCGCGACAGCTATTTTTCACAGTTCAGTGATAGCGCGATCGCGAAGATAGAGCGAAGTCGCGTCGTGTTATTTGCGCCTTTGATGATGATTATCGGATGCGAGCGAATATCGGGAGTGCCGAATAAAGTGTCGCGCGTTCGCGTTGATGATATCGTGTGCATCAAGATCGGAATGGGACGTCCCGAGGCGAGTGAGCGGAGCCTGTGGAACAGCCGGTGAACGGTGAGTAGATGTGATTTATCATATTTGCGTGACAATTCGTGCTCATTCGACGCTTATACAGCATCGCGATATCCCGAATTACGTTCGAACAAATCGGCGCCGCATCATAATTCGATGCGATGCCGTGCAATTCAAATAAAGTCGATCGCGTGAAGATGGTTAGGCTAGAAGCGATTTCAAATTTATTTTATATACGCGCAGTGCTGCACAGCCTATCTCGTAGAGCTGCCAACTGTTAAACGATAAATTTTTTCAATCTAACCTAACCTAACCTAACCTCTCAGTGCTTTGGATGTCGAATGTAAACATAAGCGTATGCTGCCTGGATTTTATCATGCTTTAAAAAATAATATTTAATTATTTCATTAGTGTATTACATTTTATTACGTAGTATATTAATCGTATTAAATGTGCGACGTACAGTTTTATACATTTTAATGAGAAGCATATAATATAATTGGTTAGGTTAGATTAAATTAAAACAAGCTGCTGTGATTCATTTAACGTAATAGGATTAATTTGCCGAATGTGCAGCTGTTGAAGTTACATGATATTTGTGGACACATTTTTAAAGTAATCATGAGTGTCTTATCTCATCTTGATTATATGAAATTAAAATATAAAATATTTATGTATTCCACATTAACATTATTCATTACAAGTACTATATTACTTTTCTTATATCTCAATCATATTTCATCGATGAAGCTTTTCATATATCGCAGACAATATGATACTGTTTGTGGAATTTTACACAGGTAATACATGGCACAAAAATAATAATTTGTTCTAAAGTATTGTGCGCATTTCTCAAAAATAAATCAAATTAAATTATTTTCAGAATCCAAAAATCGCTACATTGCCAGGATTGTATCTTATTATAACTGCGATATTATCACCTTTTAATATGTGTGCGCAGTATTACATACATAAAATATATAAATTTATTTGAAACGTATGGAAATCTCTGTCTTATTTATAATATTTATAATATTATAAAAGAAAATTGCAACTCTAATGAAACAGAGCGGTGAAGTAATTGGTTGATACTTATGCTGGTCTACAATATTTACCCTTTTTTCACCATTAGACTGGTGCTTTTTTTATTATACAGATGTTATCTGTAAATATAGTACTCGTAATGTTGTTTCTGTATTACTGTAAGCACACAAAAATGATAGCATTTGCAAGTAATTATGTTATACTTATATATCATAAGAAAGAGAAAATAAAATTAAAGTTGAATACTGAATGTGCTCTAAAGTAAATCTCATCTAAATAAATAAATGCATAAATGTGCGCCTCACATTCCTCATGAAAAAAATACATAATATTAATCTTTATGTATTATTATTTTTAGATTTGTTTTTTATTCTTTTAAATTCTCTAGATGCACTTTTCTTCTCTCTTTCTTTCCAACTACTAAATATAGATCTATCATTTTTAATATAGATCTGTCATTTTTAGTGTACATTATTGCAGTAAGTGGAATAAAGAGCAAATCTTTTGGCACATTTAAAATGTACAGGAAAGTCAGTTTTATCTGATGCGTTTTTTTCAATAGAAATATCTGAAAAAATTCATACGTCTTTTTTAATCTTAGTCTTTCTAAATAAAAATTAGAATAATAAATTTGCAAAATAATTTGTTTTAATATATTTTTAGTGCAAACATATGAAGCAAAGTGCTCAAGGTGCATCACTATGAAAACATCGATAGAATAAAAAATAGATCGTATACAAAAAAATTAAAATGTTTACACTACATATTTGATATAGCATTTAATCGATATGTGCAGTAATACGGTAAAATCTAATTTTCTCTCGAATTTTTTCACGAAATTTAAACTACTAAAAAAATATCAAATATTCAAATTGTTCAATAGTCTTGTGAAAGAAGCAGTTCTCGCTTAAAGAATCTTTAGAAAAAAAAAATAAAAAAATTCTAAAGAAAAAAAAGGACAAGAAATTTTAAATCTCACATGGATATTTAATTTTATACTAATATTTTTAATGTAACATTTCATTTATAAAGATTTTATTTTGTGAAACGTTTATACATAAAAGTACAATAATTATACAGCTTCTTTAATCTATTGTTTCATCTTCGCATGGTTTTCGTTTAAATAATAAAATATTTGTGCCTCTGGATATTTTTCTCTGGAAGCTTTATGCAATGTGTGTAACTTAAATCTGTTAACGTACAAGTATTAGATTAACGGAATAAGTATATGTAATTTGATTAAAAACACGTGTTTTACATGAACTTTTAATTACATATTTTGTTATGTTACAAATAAAAAAATCATGCTTGCGCGACGCGATTCTAACAATTTACCGACATGCACAAAATGATGACTTTACCGGCAGTCGAAGTATCTGGACTACCTAATTCTGGCGTTTAACGCGAATGCAGATGGCGATACTAAACAAAGAAAGATGGCTGCATGAGTGAAACGTGAGGCGCGAAATATTGCATTTCGTATATCGTTCTTTGCGAAAAAAATGTGTGAAAGTATTGTACGTATTCGCGATTAACAGTTCGGTATTGATGAATACTAATCAACGCAAGTATAATTTGTCGTGCATTGGATATCTTTTCAAACTCTGTATATGAATCGCTCTCAGTCTTTTAAAATGCAAAACTAAATATTATAAGATTTGACTTTGGAAAAGCGCGATAAAACAACGAATCATTCGTAATTCATATCATTAGCATAATATACTATGAATTTTCTACGTTATATATTGAATCGAAATTGCGCGAAAGAGGAAAAAAAGAACAAGCCTATGAATAGACATTTCCATCCTTTACTAAAAGAAAAAGAAATTAAAAATATATCTCAATTTTTTTTCTATTTCTTCGGGCAAGTCTACATATATGACCAATATGATTAATTGATTCCATCTTTATATATTTATCATTATGTGCTATTAATTAAAGCCGTAGACAATATTCAGAAATCAAAGTTGCGCGCAGGAATGGCCATACGCAGAAACGAATGCGCACTGGTTCGGCCGCCATGTTGGCGCGTGACTTCTTCGTCACTGCTACGTCACTGCTACGTCAAACGCGTCATACGGCCGCCATGTTGGCGCGTGAATCGGAGTCATACGCAGTTACACGGATCGTCGTACGTCCGCATTTTTCGCATCTTTTAACCGTTTTTAAATGAATATCGCGAGTGAACGAGCGTCGAGAGTGTCGAAGAATGATCGCGCGACTTTTATAGTGTGTCGATGGAAACGCGCGACAGCGATTTTTAACGATATTCAGTGATGGCATCATTGCGAAGATGGAGCGAAGTTGCGTCGCGTTATTCGCGCCCTTGATGCTGATTATCGGATGCGAGCGAATATCGGGAGTGCCGAATAAAGTGTCGCGCGTTCGCGTTGATGATATCGTGTGGATTTGTGTGCATCAAGATCGGAATAGGACGTTCCGAGGCGAGCGAACTGTCCCGAGGAGGAGCGGCTTGTGGAACAGCCGGTGAGTAGATTTGATTTATCATATTTGCGTGATAATTTGTGCTCATTCGACGCTTATACAGCATCGCGATGTCCCGAATTACATTCGGACAAATCGGCATCATAATTCGATTCGGTGCAATTCAAATAAAGTCGATCGCGTGAAGATGGTTATGCTAGAAGCGATTTCAAATTTATTTTGTACGCGCGCGCAGTGCTGCACAGCCTATCTCGTAGGGCTGCAAACTGTTAAACGATAAATTTGTTTGATCTAACCTAACCTAACCTAACCTAATCTTTCAGTGTCTTTGGATATCGAATGTAAACAAAAGCGTATGCTCCCTGGATTTTATCATGCTTTCAAAAATAATATTTAATTATTTCATTAGTGTATTACATTTTATTACGTAGTATATTAATCGTATTAAATGTGCGACGTATAGTTTTACACATTTTAATGAGGAGCATATAATATAATTGGTTAGGTTAGATTAAATTAAAACAAGCTGCTGTGATTCATTTAACGTAATAGGATTAATTTGACGAATGTGCAGCTATTGAAGTTACATGATATTTGTGGACACATTTTTAAAGTAATCATGAGTGTCTTATCTCATCTCGATTACATGAAATTAAAATATAAAATATTTATGTATTCCACATTAACGTTATTCATTACAAGTACTATATTACTTTTCTTATATCTCAATCATATTTCATCGATGAAGCTTTTCATATATCGTAGACAATATGATACTGTGTGTGGAATTTTACACAGGTAATACATGGCATAAAATTAATTTGTTCTCAAGTATTGTGCGCATTTCTCAAAATAAATCAAATTAAATTATTTTAAGTAGGATCCAAAAATCACTACATTGCCAGGATCGTATCTTATTATAACTGCGATATTATCACCTTTTAATATGTGTGCGCAGTATTACATACATAAAATATATAAATTTATTTGAAACATACAGAAATCTTTATCTTATTTATAATATTTATGATATAAAAGAAAATTGCAACTCTAATGAAACAGAGCAGTGGAATAATTGGTTGATACTTATGCTGGTCTACAATATTTATCCTTTTTTCATCATTAGATTTTTGGTGCTTTTTTTATTATGCAAATGTTATCTGTAAATATAGTACTTGTAATGTTGCTTCTGTATCACTGTAAGCACACAAAAATGATAGCATTTGCAGGTAATTATGTTATACTTATATATCATAAGAAAGAGAAAATAAAATTAAAGTTGAATACTGAATGTGCTCTAAAGTAAATCTCATCTAAATAAATAAATGCATAAATGTGCGCCCACATTCCTCATGAAAAAAATACATAATATTAATTTTTATGTATTATTATATTTTTAGATTTTTATTCTTTTAAATTCTCTAGATGCACTTTTCATTTCTCCTCTCTTTCTTTCCAACTACTAAATATAGATCTATCATTTTTAATATAGATCTGTCATTTTTAGTGTACATTATTGCAGTAAATGGAATAAAGAGCAAATCTTTTGGCACATTTAAAATGTACAGGATAATTTTATCTGATGCATTTTTTTCAATAGAAATATCTGAAAAAAATCCATACGTTTTTTTTAATCTTAGTCTTTCTAAATAAAAATTAGAATAATAAATTTGCAAAATAATTTGCTTTAATATATTTTTATTGCAAACATATGAAGCAAAAGTGCTCAAGGTGCATCACTATGAAAACATCGATAGAATAAAAAATAGATCGCATACAAAAAAATTAAAATATTTACATTACATATTTGATATATCTGCAAATATTTCCATTATTTTGAGATTGATTTGTTTCATGATATATTGCAATAATTAAAATATGATTTCTGATATAATCTGCCATGAGACTGCAGAGAAAGCCAGCTTTAATTCTTTATTTTGTTCAATATTTTTAATAATATAATAATTAAATTAAAGTTCTATGAAAATATGCTTGAAATACTAAATGAAAAAGATTGTTTGTTATGTACAACTTTATACAGTTTAGGTAAACAAAAAATTATTGTTAATAATATAATATATATAAATTGATAATTAAATAAAACAATTAATTAATTAATCGACACAATCTACGTTTTTTTTTAGCTTATGTCTAACATATATATATATATATATATATATATATATATGTATATATATTTTTATAAATAAAAAATGTTTCGTTCTAATATAAATTAAATAAAAAGTATAATATGCCTTTAAATACTTTATATTCACACCTATTGCAATAAACCAACCAAAGAATGCTTTTACATTCCTCCTTGTACTTTGGCATACATATCCTTTATGCCAATTGTCTCGCAACATGCTTTTATCGCATGATGACAAACAAGCCCATTATCCTTCATGAATTTTCTTTACAAATATTTTTATATTCTCAAAGTGTGTAAAAAAATCATGTAACACTGAAAAATATAAAGTGATATTAAAAGAGAAGAAATAACTTTTATATTATATAGTATTGACAAGTATTTTCTTACTAGTGTGTTCCTTATATGTAGGAATATACATTAATCTTTGACCAGCCCTATTTTTAACCGTCTTTAGGGATGCTTTGGCTTTTGATAACGCAAATCCAGCGCGCTAATCCATTTCCATTTCCAGTTACTATAAATGAACTGATTCTAGTCTTACGTGCTAAATTACTGGTCATACAAGTTATCATTTTGTTTTCCAAAATCCAGGTTTCAAAACTTTCAAATGTATCTGCAGAAAACAAAGATATTAATTATATAAAATTCTAATATTTAGAACTGAAACATCAAAAAAAAAATTGAAAATAGACATCGTATCACATGATTTTTGTATGTGTGTGATTTAACCATTATAATCCAATAATAGCATAAATATTAACCTTTTCCAATAAGATCTGATTCAATGCTTCTGCCATCCATTGTAACACTCGTCCAACCACATTCCAATGGCGATAATTTTATTTGCATTGATCTGGTCTGACTTTGTGGTAATTCCATTTTTGCTTTCTTTCAAGATTTACAAGCAGTTTTGCTGTTGAATTAATTCTTTTCCTCTAAACACAGGAGTGTTTAGACCAGGAAATTGTATCGGAATTTTTCCCATGCCAATAATTTGCTCCTTATTTAGGTCTCTCTTTTCACTACTCTTCTTGCTGTACCTCTGCATCTTCCTGCATTATTGATACTTGTCACATCTTTTCATAATTCATCTTCAGGTCCTATAGAACAAAAGCACAGTGAAATACAAACTATTTTCTACTGTAAATATAAACTATTATCAAAATGCTATATCCATAAAAGTTCTACTTACTATTCGCAAAGAACATAGAGTTTCTCACATTATTTAATAAAGTGACTATTTTTAATAAATGTGAATGACTGACAAGCAATAAATTAAACAATATTAAACAATAATATATACCTGAAAAAAATTTCATAATTTTATTAGAATTAAATTGATAAATTAATTTTAAATACATATTATATGTTAATTACATATAATGATTTAGAGACAATGATATATTTCATTTGTGTTACCATTGTTTACAGATTGAACATTTTTATCAAATTATTTACAACTCTACAAATATGTAGCATACGACAAGCCATTTTGAAAATCTATAAAACAAACAACAAAATTGTTCATAGTTTTCACTCTGTTTTGTCATAGTCTGCTTTTGTCATAATCTGCTTTTAGGCGATCTCTGAAAGCAATGCATCCTATAAACAAAAAAATATAAATATGAACTACGTAGTCAAATCTACAAATGTTTTCAATGGGTAACATAATTTCGGATTGTATTCCATGCCACTTTGTGATCTCTCTCTCTCTCTCTCTATCTATCTATCTATCTATCTATCAAGTATAATTATTATAATATATTACTCGATATTATATTATATTATATATTAATCACTCATTATCTATCACCACCATCGCCATTATTATATGTAATTTAATATATACTACCGTTTAATTAAAAAAATATTTGCCTCAATTAATTTCAATCAGAAAGAAGAATAAGAAACATTATAGATCACTTGGATAATTCCTAAAGGCAATACGCCCTCTGAAATAAAAACGTGGACATGAACTACGAAGCTAAATAATGAATGTTTTCAGTAGGTAACATTATTTTGGAATGTTCCGTTGTTAACACAAGTATCGATAATGCAAAACGCTAAATTTTTAATACAAATCTAAAGTTTTGGGTGGTCTTTCCCTCTCTGTATTAATAATATAATTAATTATTAGTATATTCCTTGATACAATATATTAATCACACATCATCCATCATCACCATCGCCACCGCCATTTTTACGTGATCTTTATCACAACGGTTCATCATTGAAAATAAATTATAATACAAAAAATATTCTAGTTTAATTTTTAAATATTATTTTTAAATATTAAATAATATAAGTATTAAATTAAAATAAAAAATTGGCTCAAATAATAATAAATTAAAAATTAACTAAACAATTGATAACTAAGAACCAATAAAAAGCGCGATAACTGGAGCACAAGAAAAATCCTTTCTCTTTTAATTATTATATATTTCAAATTATTAGTATATTTCAAATTACTCGTCACAATACATACAATAAATACGAACGTTTATCTTTTAATCTACCTTCAACGTGACATTAATATTATTACACATTCGAAAATATTAGACAATGACATATGAAAAATTATATAAATCAGATGCAGATAGCATTTGTAATATCTGCATGCCGATTATGAAACGATTTATATAATTTCATATTTATTCATATTTATATAATTTTATATGTTATTGTCTAATATTTTTAATGAGTAATATAATGATACGCCGTTAAATTTCTTTTTCTAGATGCGATCGCATCAACACCGAAAATTATTTATTATAACTATATGATTAATTAACTTTTATAAATAACACATAATTAATATCTATATACAAATCGCGACAAAAATTCTCTATCGCATTTAATCGTAATTTATTCATTTAATCAACTAAGAATTATAGTAACAGAAATCTAAAATAATAAATTATTATTTCGATATGAAATCGATTTTTACGAGCAGAAATTATTTCTTTAGTATTTATAGATATTATAGAGTCAAATACAATATATCTGCGATGCTTTATTTTTCAATCATTGAAATATTTTGAATTGTGAGAACGCACAATAAAATAATTGAATCATGAATCTAAACATAATGAAAGACTCCATACATCAATCTTTTAATAAATAATCCTATAATTAAAAAATCTATGTAATCTAAAATACTGTTATATACTTAAATATATTCCATATATACATATATGTATATATTAAAATACGTAAAATATTTCGATGACGAACAAACAATAACCGACCTTGGTGCCGTAATAGCGCGCTAATGTTTATATGCTATAGTCTTGAAAATGTTTCGATAAAAAAATAATAATAACACGGTCTTTCGGACTAACTTTTTCGGTTCTATTATTATTCGCGCGTCGACACTCAAAGAGTAAAGTAGTGGTATACAAGACGCTCCGTTAAATCCTTTTCTAGACGCGATCGCGATCAATATCGAAAAATTATTTGCTGTATTTATTATATTATATTATAATATAAAAATATAATATAATATAATATAATACAATATATTTCGATATGACGAACGAACAATAACACGGCGTTTCTTGACGTAAACAATAGCGCGCTAGTCATACGGTCTTAGTATCATTCACAAAGCGACACTCAAGCAGTAAAGATCGTAGTGCGAAATATGTCGTATATTCTTATATGTTTATATGCCATAGTCTTGAAAAATGTTTCGGTACAAAAATA